>NW_026712318.1:4973205-5340705 GCF_030504385.1 Musca domestica | reverse complement strand
TGCCGAATATCGGGGGTACCGTAATATGGGGGCTATATGATATCGTGGACCGAGAGCAAGTTCGAATATGGGCTATATTCGAACTTGCTCTGCCTGCAGACAAAAGACTGATCTGGGCAAAATTTTAGCTACCTTTCCTAATTTATGTTGACTTTAGCGTGATTACAACAGACGGATGTTAGGTCTAAAATTATTATTTCGATGAGTTGACAACGGAATGACGAATTTAATATACCCTCCATACTATGTATGGTGGAGGGTAGAAGAATGTTGCTAAGTTCGGCCATTCGCTATAATTTTAAAAATTCCGAATATCAGGTGTTACAATTATATGGGGCTACACAAAAAGTTGAACCTTCATAAAAAAATTATCTGCCAGTGTCTATGACGTACTACACCGACCAAGTTTGAGAAAATTCTGTAGAAAAATTTCGCTAAAACTACCGAATATTGGGAGGGGCCTCCTGTCACAGGATGTAGTACTAATAACGGACTCCAAATACGAAATTTGAAACTATTCCGGTGAAAAGTGCGACAAAAATCATCAAAATACCGAATATCAGTCGGTACAGTTATATGAGGTCTATACCAAAATTTGGACCTATATGTAAAGTTTCCTGGAAGGATGATGAAGGATCATACTGGGAACACATACTCACAATTAACAGCAAATCTGGTTTGGAATTTTGACAAAAACACACAAAACCAGTAAAGAAAGTCCTAAAGTCGGGCGGGGCCGATTTTATGATACCCTACACCACATTGCTAATTTAGTTGAGCTCCACATAACAAGTAAAAGTTTTTATGGGAGAATTCAATCATACACGCTATGATTATAATTATAATTTAAAGTTCAAAGGACTAAATATGCCGAAGCATTTGTATCTTTTAAATTCGTAATTGTATTGCCCATTTGGTGCACAATTAATTTGATATCGGATAAAAATATATATGGGAGCTATATCCAAATTGGAACCGATCTCGATAAAATTTGGCAATGATATTTCTGAGCTATATTTGATATATTTCCCTGAATATCTTTGTTACGGAGTGCATATTACGGCTGTGGGTAACAAATACAACAAATCGGATGAACAATATATATTGGAGCTATAGCTATATCTGAACCGATCTTCACCAAATTTTGAATACTACCTTCTAGGCTCAATTCGGTCGTATGTGCCAAATTCCATCCAATTTGGGCAAATATTACACGTTTGGTGCACAATCAAAGGCAAATCGGACGAAGTTATATATGAGAGCTATATCCAAATCTGTACCGATCTCGATAAAATTTAGCAAAGGTATTTCTGAGCTGCATTTGATATATTTCCCCAAATATTGTTGTTACAGAGTGCATATTACGGCTGCCGAGGACAAAAATAACAAATCGGATGAACAATATATATGGGAGCTATAGCTATATCTGAACCGATTTCCATCAAATTTGGCATGCTTATTTTCAGGCCTAATTTGGTTGCATGTGCAAAATTCCATACTATTCAGGCTGATATACACGTTTGGTGCACAATAAAAGGCAAATCGGACGAAGATATATATGGGAGCTATATCTAAATTTTTACCGATTATCTCCAATTTCAATAGGGTTCGTCCTTTGGCCAAGCATATGATCTATGCAAATTTTTAACTGGATCGGGCAATAAATGCGACCTGTATTTTGTTTACAAAAATACATGGACGGACGGACGGACGGACATGCATAAATCAACTCAGAAAGTGATTCTATGCAGATCATCAAAAGGAACTATGGGTCTATCTCGTTTCTTTTTGCCTGTTACAAACAAATGCACACAGACATAATACCCTGACCACCTTGTGGTGTAGGGTATAAAAACTTAAATCTCTCGGTACAGTTATATGGGGGCTATACCTACCAAAACGTGGATAGTTGACGTACCCAGTGAGAATCCCAAACCCCACGTTTTAGCTTATTGCGAAATGCGGTCGAAATCTTCAAAATACTTAAAATAGGGCAAAACTTAAGGAATTTTGAAGATTTTTGCCACTGTTTTTTAAGAAATTTAACATTAATTGAAAATCTCACTGAGCATATTTTGGTATTGCCCCATATAATGGTTAAGCAAATCCAAATCGGTTTATGATATTATATAGCACGATAAAGTAATTATAATAAATTAAGATTTTTTTCTCCAAAGATTAATTACAAGTTTCGTCAAATATCATGTAAATGGTTTACTCATTTTGTGCCAATTCAATGATTCTCCATTCATCCATTCACCAAAAAGGAAAAAAGTCACACGGGCATACATACATACGTATTCTGGCGTTTATGACCGAAATATGTATGGTCAACAATCAATTCTATAGACGAATATTTCTGAAATGATACCTCAATCTGAACATCAAACCTGTGACACAAACACATGTTGCCAACAATAAATGTCCAAAGGATAATTGTATTGGTTGTATTCGAACAAACAAACATATTCGTTTGAATTTTTATGGCGTGTCAGTGGAGTCCATTTGTGTCAGTAAGTCTCCTGCGTCCGTCCGTTGGTCTCTCTGACTGCCTCACTGTTGGGTATAATATTAAAAGAGAGACACGTCAATTTGATGATACCTAAATCGAAAGAAAATTGACCACACTCGTCATCGTCGTGTTTTCTACAAACAAAAACACACACACGCTCACACAAACTCATGCCATAAAGCGTAATAATCTTTAATAAAAATGTTAATGATTTACCGAACATCAATACAAATCTAACTGTGATTACACGCACATTCACCGTGTCATAAACCTTTTTTGCCTCTTAAGAACCATCCTTAGCCATTGTCTGGCAGATCCACAGGTCCAATTGCTGGCATCTACTGCTGGCTGCTGTTCGCTCCCATGGCTCTGTTCCGATTACGAATTCAAAGCACAAAATCCAATTGAAGGTAAACACACGAATTTGCCATAAAATATTAATGCTTTTGTTAAAGAAAATCAACAAGAAATTCAACTCGGCAAAACCATGATAGACACTAGCGGTGATGGTAGTGGTAGCAGTATCTGTGTGCGGTTTAGGGAGAGTAACAAAAAATGGTACATAAAAATGTACTCTGCAAAATGCTTATTATCATAAGCATGCATAATTTTGAATTTCCTTGGAAACATAAAATTAAAAGAAATTATTTCATTTCGAATTTATTCAAAAGTCGGGCGGGGCCGACTTTATGATACCCTACACCACTTTGCTAATTTAGTAGAGCTCCATATAACAATTAAAAGTTTTTTTTTTTTTTTGGGTGAATTCAATCATACACACCATGATTATAATTATAATTTGAAGCTCAAAGGACTAAATATGCCGAAGCATTTGTATCTTTTAAATTCGGACTTGTATTGCCCATTGGGTGCAAAATTTATTTGAAATCATATAAAAATATATATGGGAGCTATATCCAAATCTGAACCGATCTCGATAATATTTGGCAAAGATATTTCTGAGCTGTATTTCATATATTTCCCTGAACAAATAAAACAAATCGGATGAACAATATATATGGGAGCTATAGCTATATCTGAACCGATCTTCACCAAATTTGGCATACTACCTTCTAGACTCCATTCGATCGTATGTGCCAAATTTCGTCCCATTTGGACAAATAATAGACGTTTCGTGCACAATAAAGGTAAATCGGACGAAGTTATATATGGGAGCTATATCCAAATCTGAACCGATCTCAATAAAATTTAGCAAATGTATTCCTGAGCTGCATCTGATATATTTGCCCAAATATTGTTGTTACAGAGTGCATATTACGGCTGCGGAGGACAAAAATAACAAATCGGATGAACAATATATATGGCTATGGCTATATCTGAACCAATTTCGATCAGATTTGGCATACTTATTTTCAGGCCTAATTTGGTTGTATGTGCAAAATTCCATACTATTCGGGCTGATATTACACGTTTGGTGCACAATAAAAGGCAAATCGGACGAACATATATATGGGAGCTATATCTAAATTTTGACCAATTATCTCCAATTTCAAGAGGGTTCGTCTTTGGGCCAAACAAATGATTTGTGCAAAATGTCATCTCAATCGGATAATAAATGCGACCTGCATTTTGTTCACAAGAATACATGGACAGGCGGACGGACGGATAGACGGACTAACATGCATAAATCAACTCAGAAAGTGATTCTATGGGGAGATCCTCAAAAGTAACTACAGGTCTATCTCGCTTCCTTCTCCATGTTACAAATAAATGAACAAAGACATAATACCCTTACCACTATGTGGTGTAGGGTATAAAAAACTGGCAACCTACTTTTATCACTCACCATATATATGAACATAGCCACACAGGTATGGTTTATAACGATTCTTACATTGTGGAAATTATCTCCTTTGGCTCGTATCAGGTTTTAGAACATAAATGCGTTCATCGTTAGGAGGGATATTTCAACATTAGTGCCTTCTATAACGGGAAAGAGTCAAAAGATTCTCATGTTCATTGGTTGCGGTATCCGGAAGAAGACACCATTCGGCAGCATAAATTGCAGTTCTAATATTGTTTAAGCAAAAATGTATTTTTATTTTCCATAGTATGATATGATTTAAAACAAGTAAAAAAGCTGTAAGTTCCATTTGGAACGAATTTCTCAAAAATTGGTTAAAAATTCTGTTAAAATCTTAAAAAAACAGAATGTAGCTATTACATTAGGGTATATACGAGGGCATGGACCTGCATAGGTAACTTTTGTCTTAAGCCATTACAATATTCAAATGCAAATCTTAACAAAACAATCCGTGAATAATGTAGCTAAAATCATCAAAATACCGAATATCGGGAGGTACCGTTATATGGGGGCTATACGTAGGCGTGGACCTGCACAGACAATTTTCTGTCATAGGCTGTAGCATTTATTACGAACTTCAAATGCGAAATTTGAAACAATTCCAGTAAATAATGTCGCTAAAATCATCAAAATACCGAATATCGGGAGGCACTGATATATGGGTCCTATACGAAGACCTGGTCCTGCATAGGCAATTTTCCGTCACAGACTGTAGATCCTTTTACGAATTCTAATTACGTAGTTTGAAACAACTCCGGTAAATAATGTCGCTAAAATCATCAAAATACGGAAAATCGGGAGGTACCGTTATATGGGGGCTATACGAAGACGTGAACCTGCATAGACAATTTTCTGTCATTGGCTGTAGTATCCATCACGAACTTCAAATACCAAATTTGAAATAATTCCGGTGAATAATGTCGCTAACATCATCAAAATACCGAATATTTGGAGGTACCGTTATATGGGGGCTATAAGAAGACGTGGACCTACATGGCCATTTACGAACTTAACCTGCCTACTGGAAAAATAAACATGTGTGCAAAATCTTAGCCTTCTATCTCAATTCGTTCGAAGAATAGCGTGATTACAACAGACGGACAGACAGACAAAATCTACTTAGAATGTTACGCTGATCAAGAATATATATATTTTTTTTGGGTCTGACATGAGTATTTCGAGGAGTTACAAACGGAGTGACAAAGTTAATATACCCTCCATGTATAAAAATGAGGTATTTTTACCGGGACGAAAGGTTATAGGTCCAACATGGGAAGACTTAAATTGTAGCCAAGTCGATAAGCTAAAAACCAGTAAGGAAAGCTCAAAAGTCGGGCGGGGCCGACTATATGATACCCTACACCACTATGCATATTTAGTAGAGCTCTCGTAAAAAGGTTTATACAGAGCATTTCAGAGCTCTATGAGATATTTGGTACAAAATCAAAATCTATCTAATTCTATCGTGCATTTTACGAACTATAGCTATATCTGAACCGATTTTCACCAAGTTTGATGTATTTGATTCTAGGCTGAATTCGGTCAGATTTGCCAAAACCCAGGACATTTGGGCTGATATTGGACATTTGGTGCGCAATCAACACGAAATTGGATGAAGATATATATAGGAGGTATATCCAAATCTGAACCGATATTTATAAAACTGAAAAAGAAGATATTTCTTGGCTGCATCTGATACCAAATATTATTCTTGTATCGTACATTTTTCGAATTTAAGGGACTTAAAGTACAAATCGGATGAAAGGTATATATAGGAGCTATAGCTGTAGCCGACCGATTTTCACTAAATTTGATGTACCAATATTAGCCATTTGCTGCACATTTAATCCGAAATCGGATGAAGATATATTTGGGAGCTATAGCTATATCTGAAACGACTTTTACTAAAATTGGTGTCCTTGCTTCTAGGCTGAATTTGGCCAGATATGCCAAAATTCATGCCATTTCGGTTGATATTGGCCATTTGTTGCACAATTAACTCGAAATCGAATGAAGATACATATGGGTGCTATATCCAAATCTGAACAGAATTTGAGAAAATTAAAAGCGACTACTTTTGGGCTTTATCTGATATCTGGTACCAAATATCATTCCTGTGAAGAGTATGCTATGCTATACTATATCCAAATCTGAACAGATTTTTATAAAATCAAAATCGACTATTTTTGGGCTTTATCTGATATCTGGTACCAAATATCATTCCTGTGAAGAGTATATTACGAATGTAAGGGACTTAAAGAGCAAATCGGATGAAACATATACATGGAGCTAGATCTATATCTGAACCGATTTTTACTAAAATGTGTGTACTTGCTCATAGGCTGGTTTTAAATTTGATATACTTGCTTCTAGGCTGAATTTGGTCCGATGTACTAAAATTCAGTCCATTTGGGCTTATATCGGCCATTTGGAGCACAATTAACCCGAAATCGGATGAAGATATATATGGGAGCTATATCCAAATCTGAACCGATTTTCTCCCAATTTGTTGTATTTACTTTAAGGCTAATCTCGGTCACATGTGCCAAAATTCGGGCCATTTGGGCTGATATTGGCCATTTGGTGGTCAATTAACCCTAAATCGGATGAAGATATATATGGGAGCTATATCCAAATCTGAACCGATTTCGATAAAATTTAAAACAGCTATTTCTGTGCTCCATCTAATACCTGGTACCAAATATCACGGTTGTGGAGTGCATAGTAGGAATGTGAGGGACTTAAAGATCAAATCGGATGAAAGATATATATGGGAGCTATAGCTATATCTGAACCGATTTTCTCCAAATTTGATATACTTGCTTCTAGGACGAACCCGGTTGGGTGTGCCAAAATTCAGGTAATTTGGACTGATAGTGGACATTTGGTGCTCATTTAACCCGAAATCGGATGAAGATATATATGGGAGCTATATCTAAATTTGATCCGATTCTCACCAATTTCAATAGGGTTCGTCCTTGGGCCAAAAAAATATTGTTTGGAAAATTTCATCTCAATCGGATAATAAATGCGACCTGCATTTTGTTCACAAGAATACATGGACAGACGGACGGACGGACGGACGGACGGACGGACAGACGGACGGACATGCATAAATCGACTCAGAAAGTGATTCTATGAAGGTTCTCAAAAGTAACTATGGGTCTAACTCGTTTCCTTCTCCATGTTACAAACAAATGCACAAAGACATAATACCCTTACCACTATGTGGTGTAGGGTATAATGAATCATTACTGGGTTTAATTTTCAATACATCCCAATGAACAAGTTCTCAATATGTATACGTCGCATACAAACCCACAACACAAAGCATATGCTTTAATAGCCGAATTCGAAACAAATCAAATGAAAATATTTGTTTCATTTCCCACACACACACGTACATACAGGCACACATTCCCATATCAATGCTGTGTTCCCTTTGACACCCACTTTTCACGTTTTAATTGAAAACATGCCACTAACATGAATCGTCTCCACCCCTTGTTTTCCCACTGCTCTGGTGAGAAAATACCAAATAATTAAAAGAGCTTTCAATCACCGTGAAATCAGTCGATGCGTTAAGTGTTTGACACCCATTCTTAGAAGCCCAATTTAAATGGATATATTTTTAGGGAAAGGCATAAGGACATTATGATATCTTTATGATGTATAATATTCCGTTCTTAATTCTTTATGGCGTTGTGGTAAAAATTTCATGTTGATATCTTGGAAATTAAGTGAAGGGGTGAAAAAATAAATATTACCTAAAGATTATTTGAAAATCTCCAGAATTAGACGCATGTAATTTTAGCTGGGATCGAACCATAATTGCGATTATAATTGACAGAAGAACTGACACACATGGCTAGATCAATTCATCTCGTCGAATTAAGATGATTGGTATACTAATCGGTTCTGGGATCAATATTTCGTGCTATTACAAACTTCTTGAACCAATCAAACTTATAATATCCTCCACAGACATACGCTGGGTGAGGACCCTCCTAAATGTTTACTTTTCTGCCATTGTTGTCCCTTTTAAATGGAAAAAATTTTTTTGCTACTTTTGTCCTTGCCATTGGTCTTCCACAACATGGGAGAAAATTAGGTAGACTCTCTCGGGCTTTCAAAAGACGAAGAGAGACTTTATTCGTCCACAAATTCCTCTGATGCTTTTGCCTAGGTAAGCCATCATATGGGCACAATATGGATACAGTTCGAAGGTGTTGCGCTAGTAATCCAAACTCCACAAGACTTTCGGATTCTAAAGCCAAACTTTCTTCAGGCCTTTATATACAGGGTGAAATAAAAGAACTGCAACAAAGTTAAACGCCATAATTTTTAAGTTTTCTATTTTAAATTTTATTGAGTGAAAGCAAAAATATCGGAAATAGCATCAATTTTTATAATACGTTTAGATTTGTTCGAATTGGCACGAATTATGGCCCTCAAACGACCAATTAAACCGTCACACGCTGCCCGAATGTTGCTCTGAGGTATTTTGGCCCATTCCCGGCGAAGCGCTTGATTGAGGTGATCGACACTTTGGTATTTTTTAGTGCCAACCTTGCTTTCCAAAATACTCCAGACACAATAGTCCAACGGATTGGTATCCGGAGATTTTGTTGGACATTGTGCGCTGGAAATGAAGATAGGAACGTAATTTTGTTACCATTCTTGGGTGGCGCGTGCTGAGTGCTATGGTGCTGAGTCCTGTTGGAATATCCAAGGTCTGCGGTCAAAATGTTTGCGGGTCCAAGGCTTTAATACACTTTCTAGAATATTTTCGCTATAATATTCGGCATTTATTCTGAAGCCACGGTCGAATAATATGAGCGGAGAGCAACCATCGGCTGTTATGGCGGCCCACACCATCACCATGGCCGGCGCTTGAGTTCTGGTGGGTGCATATTTTCAGCTGACCTCTTTGGCAAGTAAACACGATCATTTTGTTTGTTTACAAACCGCTGGACAATAAATGTTTTCTCAACCAAATTCGGCAGTTCACCACTTTCGGCCAAGCGAAGCAACTCTTCAGATCTTTTGAGTCTATTTTTTTCTGTTTCTGTTGCGGTGTAAGTTCTTGCACTTTTTGGAATTTCAATGGCTTTACCCCGAGCTTATTTTTCAATATTTGCCGAATGGAATATTTGTTCAGGAATATATGTTCAGCTCACTAACCATTTTTCGACCACTGCGACTCGGGTTTCGATCAAGTCGCTTCTTTACTTTTCGAACCATTTCTGCTGATGTTGCTTTTTTCTTCCTTCCACTTCCTTGACGTCGGGCTACGCTACCAGTAACGGTAACGGTAACGAGCGATGGTACGAGACACAAAAGATTTATTCACATTTAATTGCTGGAGTGCTCTAACGATAGCCACATGTGGTTTTCCAGCCAAGAAAATTAAATCTGACCATTCCTTCTGGTACCTCCCCAAAAAGGGTCAAATTTTTGAATAACAAAAACCATCGTGAAATCCGAAATAACAATACGGTTCTCTTCAAATTACACACATCACAATTTTTTGAAAATGGGATATATCTATCCACTCCTTCTGGTACCTATCGCACAAAGGGTCACATTTCTAAATGCCCATGAAGCTTATAAAACGCGAAACTAACATTCGATTCAGACATGATACTTCTCAATATTTCCATCAACACAAAATCTGTATAAAGACGATAGAGATCGGACCATTTCTTCTTCTACCTCTCCCACATACGGTTCAAGAATTTTGAAAAAACAAAACGCTCAAAGAAAGCGATATACGCAGCCAACTCTCTTCAAATTTCACACAGACAAGCATTTTTGCTAACACAAGATCTGTTGTGAAGATGATATATATCTGCGAACCCATTCTGGTACTTCACCCACAAAGGGTCACAATTGTGAAACAAGTCAGTGATTCTTTACAATTTGCTATATCTGAATATTTCTCTCAATTTCGCATAAAATTGGATACATTCAAATCGAATACTTCAGTCCGCCATATCTATTACCTCACGCATATTTCCATATTTTCCAAAAATTTGCACATAAATCATATAAAGTATAGGAATTAGTCGCTATAGTCCAAATCTGGCACGTTGTAATATTTTTAAAGGTCTTAGGTCAGATACAAATTGGTCTATATTGGCCAACTGCTTGAGAATCTCCCCCATAAAGAGTCAACAGTTTAAGTAATCATAACTCAAGGCTGGGGGTATACATATGTCGGTAAAACCGATTGATACTTTTTTTGCTTTTTATACCCTACAACGCTATATGTTGAGGGTATTATAAGTTTGATTGGGCCAAAATTATGTAACACCTCGAAATATTGGTTTCCACATAGGAAAGTATATATGGATCTTCCTATCTCGCCGAGCTGAGTCAATCTAGCTATGTATGTTCGTCCGTCCGTAGGTCCATGTTAATTTGTAATCACTCTAGAGCACCCAATTATGGTCCGATCTTCACGAAATTTAGAATGGAGGTGGGGCTAGGGCCAGAATAGAAGCCTCCTGCTTTTGGAGATGATCGCATAATATTTAGGGTTTGAAATGGACCAATAACTGAAAAATTTCCTGATTTTGCAGTTGCTGTACAGGTCGAAGTTATGGGCCAATCGACGCGGAAGTTGGCATGGGGTTAGAGCTTAGGGCTGGGCAGAAGTCTTTCAATTTTGATGGTCATCGGGTAATATTTAGTGGGTGAAATAGGCCACAACATTTGTATTAAATAAAAGTCAAAATTTCCATTAAACCTCGAATATTTTTAATCCCGGCGAAATCGCAAATAGACGAACAGGTCAATTCTGACCGTTACGTAGATGCCGATGGCAAATATATCGGATGTATATAGCGAAATATATACAATGTATATATACAAAGGAAGGACATGTTAGCTAGAATGCTTATATCTCAAGAATGGCTGGACCGATTTTGACAAATTTGGAAAATTTAGAATGACTTCTTGGCATAAAAGAATAAAATCTAAAAAAATCTCATAAAAAGATGCCAATAATGATTCAAATATATTTGTTTTTATATTTTTATCGCATGCGATTTTTTCAATTTGACTTAAAATATTGAAATGTATATTTTGTAATATTTTGTACACCTTACAACACAGGTTGGGGTTATTATTTATATACAGATTACAATTATCGTCCGATCCTCACGAAAATGTTCACAAGGATAGGGTTTGGCCTATTGTTTTCAAAGATGTCCGCAATATATTTAGGGGTTGGGATGGACCAACAACTAAAAATGTTCCTGATTTTGCATACGTTACAAATGGAAACCAAAGGACACCAAATCCCGCATGAAGTTAGAGTTTAGGACAGCTGGTAGAATGGACCACTACTTTTGTGTGAAAAAATAACAGCATTACTTACAGACGATATCTGAAATACACAAAAGGCGAACTTCTGGTTTTTTATGCAAATCATATAGATGAGTATAAATTTAGAGATACAGAGCAGAGGCCTCTTTCATTTGAAGATGATCGCAAAATATTTAGGGGTTCAAATGAACCAAAAACAGAAAAAAATTCCTGATCACTCAAAGAAGATTGTTAGGGATTGGGAAGAGTTCTAACATTTTGGATGACCATTGGATAATATTTAGTTGTAAAATGGACCACAACAGCTAACTTCACGACGGAGTGCGTAAATATTAAGCAAATGTCCCTGGTCAAAATGCTTAGGGTAATATCTTGGCAGTGCTCCGTGACATAATTTCAAAAGCGAAATCTTCCAAAATGGATTTGGACATAAGGGGGCTTCTTATATATTGTAATGTATCACATGGTCGGCCCCGCATAGCCTTTGCTTACTTGTTCTATATTTTTATACCCTCCACCATATTGTCATTCCGTTTGTAACTCCTCGAAATACTCATGTCAGACCAAACAAAGTATATATATTCTTGATCAGCGTAAAATTCTAAAACGATTTAGCCACGTCCGTCTGTCTGTCTGTCTATTGTAATCACGCTATCTTTCGAACAAATTGAGATAGAAGGCTAACATTTTGCACACATGTATATTTTGCCAGTAGGCAGGTTAAGTTCGTAAATGGGCCATGTAGGTCTAAGTTATCATATAGCCCCGATATAACGGTACCTCCCGATATTCGGTATTTTGATGATTTTAGCGACATTATTCACCGGAATTGTTTCAAAGTTGGCATTTGAAGTTCGTAATGGATACGACAGAAAATAATCTGTGTAGGTCCACGTCTTCGTATAGCCCCCATATACCATACCCCCCGATATTCGGTATTTTGATGATTTTAGCGACATTATTTACCGGAATCGTTTCAAATTTCGCATGTGAAGTTCGTAATAGATGCTGCAGCATAAAACAGAAAATGGGCCATGTAGGTCCACGTCTTCGTATAGCCCCCATATACCGTACTCCCCGATATTCGGTATTTTGATGATTTTAGCGACATTATTTACCGGAATCGTTTCAAATTTCGCATGTGAAGTTCGTAATGGATACTTCAGCCCATGCCAGAAAATTGTCTGTGCAGATCCACGTCTTCGTATAGCCCCCATATAACGGTACCTCCTATATTCGGTGTTTTGATGATTTTAGCTACATTTAAACAGATTTTTCTTCAAGTTTCGCATTAAAATATTGTAATAACTTATGACAAAAGTTGCCTATGCAGGTCCACGTCGTCGTATAGTCATTCGGTATTTTTAAGATATTAACAGAATTTTTAACGGATTTTTTTTTTTTTTTTTTGGAAATTGTCAAATTTGTACCAAATGGTGGAGGGCCGAACCGGCCGAACTAACAGCTTTTTTACTTGGTTTGTATAGGCTATAGATTTATTTAAAAGACCAAAACATGTCGGCCATAAATCACAACTTTTTCATACCTTTCTTTTTTGCTAACCCCTCTCCCACCACCCAAACCAAATTCATTCACAGAAAACCGACTATCGGCAAAAGATAATTTGCAAATACGCCCATTTTTTTGTTTCCTTTTCTTCTTCAAAACAACAGGATATCAACAAGAAAAAGTTAACTCCCCAATGGCAGTTCCGCTCGAAACGGCAAACGCCGACCGGTATACAATTTTCTTCTATTAAATAAGAACCTATCTTTAAAAAAATGTAGAAGGAAAATATTCTTTTCTGGAAATCAAACAAAAATGTTAACTTTAAAGAAAAGCAGAACAATATTTTTCATAAATTTGATTGAACGTCAAATCAAATTTTTTTCAAATTTATTGGCCTCGACAGGTTTTGTCTTTTTCCTTGTTGATTGATTTACATAATCACAACTGAGTGTTTCCCATGCCGACGTGCCCATGGCTAGAGGTAGGATTTTTTTCCGAAAGAACAACGCAGGGATGCTTTGAGTAATATCACCCAGCCAAGTAAAATGGCCCACTGGTGTCATAAACTGGAACTCGGTTGGAGTTCAGACGCATTTTTTTTTTATCCTGGCATATTTGAATATTTCAGTTAAGTGCAACACGCTAAACAATGCAGGGATGGCAGAGATTGTCACATAACAGTCTATGGTTTTGTAAGAGCTCAACTGGATGTCTTTGACAGAGTCACGACACATACCGTTAATGTAACAGCATTCTTAACCTTAAATGTCTAGAAAAGTAAGCGGGGCAAAAGGTTATTCGTTTAAGTGTTGAAAAAAAAAAACAAGTGAAAAAGTATCAGTCAGTTTTGCCGACAGATGTATACCCTCAGCCAATTATTTAAATATATTTTGACTTCTGTTATGATTATTCAAATTGTTGACCCTCTATGGAGCAAGTTCCGAAGGAATGGGTCAATACTGTCCAATTCGTATCGGAATATGATATAAATATTGCGACATGCCAGGTTTGGACCATATTGATAACTTCCTTCACTTTGTATGAAATATGTGATAATTTTTAGAAAATTTTAAAATGTGTGTGATGATATACCAAATATAGTCGACCGAAGTATTCCATTTTCATACTTCATTTAATAAAGGTAAAAATATTGGTATGGGCAGAATTACAAGAAAATCGAACCTTTATCTGGAATCATAAATTCCATATCTGAAATTTCTGGTTGAGAGAAATATTTATGTATAGCAATGTGTAAAGAATCGCTGACTAGTTTTGCAAGTTACGAAAAACAAATGAATTGAAAATTAGGTCCGTTGCGATAAATTCCAAATTTAACTAGAGCCACGAATTTAACAGAGAAAATAACATAGCTATGTTAGCTTAACAGAGCCACATAAAAATTTTTTTTTTTCTTTATATTTTTGATTTTTAATTACTTATCGTATAAAAACGCTAACAGAATGCATTATATAATCATAATTAAATTATATTCCAAAGATTGTAAGGCAACATACACCCATTAACTCGTAGCACAATACTATGTGCCAGGACAAGTTTACATCAAACTGTGCCTTCCAGGACAATTCTGCCGGTACAATATGGGTATCTACGGAAAGCTTATGAAGTCTACTATCTATTGGCATTAACAAAATTATAGGAAGGTCCGGCCAGTTCCGAGGTATATGGTCATTTCTGGAGGTATCCTTGGAACAGGATAATTCCATTGGTCAATATGCCGTCCAAGACAATTCTGCCGGCACAATATGAGTACAGAAGGAATGGTTCGATCTCTACATTCTTTATAACAGGTCTTGTGTTGATAGAAATATTGAGATGAGCTAGTCTGAATGGATATTCAAAATATTGACCCTTTGTGGACAGATACCAAAAGGAGTGGACCGATATATTCAATCTGCAGACCAAACCTTAGGTTAATAAAGAATTATAATTATTCAAAATGTTAACCCTTTGTGGGAGAGGTACTTGATGGAGTGGACCGACATTGTCCATTTTCGCATCTGACATAGCACTGACGCAAATATTAGGATTTGCAAAGTTGGAGCAAAATCGGATCGTCCTTTCTCTTTTTGTGCAGTAAAATATTTTCTTTGAAAATTTCGAACTTTTGTGGGGAAGGTACGAGAAAGATTGGACTGATATCACCCATCTCCGAATTCGATCTAAGTTTGATAATAATATTAAGATGTCCCAAGTTAGGACCAAATCGGATACTCGCTTCAAGAGTAATCGTGCGCACCAGCCAGACAGACAGGCCGGACGGACATCGCTAGATCGTCTCAAAACGGATTTGGTCCAAAGAGACCTAGGGGCTAAAACGTTATTTCGACTGGTAATTTTCATGTAATTTCAGTACATATTTCCAAAACTACCTCCATATCTCAATTCTAGATACCAATATCAAATTGAGGATTTCAGCCTCATAATTTCACCTAATACCAAATTGAGTACCATTTTGTACTTTTCGCACAAATATAGTGCAATTTTCTGTCATAGACTGTAGTTCCTGTTACGAACTCTGTCGCTAAAATCATCAAAATACTACACAAAAAGTTGGACGCTTATAGTAAATTATCTGCCAGAGAAGGAGGTACCTATTACGAGCTCAAAAGACCCAGTTTGAGATAATTCTGTAAAAAAAATTCGCTAAAATCGCCAAAATATCGAATATTGGGAGGGGCCTGTAGGAAGATGTGGATCTGTATTGACAATTTTCTGTCATAGGATGTAGTACTCATTACGGTCTCCAAATACGAAATTTGAAACAATTCCGGTGAAAAGTGCGACATCAATCATCAAAATACCGAATATCAGTCGGTACAGTTATATGAGGTCTATACCAAAATTTGGACCTATATGTTAAGTTTCCTGCAAGGAGATCTGGTTTGGAATTTTGACAAAAACACACAAAAAACTTAAATCTCTCGGTACAATTATGTGGGGGCTATACCAAAATGTGTATAGTTGATGTACCCAGTGAGAATCCCAATACCCACTTATTAGCTTATTCGATGGGAAGTGTGGTCAGAATCTTCAAAATACCTAAAATAGGACAAAACTTCAGGATTTTTTAAGATTTTTACCAAGTTTTATACCCTTCACCATAGTATGGAGGGTATATTAAGTTTGTCATTCCGTTTGTTACACCTAGAAATATACATTTTAGACCCCACAAAGTATATATATTCTTGATCAGCATAAAATTCTATGTCGATTTTGCAATGTCCTACCGTCTATCCGTCTGTATGTCTGTGGGAATAACTCTAGCTTCCGAAATTGTATAGCCAGAAAATTGTCTGTACAGGTCCACGTGTTATAACCCCCATGGTACCTCCCTATATTCGGTATTTTCATGATTTTAGCTACATTATAAATAGATTTTGACAAAAGTTGCCTATGATGGTCCACGTCGTCGTATAGACCCTAATATACGGCTACATTTGGTATTTTTAAGATTTTAACAGCATTTTTAACGGATTTTATTTTTTTCAAAATTGCCAAATTTGTACCAAATGGTGGAGGGTATTCAAAGTTCGGCCTGGCCGAACTTACAGCTTTTTTACTTGTTTAAAATAAAATTAACAATATTTGAAGATCCTATTGAGCATGTTTTGGTATAGCCCCATATAATGGTTAATTTTGGGTCAAATGTTTTTCAACGAAATTGGCTACAATTCGTACAACAAATCCAAATCGGTTTATTATTTTATATAGCACAATAAAGTAATTATAATAAATTAAGATTTTTTTGTCCAAAGATTAATTTCAAGTTTCGTCAAATATCTTGTAAATGGTTTACTCATTTTGTGCCAATCCAATGATTCTTCATTCATCCATTCACCCAAAATTAAAAAAAAGGAAAAAATCATGTATGATATACATACATATTCTGGCGTTTATGGCCGAAATATGTATGATCAACAATCAATTCTATAGACGAATATGTCTGAAATGATACCTCAATCTAAACATCAAACCTGTGACACAAACACATGTTGCCAACAATAAATGTCCAAAGGATAATTGTATTGGTTGTATTCGAACAAACAAATATATTCGTTTGAATTTTTATGGCGTGTCAGTGGAGTCCATTTGTGTCAGTAAGTCTCCTGCGTCCGTCCGTTGGTCTCTCTTACTGCCTCACTGTTGGGTATAATATTAAAAGAGAGACACGTCAATTTGATGATACCTAAATCGAAAGAAAATTGACCACACTCGTCGTCATCGTAGTGTTTTCTACAAACAAACATACGCACGCTCACACATACACACACTCACACAAACTCATGCTATAAAGCGTAATAATCTTTAATAAAAATGTTAATGATTTACCGAACATCAATACAAATCTAACTGTGATTACACGCACATTCACCGTGTCATAAACCTTTTTTGCCTCTTAAGAACCATCCTTAGCCATTGTCTGGCAGATCCACAGGTCCAATTGCTGGCATCTACTGCTGGCTGCTGTTCGCTCCCATGGCTCTGTTCCGATTACGAATTCAAAGCACAAAATCCAATTGAAGGTAAACACACGAATTTGCCATAAAATATTAATGCTTTTGTTAAAGAAAATCAACAAGAAATTCAACTCGGCAAAACCATGATAGACACTAGCGGTGATGGTAGTGGTAGCAGTATCTGTGTGCGGTTTAGGGAGAGTAACAAAAAATGGTACATAAAAATGTACTCTGCAAAATGCTTATTATCATAAGCATGCATAATTTTGAATTTCCTTGGAAACATAAAATTAAAAGAAATTATTTCATTTCGAATTTATTCAAAAGTCGGGCGGGGCCGACTTTATGATACCCTACACCACTTTGCTAATTTAGTAGAGCTCCATATAACAATTAAAAGTTTTTTTTTTTTTTGGGTGAATTCAATCATACACACCATGATTATAATTATAATTTGAAGCTCAAAGGACTAAATATGCCGAAGCATTTGTATCTTTTAAATTCGGACTTGTATTGCCCATTGGGTGCAAAATTTATTTGAAATCATATAAAAATATATATGGGAGCTATATCCAAATCTGAACCGATCTCGATAATATTTGGCAAAGATATTTCTGAGCTGTATTTCATATATTTCCCTGAACAAATAAAACAAATCGGATGAACAATATATATGGGAGCTATAGCTATATCTGAACCGATCTTCACCAAATTTGGCATACTACCTTCTAGACTCCATTCGATCGTATGTGCCAAATTTCGTCCCATTTGGACAAATAATAGACGTTTCGTGCACAATAAAGGTAAATCGGACGAAGTTATATATGGGAGCTATATCCAAATCTGAACCGATCTCAATAAAATTTAGCAAATGTATTCCTGAGCTGCATCTGATATATTTGCCCAAATATTGTTGTTACAGAGTGCATATTACGGCTGCGGAGGACAAAAATAACAAATCGGATGAACAATATATATGGCTATGGCTATATCTGAACCAATTTCGATCAGATTTGGCATACTTATTTTCAGGCCTAATTTGGTTGTATGTGCAAAATTCCATACTATTCGGGCTGATATTACACGTTTGGTGCACAATAAAAGGCAAATCGGACGAACATATATATGGGAGCTATATCTAAATTTTGACCAATTATCTCCAATTTCAAGAGGGTTCGTCTTTGGGCCAAACAAATGATTTGTGCAAAATGTCATCTCAATCGGATAATAAATGCGACCTGCATTTTGTTCACAAGAATACATGGACAGGCGGACGGACGGATAGACGGACTAACATGCATAAATCAACTCAGAAAGTGATTCTATGGGGAGATCCTCAAAAGTAACTACAGGTCTATCTCGCTTCCTTCTCCATGTTACAAATAAATGAACAAAGACATAATACCCTTACCACTATGTGGTGTAGGGTATAAAAAACTGGCAACCTACTTTTATCACTCACCATATATATGAACATAGCCACACAGGTATGGTTTATAACGATTCTTACATTGTGGAAATTATCTCCTTTGGCTCGTATCAGGTTTTAGAACATAAATGCGTTCATCGTTAGGAGGGATATTTCAACATTAGTGCCTTCTATAACGGGAAAGAGTCAAAAGATTCTCATGTTCATTGGTTGCGGTATCCGGAAGAAGACACCATTCGGCAGCATAAATTGCAGTTCCAATATTGTTTAAGTTAAAATGTATTCTTATTTTCCATAGTATGATATGATTTAAAACAAGTAAAAAAGCTGTAAGTTCCATTTGGAACGAATTTCTCAAAAATTGGTTAAAAATTCTGTTAAAATCTTAAAAAAACAGAATGTAGCTATTACATTAGGGTATATACGAGGGCATGGACCTGCATAGGTAACTTTTGTCTTAAGCCATTACAATATTCAAATGCAAATCTTAACAAAACAATCCGTGAATAATGTAGCTAAAATCATCAAAATACCGAATATCGGGAGGTACCGTTATATGGGGGCTATACGTAGGCGTGGACCTGCACAGACAATTTTCTGTCATAGGCTGTAGCATTTATTACGAACTTCAAATGCGAAATTTGAAACAATTCCAGTAAATAATGTCGCTAAAATCATCAAAATACCGAATATCGGGAGGCACTGATATATGGGTCCTATACGAAGACCTGGTCCTGCATAGGCAATTTTCCGTCACAGACTGTAGATCCTTTTACGAATTCTAATTACGTAGTTTGAAACAACTCCGGTAAATAATGTCGCTAAAATCATCAAAATACGGAAAATCGGGAGGTACCGTTATATGGGGGCTATACGAAGACGTGAACCTGCATAGACAATTTTCTGTCATTGGCTGTAGTATCCATCACGAACTTCAAATACCAAATTTGAAATAATTCCGGTGAATAATGTCGCTAACATCATCAAAATACCGAATATTTGGAGGTACCGTTATATGGGGGCTATAAGAAGACGTGGACCTACATGGCCATTTACGAACTTAACCTGCCTACTGGAAAAATAAACATGTGTGCAAAATCTTAGCCTTCTATCTCAATTCGTTCGAAGAATAGCGTGATTACAACAGACGGACAGACAGACAAAATCTACTTAGAATGTTACGCTGATCAAGAATATATATATTTTTTTTGGGTCTGACATGAGTATTTCGAGGAGTTACAAACGGAGTGACAAAGTTAATATACCCTCCATGTATAAAAATGAGGTATTTTTACCGGGACGAAAGGTTATAGGTCCAACATGGGAAGACTTAAATTGTAGCCAAGTCGATAAGCTAAAAACCAGTAAGGAAAGCTCAAAAGTCGGGCGGGGCCGACTATATGATACCCTACACCACTATGCATATTTAGTAGAGCTCTCGTAAAAAGGTTTATACAGAGCATTTCAGAGCTCTATGAGATATTTGGTACAAAATCAAAATCTATCTAATTCTATCGTGCATTTTACGAACTATAGCTATATCTGAACCGATTTTCACCAAGTTTGATGTATTTGATTCTAGGCTGAATTCGGTCAGATTTGCCAAAACCCAGGACATTTGGGCTGATATTGGACATTTGGTGCGCAATCAACACGAAATTGGATGAAGATATATATAGGAGGTATATCCAAATCTGAACCGATATTTATAAAACTGAAAAAGAAGATATTTCTTGACTGCATCTGATACCAAATATTATTCTTGTATCGTACATTTTTCGAATTTAAGGGACTTAAAGTACAAATCGGATGAAAGGTATATATAGGAGCTATAGCTGTAGCCGACCGATTTTCACTAAATTTGATGTACCAATATTAGCCATTTGCTGCACATTTAATCCGAAATCGGATGAAGATATATTTGGGAGCTATAGCTATATCTGAAACGACTTTTACTAAAATTGGTGTCCTTGCTTCTAGGCTGAATTTGGCCAGATATGCCAAAATTCATGCCATTTCGGTTGATATTGGCCATTTGTTGCACAATTAACTCGAAATCGAATGAAGATACATATGGGTGCTATATCCAAATCTGAACAGAATTTGAGAAAATTAAAAGCGACTACTTTTGGGCTTTATCTGATATCTGGTACCAAATATCATTCCTGTGAAGAGTATGCTATGCTATACTATATCCAAATCTGAACAGATTTTTATAAAATCAAAATCGACTATTTTTGGGCTTTATCTGATATCTGGTACCAAATATCATTCCTGTGAAGAGTATATTACGAATGTAAGGGACTTAAAGAGCAAATCGGATGAAACATATACATGGAGCTAGATCTATATCTGAACCGATTTTTACTAAAATGTGTGTACTTGCTCATAGGCTGGTTTTAAATTTGATATACTTGCTTCTAGGCTGAATTTGGTCCGATGTACTAAAATTCAGTCCATTTGGGCTTATATCGGCCATTTGGAGCACAATTAACCCGAAATCGGATGAAGATATATGGGAGCTATATCCAAATCTGAACCGATTTTCTCCCAATTTGTTGTATTTACTTTAAGGCTAATCTCGGTCACATGTGCCAAAATTCGGGCCATTTGGGCTGATATTGGCCATTTGGTGGTCAATTAACCCTAAATCGGATGAAGATATATATGGGAGCTATATCCAAATCTGAACCGATTTCGATAAAATTTAAAACAGCTATTTCTGTGCTCCATCTAATACCTGGTACCAAATATCACGGTTGTGGAGTGCATAGTAGGAATGTGAGGGACTTAAAGATCAAATCGGATGAAAGATATATATGGGAGCTATAGCTATATCTGAACCGATTTTCTCCAAATTTGATATACTTGCTTCTAGGACGAACCCGGTTGGGTGTGCCAAAATTCAGGTAATTTGGACTGATAGTGGACATTTGGTGCTCATTTAACCCGAAATCGGATGAAGATATATATGGGAGCTATATCTAAATTTGATCCGATTCTCACCAATTTCAATAGGGTTCGTCCTTGGGCCAAAAAAATATTGTTAGGAAAATTTCATCTCAATCGGATAATAAATGCGACCTGCATTTTGTTCACATGGACAGACGGACGGACGGACGGACGGACGGACATGCATAAATCGACTCAGAAAGTGATTCTATGAAGGTTCTCAAAAGTAACTATGGGTCTATCTCGTTTCCTTCTCCATGTTACAAACAAATGCACAAAGACATAATACCCTTACCACTATGTGGTGTAGGGTATAAATATAGGTAGGAGAAATATGGACTTTACTTACTTGGAATACGTGAGTAGATTCTCGATTGAAAACTCGAATGTGACAGTTGCATTTTGATGAGAATTTTCCAGAAAAAAAAATTATTCGTGGTGGAACTCAAGCGTGATTTCTTTATATTTAGCTGGAAAACCACAAGTGGCTATAGTTAGAGCACTCCAGCATTTAAATGTGAATAAATATTTTGTGTCTCGTACCATCGCTCGTTACCGTGATCCTGGTAGCGTAGCCCGACGTCAAGGAAGTGGACGGAAGAAAACAGTAACATCAGAAGAAATGGTTCGAAAAGTAAAAAAGCGTCTTAATCGAAACCCGCGATGCAGTGGCCGAAAAATGGCTCGTGAGCTGAACATATCGCAATTTTCCATTCGGCAAATATTCAAAAATTAGTTCGGGGTGAAACCATTGAAATTCAAAAAAGTGCAAGAACTTTCACTGCAACAGAAAGAAAATACACTCAAAAGAGCTAAGAAGTCGCTTCGCTTGGCAGAAAATGGTGAACTGCCGAATTTGGGTTTCTCCGTCTCCGATGAGAAAACATTCGTTGTCCAGCAGTTGGTTGTAAACAAACAAAATGATCGTGTGTACTTGCCAAAGAGGTTAGCTGAAAATGGGTACCTTCGGTTAGCCACCAAACTTAAGCGCCGGCATGGTGATGGTGTGGGCCGTCATAACAGCCGATGGCCACTATCCGCTCGTATTAATCGACCGTGGCATCAGAATAAATGCCGAATATTATCGAACATATTCTGGAGAGTGTATTAAAGCCTTGGGCATGCAAACATTTTGGCCACAGACCTTGGACATTCCAACAGGACTCAGCACCATGGCACTCAGCACGCGCCACCCAAGAATGGTCACAAAAGGAGGTTCCTTGCTTCATTTCCAGGGCACAATGGTCACCAAAATCTCCGGATACCAATCCGTAGACTATTGTGTCTGGAGTATTTTAGAAAGCAAGGTTGGCACTAAAAATACCAAAGTGTCGATCACTTCAAGCAAGCGCTTCGACGGGAATGGGCCTAAATACCTCAGACAAACATTCGGGCAGTGTGTGACGTTTCATTGGCCGTTTCAAGGCCATAATTCGTGCCAAAGATGACCAATTCGAATCAAATTTAAACTTATTCTAAAATTTGATGTTATTTCCGACATTTTTGGCACATTTGCACATTTTTTCAACATTCAATAAAATTTAAAAAAAATATGTAAAATTATGGCGTTTGACTTAGTTGCAGTTTTTTATCTCACCCTGTATATGCCATCTTCACACCAGACCTTGGATTTATGAAAATACTGTGATGTGTGTAATTTGAAGAATTTCGGACTCTTACTTCACATTTTATAAGAGTTGTAATTATTGTAAATTTTGACCGTTTGTAGGGGAGGTATTTGATGGAGTGAACCAATATTGTCCATTTTCGCACCTGACCTTGCACAGATGTAAATATTAGGATTTGCAAAGTTGGAGCAAAATCGCGTTATCCTTTCTCGTTCTGTGCAGCAAATTATTTTCTTTGAAAATGTTGAAATTTTATCCACTCCAGAAGGAGTGGACCGATATATATCGATGTACCAAGTTGTGATCAAATCGAATACTGCCTTCGAAGGTTATAGTGCGCAACAGCCAGACAGACAAATAGTCATAGCTAAATCGACTCCAAATCCGTTTCTGGACGAATTTGGTCCAAAGAGAGCTAGGATCTTAAACCGTTATTTCGGTGAGGCACGTTTTGGCCGTATCAAATGATAAATCCCCTCTCCAGTCATATGGCTGAGGGTATAAATATATCTTAAATTGAAATAATTCTTATTATTATTGAAATAATATATTACAAAAGTATTTAAAAAAAGATAATTATTATTATTTTTATACCCTCCACCATACTATGGAGGGTATATTAATTTTGTCATTTCGTTTGTAACTCCTCGAAATACTCATGACAGACCCAACAAAGTATATATATTCTTGATCAGCGTAAAATCCTAAGACGATTTAGCCATGTCCGTCTGTCTGTCTGTTGTAATCACGCTATCTTTCGAACAAATTTGCACACATGTATATTTTGCCAGTAGGCAGGTTAAGTTCGTAAATGGGTCATGTAGGTCCAAGTTACCATATAGCCCCCATATAACGGTACCTCCCGATATTCGGTATTTTGATGATTTTAGCGACATTATTCACCGGAATTGTTTCAAATTTGGCATTTAAAGTTTGTAATAGATAGACAGCCAAACAAAATTTTCTGTGCAGGTCCACGTCTCCGTATAGCCCCCATATAACGGTACCCTCGATATTCGGTATTTTGATGATTTTGGCGACATTATTTACTGGAATCGTTTCAAATTTGGTGTTTGAAGTTCGTAATGGATACTACATCCAAAGTCAAAAAATGAGCCATGAAGGTTCACGTCTTCATATAGCCCCCATATAACGGTACCCCCCGATATTTGGTATTTTAATGATTTTAGCGACATTATTTACCGGGATTGTTTCATATTTCGCATGTGAGTTCGTAATGGATAGTTCAGCCCATGTCAGAAAATTATCTGTGCAGGTCCACGTCTTCGTATAGCCCCAATATTACGGTACCCCCTATATTCGGTATTTTGATGATTTTAGATTTTTCTTCAAGTTTCGCATTTAAATATTGTAATAACTTATGACAAAAGTTGCCTATGCTGGTCCACGTCGTCGTATAGGCATTCGGTATTTTTAAGATTTTAACAGAATTTTTCACGGATTTTATTTTTATTTATTTATTTATTTATTATACCCTACAACACTATGTGTTGGGGGTATTATAAGTTTGATTGGGCCAGAATTTATGTAACACCTCGAAATATTGGTTTCCCATATAGGAAAGTATATATGGATCTTCCTAGCTCGCCGAGCTGAGTCGATCTAGCTATGTATGTCCGTCCGTCCGTCTGTCCGTCTGTCCATGTTAATTTGTAATCACTCTACAGGTCGCAATTATGGCCCGATCTTCACGAAATTTAGAATGTAGGTGGGGTTAAGGTCAGAATAGAACCCTATTTCTTTTGGAGATGATCGCCAAATGTTTAGGGGTTGAAATGGACCAAATACTGAAAAAATGTCGGATTTTGCAGTAGCTATACAGGTCGCAATTATAGACCAATCGACGCGGAATTTCGCATGTAGCTAGAGTTTAGGGCGGGGAAGAAGCCTACCAATTTGGGTGGTCATCGGATAATATTTAGAGGGTAAAATAGACCATATCTTTTGTGTTAAAAAAATTCAAAATTTTTCATTAAACCGCGAATATTTTAAATCCCGGCGAAATCACAAAGCCATGACAAGGTTACTTCTGATCTTTACATTGATGTTAACATCCATCAAATCGGATATATAGCAAAATATGTGCGATATATATGCCTATCAAAGAAGATATGCTTGAAAGATCTCTTATATGTCGAGAACGGCTGAACTGATTTCAACAGTTCTCATTAATTCAAAATGGCCTATTGGCCGGAAAGAAAAAAACGTCTAAAAAAATCGCATAAAAATAGCTCTCTAAAGATGAAAATATTGATTTTGTAATATTTTCTCATATTTTTTCAATTTTGTCATATTTTTGGCATATTTTCATTTTGAATTAAACATTTGGTAATATTTCTACAGCTAACAAAACTAAGTAGTTAGGATATCATGATATCATATATAGATCGCATTTATGGCCCGATCCTTATGAAATTTTGCATGGGGATAAGATGAGGGTCAGAATAGAAGCCTACTCTTTTTGGAGATAATCGCCATATATTTAGGGGTTGAAATGGACAAAAAAAAACTGCAAAATTGTCAGCAAGTCGTAATTATCGCCCGATCCTCACGCGCATTTGAATGGAGGTTACCGGACATTGCAAAAGCCAAATGGTTTGCCAACTTTTGTAGACAAAATACGAAAATGTCCATTCCAGTGACTTTTTGGAGAATTCACAAATACAGGAAAGACGCACTTCTGACTATTTCGTTAACGCTGACTTCGTTGAAGAATATAGTCAAATGTCTGTATCTCATATAGATGCGTTTCAGTCAAAAACCAATAATAAATGTTAATCTTTTGCCACTTCTGAGAGATTATAGGTCTTTGGGAAATATTGGTAGATCTAGGAAGACCATTTACGTGCAACATCTACCAATAAATTGGAAATGAACAAATTAGTTTAAGTTGATATTATTCGAAAATTAGAGAATGAAACCTGATGGTTTTCTTTTATTATTTGTCACAATATATCTTGTGGAATTCTTTCGAGTATCTCGTCTATATAAACTGTATCATTTATTATAGTGTTGTAGGGTATTCAACGGTCGGCACCGCTCGACTGTAGCCTTTGCTTACTTGTTTATTTATTTATTTATTTATTTTTTTTTTTTTTTGGAAATTGCCAAATTTGTACCAAATGGTGGAGGGTATTAAAAGTTCCGCCCGGCCGAACTTACAGCTTTTTTACTTGTTTTTATTTAATTATAACTCTTCCACTGAATGTTAATTCAACCAATATCGAAATTTTATGGCATTTCATGGAAATAAATATTTTGTAACCAGTACCTCGAACATTACCAATGATATTTATGGTAGAAATGTCACGTGGATGGAAACATGACTTATTATATGGCCAAGGGTGGCACATTGGGCGGTTGTTATTTTGAAATTTCGCCATTGCAAAAATATTTTATGCATAAAATATATTGTTTGGGTTGTCACCATATTTTTTATTTTATTTTTTTAATTTTTTATTTATTATTTTTTTTTTTTTGTTCGCATTAGATACGATATTATCTACAAAAGTTTGAAGTTATTACATCAAAATAACAAAAAAAAACGGATGCTAAAATGTTTTTCAATTCGTTGCCGAAATAGGGTTAAAAAATGATTTTTTGAAACTGTTTTCTTTTGTTGAATTCATGAAAAACTCAACACCTCAGCAAATATGTTGTCGATTTGACGCCAACTACAACGTAAATAGGTTTTGACACTAATTTCCCAAGTTATAATTTCTAAGTTCTGCATATGACCATTATATGCATACACAAATATTTATGCAAGTATTTATGTATGTATGTGTATACTTTTCCCTTTCTGGAACATATGGGGAGGTTTGGATGGCATAGCAAAAATATCAACTTTTTAAAAGCCAAATTTTACATCACAACATTTAGTTAGTTGTTGGTAGTTAGATCTGTGCGTGAAAGTGGAAACACACATTTGAATGGCTTCAAGTTACAAATTTCGATACTGGCTGCAGTTGGCCAAAACGCAGTTAACATCACACGAAACGGGAATGAGCCGAATACATAGTAGCCGAATACATAGCAAACTATGAAATTCAATTAATAAATTTGAATGTCTTTACCAATAGTGTTGTAGTAATTAATGGATAACTACTTCTTTGCCGATATTTTAAATTAAATATCATCTTAGATGTTGTGATCGCTGAAAGTCCACAATATACGAGAGGATTTGGGTACCAAGAGTGCGCATTCGAAACGTGTCCTACTTTGTAATATTATACTAGCAAGTGCCAGCTACCTCGTCAACGAAAAGTAGACCTTAAGTGTTAGATTTGTTCCAAGGCCTTTTTATACCCTACACCACATAGTGCTAAGGCATTTGTTTGTAACAGGGAGAAGGAAGTGAGCAGCAAATGGCCAATATAAGACCTAGTCTGTCCGTCCGTCTGTCCATGTATTTTTATAAACAAAGTACAGGTCGCATTTATTGCCCGATTCAGATGAAATTTTGCGCAGATCATTTTTTTGGCCCTAGGACGAACCCTTCCGTTTCCCTTAAGACTTTCTTTCAATATTTGCCGAATGGATTACTGCAATATGTTTAGCTCACGAACCATTTTTCGGCCACTGCGACGCGGGTTTTGATCACACAAAGACATAATACCCTGACCACCTTGTGGTGTATGGTATAAAAAATTACCTCGGGGTAAAGCCATTGAAATTCCAAAAACTGCAAGAACTTGCACCGCATCAGAAAGAAAATAGACTCAAAAGAGCTAAAGAGTTGCTTCGCTTGGCCGAAAGTGGTGAGCTGGCGAATTTGGTTTTCCCCGATGAGAAAACATTCGTTGTCCAGCAGTTTGTTTAAAATTATAAAAATAATCGTGTTTACTGGCCAAAGGCCAGCTGAAAATGTGCACCTTCGTTTGGCCACCAGAACTCAAGCGCCGGCCATGGTGACGGTCGCTCTCCGCTGGTATTAATTAATAATAATTAATTAATAATAAATGCCGAATATTATCGCGAAAATATTCTGGAAGGTGCCTTGGACACGCAAACTTTTTCGGGGCATATCTTGGACATTCCAACAGGACTCAGCACCATGGCACTCATCATGCGCCATCCAAGAATGGTTACAAAATGAGATTCCTCGCTTCATTTCCAGCTCACAATAGCCATCAAAATCTCCGGATACCAATCCGTTGGACTATTGTGTCTGGAGTATTTTGGAAAGCAAGATTGCCACTATCACCTCAAGCAAGCACTTCGCGGGGAATGGGCCAAAATACCGCATAGCAACATTCAGGCAGGGTGTGACGGTTTCATTGGCCGTTTAAAGGCCATAATTCATGCCAAAGGTGACCAATTCGAACAAATCTAAACTTAGTCTAAAATTTCATGCTACTTCCGATATTTTTGCTTTCATTCAATAAAATTTAAAAAAAAATGTAAAAATTATGGCGTTTGACTTTGTTGCAGTTTTTTTATCTCACCTTGTTTAGAAAATTAGTTTCACTTGGTAAACTACTGCTATAAAAAAATATTCAAAGTGACATATACCACTCAAATTGAAAATATCACACATGAGTAGTTGCTAACTCCAAGATGGCAGAAATCTGAGCATGCAAGTTGATTATGAATATGCTGTTGAGAAATACATGATTTTTTTCCTTCAACAGACGAATGCCATTTTTTTGCAGCTGATATAAAAATTCAGTTTTTTTTTTGCAATTATAAACATACACACACACATATGTATGTGTCACAAACACTTACATATCATAGAAATAATACAAAGGAAATTGGATAAACTTGGGATTAAAAAGAACAACTCTCACTACATGGGTATTAGCCCACACAACGAAATCATAATGAATTTTATTTTCTTGGAAATAAATACTCGATTTTCATTTGACATTACTTGACAGCTGTTATTCATATGTATGTATATATGTCTGTGAGTGTGTGTGCGAGTGTTTTTTTGTCTGGCAAAACGGATGTGTACCTTCAAGGAATTTGATTTGCAGCCATAGAATTGGGTGTTTACCGTTTACAGCGGAACTACAGACGGGGAGTTAACTTTGTGTTCATATCCTTTTTTAAAAGGGGAAGACAGGAAGGCAGCATTGGGTGTTTCTCAAATTCCGTTGGAATTAGGTTACCAATGGCGGTTTGTTAAATGTTGCAAAATTGATAATAATATTTGATGATTAAAATGCTGTGCCTCAAATTTTAATATTTTACACCGATTCCTCTCCTCGGCCAATCAAACTTTTTATACCCTCCACCATAATATGAAGAGTATATTAAGTTTGTCATTTCGTTTGTAACACCTCGAAATACACATTTTAGACCCCACAAAGTATATACATATTTTTGATCAGCATATCATTCTATGTCGATTTAACGATGTCTGTCCGTCTGTCCGTCTGTGAAAATCACTCCAGCTTCCAAATGAATTGAAGTAGATTGATAAAATTTTGTTCAAATGTATGTTATGTCTGCAGGACTTTTAGTATTGAAAATGGTCCACGTTTTGGTATAGCCAACATCTAACTGTTCCTCCCGATATTCGGTATTTTGATGATTTTAGCGAACTTCTTCACCGGAATAGTTTTAAATTTGGTATTTGAAGTTCGTAATGGATACTACAGCCTAAGAAAGAAAATTGTCTCTGCAGGTCCACGTCTTCGTATAGCCCCCATATAACGGTACCTTCCGATATTCGGTATTTTGATTTTATCGACATTATAACCGATTTTTTATACCCTCCACCAAAAAAGGTATGGAGAGTATATTATGTTCGTCATTCCGTTTATAACTCATCGAAATAATCATTTTAGACCCAACAAAGTATATATATTCTTGATCAGCGTAAAATTCCAAGACGATTTAGCCCTGTCCGTCCGTCCATCTGTTCGTCTGTTGTAATCACGCTACAGTCTAAACGAATTAAGATAGGAAGCACAGATCTCTCTTTTGTCTGCAGGCAGGTCAAGTTCGAAGATGGGCTATATCGGTCCTCGATATCGTATAGCCCCCATATAACGGTACCCTCGATATTCGGTATTTTGATGATTTTAGCCACATTTTCAAATGGAATAGTCTGAAAATCCACAAAAGTATTTCCTTGTGGGTACTTTATACCTCGGCAGAGAATTATCTATATAGGTCCACAATATCGTATAGCCCCCATATAACGGTACCCCCGATATTCGGTATTTTGATGATTTTACCCACATTTTTCAACGGAATTGTCTGAAAATCCACACAAGGAGTTCCTTGTGGGTACTTTATACCTCGGCAGAGGATTATCTGTATAGGTCCACAATATCGTATAGCCCCCATGTAACGGTACCCCCGATATTCGGTATTTTGATGATTTTACCCACATTTTTCAACGGAATTGTCTGAAAATCCACACAAGGAATTCCTTGTGGGTACTTTATACCTCGGCAGAGAATTGTCTATACAGGTCCACGATATCGTATAGCCCCCATGTAATGGTACCCCCGATATTCGGTATTTTGATGATTTTACCCACATTTTTCAACGGAATTGTCTGAAAATCCACACAAGGAGTTCCTTGTGGGTACTTTATACCTCGGCAGAGAATTGTCTATACAGGTCCACGATATCGTATAGCCCCCATGTAACGGTACCCCCACGGTATTCGGTATTTTGATGATTTTTGCCACATTTTTCAATGGAATTGTCTGAAATTCCACAAAAGGAGTCCCTTGTGGGCATTTTACCTCCTCAAAAAGAATTGTCTATATAGGTCCACGATATCGTATATCACCCATATAACGGTACCCCCTGATATTCGGTATTTTGATGATTTTACCCACATTTTTCAACGGAATTGTCTAAAAATCCACACAATGAGTTCCTTGTGGGTACTTTATACCTCGGCAGAGAATCATCTATATAGGTCCACAATATCGTATAGCCCCCATATAACGGTACTCTCCTATATTCGGTATTTTGATGATTTTAGCCACTTTTTCCAATGGAAATATCTGAAAATCCATACAAGGAGTTCCTTGTGAGTACTTTACACGCAGACATAGATTTGTCTTTATAGGTCCACAATATCGTATATCCCCCCATATATCGGCACCTTCCTATATTAGATATTTTAAAGATTTTAAAAGAATTTTTATTGGATTTAATTTTTTTGAAAATTTTCTAATTCGTTCCAAATGGTGGAGGGTATTCAAAGTTCGGCCCGGCCGAACTTACTGCTTTTTTACTTGTTTAAGTTTCGCATTTGATTATTGTAATGGGTTATGACAAATGTTACCTACGCCGGTTCATGTCGTCGTATAGACTCTAATATAATAGCTACATTCGGTATTTTTAAGATTTTAACAGAAGTTTTAACGGAGGATATTCAAAGTTCGGCTCGGCCGAACGTACACCTTTTCTACTTGTTCATCACTGCCCTCTCCGCTGGAGGTGAATTCACCGTGTAATTGCTGGCGAATGCAATTTATATTGAAAACGAACCACCCATTCGATGTTGCATAAATAAATCTCGAATAATTACCGTTGCACAATAATTTCCATTGTAATTAAAATGTTACGAAATCTGATAATATTGTAATATTCAACAACAACGACCAAAGCTCTCATCAAATTAACATTTTAATACGCCCAAATTGCGAACATATTCGGGCGATTGTAATTAAACTATGCAGGCGAGAGTTATTTGTAAAATTAGAAAATCAATTTGTTTTTTTTTTTTTTTTTTTTGGCTTATATAAACTCATTTTTATTGGAAACCAGATAACAAGTTAAAGAATGTGTTTGGTTTTATAACGAATTTTATTGCGAACATTTGATATGGGCCAGGAACAATGATTATAATGGACACGGTGATGTTTTTCGGTGATAGTATTATGGTGTTGTTTGAATGGTATTATTGTTCCAAATATTGAAAACAAAAAAAATATTATTTTGTGGTATTTAAAATTTAAAGTATTTAAAATATCAAAGTTCTCCCACCCCCATTGTTTTGGGTTTAAAAGGAATTTTCTAACTCTAATAAATTAAACACGATTTCGAGTGCTGTTGAATATTGATTTTATATCGAATTTCCACAGCAATCAAGGCAGTTTAATTGTAAAAGATTAAAGTAATAGACTGACTCACTGATTAACTGACTGACTTAGAATCTTGAAATTTTGATCCGAAGGGATCAGATAAGGCTGAGTTTTTGGAAATTCGTACTAGAAAAAAACGTAGTATACAAATTTACGCAAATTTCAAACGTCATAATTTTTACATTTTTTTTAAAAAATTTTATTGAATGAAAGCAAAAAATGAAATGAGAATAAGTTTAGATTTCTTCGAATTGGTCAACTTTGGCGCGAATTATGGCCCTCAAACGGCCAATAAAAACGGTCACCCGCTGCCCGAATGTTGCTCTGCAGTATTTTGGCCCATTCCCGGCGAAGCGTTTGTTTGAGGTGATCGACACTTTGGTATTTTTTAGTGTCAACCTTGCTTTCCAAAATACACCAGACACAATAGGCCAACGGATTGATATCCGGAGATTTTGGTGGCCATTATGGGCTGGAAATGAAGCGAATGATTTTGTAGCCATTTTTGGGTGGCGCGTGCTGAGTGCGATGGTGCTGAGTCCTGTTGGAATGTCCAAGGTCTGCGGCCAAAATGTTTGCATGCCAAGGCTTTAATACACCCTCCTGAATATATTCGGCATTTATTCTGATGCCATGGTCGACTTATACGAGCGGAGAGCTATTATGGCGGCCCCATTACCTTCACCATGGCCGGCGCTTGAGTTCTGGTGGTGCACATTTTTAGCTGACCTCTTCGGCAAGTGAACATGATCATTTTGTTTGTTTACAAACTGCTGGACAACGAATGTTTTCTCATCGGAGAAAACTAAATTCGGCAGTTCACAACTTTCGACAAAGCGAAGCAACTCTTTAGCTCTTTTGAGCCTATTTTTTTCTGTTTCTGTTGTGGTGTAAGTTCTTGCACCTTTTGGAATTTCAATGGCTTTACCCCGAACTCATTTTTCAATATGTACCGAATGGAATATTGCGATATGTTCAGCTCACGAGCCATTTTTCGGCCACTGCGACGTGGGTTTCGAGCAAGTCGCTTCTTTACTTTACGAACCATTTCTGCTGATGTTGCTGTTTTCTTCCGTTCACTTCCTTGACGTCAGGCTTCGCTACCAGAACGCTCACGATAACGAGCGATGGTACGAGACACAAAAGATTTATTCATATTTAAATGTTGGAGTGCTCTAACGATAGCCTCTTGTGGTTTTCCAGCTAAATATAAAGAAATCACACTATCACGCTTGAATTCCATCACGAATAACTTTTTTTTCGGAAAATTCTCACCAAAATGCTTTAGTACCCTTGTAAACAGTATAATGAGCTGTCACTGGAATAATTTTAACAGCTGTCGGAAGAGTGGCTTAGAAATGACAGCAATCTGAAGTTTGTTGAAGGTTTTTATTTTATTTATGACTGCATACTATGATTATTCGAAGAGTACTAAATGTTACTAAATAAGCCTTTAAGTGAATGAATGGAGCTTGAGTCCTGAAATTTTATATTGAGGTCAATGAGGTGGGCAATTTTTACTATAAGAAGAAGTCGAAATAGTTTTTGGGCAGAAAAATTGGATTGGACGAGGGTTTAGCTCTTCGGTGAACTTCAAAACAAACTTTTGTTTGCAATAAATTATTATTTTCGATTGTCCATTTAGAAAAAGTTAAAACTACTGCTGAGAAGTTAGTACGATGTATGAAGTTTTGTTTGGAAAAGTTGCCTAAGACAGACCTATCGAAACCCCTATTGTGAAGTTTTATCTAATATGTTTGGGAATTGTGGCTGAAACCTTCAAAATACCGAAAATTGGGAGTGCTGTTATATGCGGGCAGTACCAATTGGTGGAGCTGTATCTTTTTTAGTTTTTTTTTTTTTTTGCAGGGAGAGAACAGACCTAAGAAGAACTCCAAATGCAAAGTTTTAGCTGATTTGGCTGGAAATTGTGGCAGTAAACTTCAAAATACAAAAAATCGGGAGGTACCGTTATATGGGGGTGTACCAATTTCAATACGTGGACCAATTTCAATACCAATTAGCCTGCATGTAATATAAATCTTTGTGCCAAATTTTGAAGTTCTAAATTATATTTCGTGATTTCAACAGACGGACATTGCTAAATAGCCTTTTAATTTTATTCTGAACCATTTGGGTCTCCCACGAATATTTCGAGGTTTTCCAAACGTAATGACAAATGTTATATAACCTCCATTGCATGGTGGAGGGTAAATGAGCTGGTGAACTAAATGTAAAATTTTAAGGTGGAATTTCTGCTGAAAATATATGTACCCATTGTAAAATGTGTTTTCAGATTTTTATACCCTCAGCCATATCGCTACAGAGGGAATATACAATTTGATACGGTCAAAACGTGCCTAGTCGAAATAACGGTTTTAGACCCTAAGTCTCTTTGGACCAAATCCGTTTCAGGACATTTGGAGTCGATCTAGCGATGTCCGATCATCCGTCCGTCTGACTGGCTGGTGCGCACGATAAGTCTCGAATGGAGTCTCCGATTTGGTCCAAACTTGGTACATCGTAATATTTTTTGTCAAACTTAGATCGAGTTCGGAGATGGGCAATATCGATCCACTCCAACAAGTACCTCCCCCACAAATAGTCAAAATTTTGAATAATTACAACTCTCATAAAATGTGATGTAAGAGTCCGAATGTCTTGAAATTTCCAATATTCCAATATTTATATTAACCACCAGGTCTGGTGTTAAGATGAAATACATCGGTCCACTCCTTCTGGTAACTCCCCACAAACGGTCGAAATTTCCAAAAAAAATATATTTTTTGAACAGAAAAAGAAAGGATAATCCAATTTTGTTCCAAATTTGTAAATCCTAATATTTGCATCAGTGCTAGGTCAGGTATGAAAATGGAGAATATCGGTCCACTACATCAAGTACCTCCCCCACAAAGGGTCAACATTTTGAATAATTATAAGTCTTATAAAATGTGATTTAAGAATCCGATTGTCTTAAAATTTCACACATCCCAATATTTTCATAAACAAAAGATCTGGTTTTAAAATGGAATATGTCGGTCCACTCCTTCTAGTACCGCCCCCACAGAAGGTCGAAGTTTTAAATATCCATTAAGCCCATAAAACGCGAAATTAACCTCGGATTCCATTTAGACTTGGCACATCTGAATATTTCTGGATCTGTTAAAAAACGGTAGAGATCGGACCATTTCTCCTGGTACCTCCCCCACAAAGGGTCATAATTTTGAATAACCAAAACGTTTATAAAATCCGAAATAAGCATCAGGTTCTCTATATATTTCACACATCCCATTATCCGCTGTTAAGATGGGATATATCTGTCCACTCCTTCTGGTACCGCCCCTACAAAGGCTCAAAATTTTGAATATCCATGAAGCTCATAAAAAGCGAAATTTACATCCGATTCTATTCAAGACTTGGTACATCCCAAAATTTCATTAACACAACACAGTCCAAACCTAGCGCGTCGCAATATTTATATCATATTTATTTAGGTCCGATACGAAATGTCTCAAATTGGCCAATTCCTTCGGAACTTATTGCATAAGGGGTTAAACATTTGTATAATCATAACAGAAGTCAAAATAGTTTTAAATAATCGAATATTGGCTGAGGGTATACATCTGTCGGCAAAACCGAACGATACTTTTTTACTTGTTTTTTTTTAAATAATTTAAGTTTTTGCCTTAACAAAATATGTGGCATGACCACAATCCGACCGAAGTAAATCACAGCAACTAATTCAATTTCGTGACATTTTCTATCAGCCATTTCGGATGCAATTTGTTTATTTCGTTTTGCTCGGGATTTTATTTTTTTTCTGCAGCTAAAATCAACCCCCACGAAAAAAAAACAAACACAACCAAATAATGAATAGGCAGCGCCGGACAACGAAGGCGTTTTTGTGGCCCTAAATGTCATTATGTTTTATGTGATAAAATCGAGAACCTTTCCGTGTCGTCATCTACTAACATACATATTATACGGATGTCTGTCAGTCTGTATGTACTCGTATAATGAACATGCGGTGTCTCGCTGCCATTGAATGTCTTCGTTCGGAGTGTCCTCCTAACGATGTCATTTGTTACATTAATTCGAAACAATTTAGAAAAATGTAAAGAGTAACATTACTTGAATATAGAAAAGTAGAGGGAGCGGTTTATATATGTATATATGTATATATTTGTATATATTGTATGTATGTATGTATTTACGCATATTGCTGCCACTTTAACGAAATCACGGAGCTAATAATTTTTGGAAAACTGAAGAGAAGTAAAATAAGTTTTACATTTAGATTGACTGGAGTTTTTGTTCCAACAAGAATAACTTAAATTAAGTTCGGCTGGGATAAACTCTTTATACCCTCCAATGTGTGAAAAGCTGAAAGCCTTTTATGCCCGATATGTCTTATACGAGTATATAGCTATATTAATAATATTAACAAAAGGGTAAAGTAATTAACTGACTGACTTAACGATAAATAAACACCCAGACAAAATGGCTAGAAGCTAGAATCTGGAAATTTGGGGTAAGGGTTACTCTTGGCCCGGAGGGGCCGGATAAGGTTGGGTTTTTGGAAATTCGTATTAGAATGATACGAAAAGTATTAAAAGGTACTACAGGGTGAGATGAAAAAACTGCAACCAACTTCTGAATGCTGTCATTTCTAAGCCACTCGTCCGACAGCTGTTAAAATTATTCCAGTGCCAGCTCATTATTTTGTTTACAAGCGTATAAAAGCATTTTGGTGAGAATTTTTCAGAAAAAAAGTTATTAGCGAGGGAATTCAAGCGTGATAGTGTGATTTATTTATGTTTGGCTGGAAAACGACAAGTGGCTACCGTTAGAGCACTCCAGCATTTAAATGTGAATAAATCTTTTGTGTCTCGTAACATCGCTCGTTACCGTGAACGTTCTGATAGCGTAGCCGGACGTCAAGGAAGTGGATGGAAGAAAACAGCAACATCAGCAGAAATGGTTCAAAAAGTAAAGAAGCGACTTAATTGAAACCCGCGTCGCAGTGGCCGAAAAATGGCTTGTGAGCTGAACATATCGCAATATTCCATTCGGCAAATATTGAAAAATGAGCTCGGGGTAAAGCCATTGGAATTCCAAAAAGTACAAGAACTTACACCGCAACAGAAAGAAAATAGACTCAAAAGGGCTAAAGAGTTGCTTCGCTTGGCCGAAAGTGTGAATTGCCGAATCTGGTTTTCTCCGTCTCCGATGAGAAAACATTCGTTGTCCAGCAGTTTGTAAATAAACAAAATGATCATGTTTACTTGCCAAAGAGGTCAGCTAAAAATGTGCATATTCTGTTGGCCACCAGAACTCAAGTGTGGGCCGCCATAACAGCCTATGGTCGCTCTCGGCTCGTATTAATTGACCGTGGCATCAGAATACATGCCGAATATTATCGCGAAAGTATTCAGGAGGGTGCCTTGGGCACGCAAACATTTTGGCCGCAGACCTTGGACATTCCAACAGGACTCAGAACCATCGCACTCAGCGCGCGCCACCCAAGAATGGTTACAAAACGAGGTTCCTCGCTTCATTTCCAGCGCACAATGGCCACCAAAATCTCCGGATACCAATCCGTTGTACTATTATGTCTATTATGTATACAAAAGTGTCGATCACCTCAAGCAAGCGCTTCGCCGGGAATATACCGCCGAGCAACATTCGGGCAGCGTGAGTTAAGAAAATAGAAAAACACACATTAGTTCAATTCATTTTATTATTTAATATTTGCGACACTTCGCTTTAACTTCTTACATACGACTAACTTAACTCTAAGATTTACAACAATATTTATAACATAATTTCTTAAAACTAATAGCATGTTTCCATTGGAAACCGAACAACGTTGTTCGCTCTCAGAATTATGTACACGAATTAACCCGTTCATACGGCACGATTCGTAATTCATAGTAAAATAATTCCTTTTTTCAAAAATTTTGTTTGTTGATTTTAATGGGAATTTATACGAAAATACATGAAATTCTTACTAATATGAATAGAAGAAATGATTGTTTTTCTCCCAAATATTTATTATATCATTAATTTTATAATTTTCATTCACGTTTTCAACTTTTTGTGCAAATGTTGACATTTTGAACATTTTTTTGTATTTTTCTATTTTTAAATTTTGCTGGAGAGACACTTGTCAAACATTTTTTCTGCCGATACAAAGTTTTTGAAAATATTGCCTCTTTTGTTTGCAGTTTTCTGTGGAAATTTCAACTTGTGGATAAAATGCGTACCTCGAATGAGAGAGAAAACAAAATGTACTTTCGTTTGAATGTACATACGCCATTCAACATTGTAGTTTTCATTCATAATTTTCAGTCTTCCCGAAAATTTTCAAAATTTCATCAAATTTTTCTATTTTTAATTTTTAAATGTCATAATTTATTTTTTCGATAAATGCTCTCATTTGTTAGGGATGGGACATATTTTTTCGTTGTTCTGAGAGTGATTTGATTTGAACAACGTACAAATATGAGTGTTCGCTCAGGAAATTTTGTGTGAAGAATTAGGTAGTTTTTTCATAGTTAAGGGTCAAACAACGAATAGAGAGCGAATCAAGTGCAGTGGAAACGCCACATAAGGGTTATGGATGAGAGAGATCGGAATTCAATTTAAAAGGAAAGGAATAAAGAATAATTTATAAAGAATGAAAATAAAGAAAGTAAAACAATATATACAGTGAAGGGCATAACTGAACAATTACGTAACTTCCCCTTCGTTTAAATCAGGACAATGTCCACATTGTTGTTAATTTTGTTTAAGACATTAAGAATAACTTACTATACAAACTAATAATAAAATATATACTAGTGTCAAATGTTAATTAAATATATTAAGAGTTAAGGCATTTGATATCATATTCATCTTTATATTTCGTTTTTCTTTTTATATTGGATTTATGCACATTTTGAAGATCATTTAATCGAAATTTAGGCTCATCTTTATGCCTTACAGATTTATAATTTTTAATGTAACCTTTGTCTCTATGCTCTGTATAATTTTCTCTATTCATATTTCTTTTATTTATTACATGTTCTTTTATAGCAATGGCTCTTTCATAGACCTTTGTTTTATTGCAAGCTCCAAATTCAACATCGAATGGTTTTTCCTTAATGACTGAATGGTAACTGTTATTATAAAATTCCACGGCTTTACTTACTTTCTCTTTAATAGATAAAGACTTTTGTTCAATATACAACATTCTAATTTTTTCTGTAAGAGTATTGTGGAATCTTTCTATATCAGAGTTTCCGGTATGGTTGTTAGATTTGACTAAGTGCAGTTCTATATTCTCCTCTCTAAAATAATCTCTTATATTTATGCTTTTAAATTCATTGTCTGTGATTAGTTTACTGAAGTATCCCATTTGTGATTTATATAGACGAATTTTTTCTATGACCGTTTGGTTAGTCCTGTCTTCTAAATAATAAGCTGTTGCAAACTTCGAAAAACGGTCGAAAAATGTCAAAAAACTGCATTTTGAATTTATATATATGTCCATATGGATAATTTGTCTAATGTCGGTTGGAGTTTCCGTATTTTGAAATTTAGCTTTTATGGGATTTCGATCGAATTTTACCCTACTGCAAATATCACAATTATTAACATATTTTTGGATTAAAAATTTCAAGTTGGGAAAATATATTTTTCGTTTTAAACCCTCATAATTTTCATTTATACCGGTATGTCCAGTCTCATTTTTGTGATAGTAATGTATTTGTTGATATGTCTCGTCTTCATTTTTCATATCTTGTGCCATATATGCACACCGAACAAATTTAACGGAAGAGTTGCCCTGAAATAGGTCTGTTATCTTTTTTGTAAAATATAGTACTTTTTATCACTAAGTTCTGTAAAAATTCCAACTATTCCTTTTTTTATATTGTCCATTAGTATTTTATCCACAGTAGCATTTAAATCTTCTGAATTTATGAAAACCTTTTTATTGCCATGTACTTCATCAGTTTCTTTATATTTATCATTTGTCAAAATAATTTGTACTTTAAACCTATTAACTACCGTATCCAGGATATTTATATAATCATTATCGCCTTCCAACTGCGAATGGATGGTTTCCAAATCATCATCACCATTATTGTATAATGATCCATTGGAATCGCTGAAATGGTTAATTTGCCCGGAATCGTTATTAAGTCTGCTTAAGAAATCAGCAACCGTATTATCTCTTCCTCTGATGTACCCAATATTAATATTAAACTCACTTAATTTCATTATCCAGCGATATAGTCGTGGGCTCAATTCCTTTGTCTGAGATTTTACAAGTAACCATTTCAATGGTTGATGGTCTGAAAGTATATCGAATTTAATGCCGTACAGATAAGGACGAAAATAGCTAGTTGCCCAAACTATTGCTAGAAGTTCTTTTTCTGTGGCTGAGTAATTACGTTCATGTTTACTAAGTATCCTACCGACTGCGCCAGTTAAGAAAATAGAAAAACACACATTAGTTCAATTCATTTTATTATTTAATATTTGCGACACTTCGCTTTAACTTCTTACATACGACTAACTTAACTCTAAGATTTACAACAATATTTATAACATAATTTCTTAAAACTAAGGGTTATGGATGAGAGAGATCGGAATTCAATTTAAAAGGAAAGGAATAAAGAATAATTTATAAAGAATGAAAATAAAGAAAGTAAAACAATATATACAGTGAAGGGCATAACTGAACAATTACGTAACTCGTGTGACGATTTCATTGGCCGTTTGAAGGCCATAATTCGTGCCAAAGGTGACCAATTCGAACAAATCTAAACTTATTCTAAAATGTGATGCTTTTTCCGACATTTTTTGCTTTCATTCAATAAAATTTAAAAAATGTAAAAATTATGGAGTTTGGCTTTGTCGCAGATTTTTTTATCTCACTTTGTAAATATGGTAACCTTTTATGTAGAGAAGCAGTAGAGATAGAATACTTTCATTTGGAATGAAGGAGTGTATGATCAAGGGGTTTTTAGAAACTCCCACTATAAGTGTACGAAAAGTACTAAAATGTACTGCATTTGGTACCATTTCGTATCACGTAAACGGTTAGAGTTAAAAACTTGGAATGGAAATCAAGTAGAGTCGTAGAGTAGAGTCGATGTAAGGAGATAGTTATGGAAGTATGTGCTCATGTATACGCAAAAGTACTAAACGGTACTAAATTTAGTAAAATTTGAATTTTGAGAAACGGACAGAGCTGGAATCCTGAAATTTTACATAAACATTACTGGCGTAGTGTAGGATTGGGATATGGAGGAAGTTATCGAAGCTTGTACTTTTGTGCACGGAAAGTACCGAGTGGTAATAAATTTGGTACAATTTCGATTTGGTTGAATCGATAGGACTGGAATTATGGAATTTACAAATAAGATTATTCTTGCACTCTAGGATAGGGAAATGTGGGTAGTTTTGGAAATTGGTACTTATGTGTACTAAATGGTACTAAATTTGATACAATTTTAATTTAGGGTGAACCAGTGGAGTTGGAATTCTGAAATTTGAAAATGGTACTAAATTTGGTACAATTTAAATTTTGGGAAAAAAATTGATCGGGAATCCTGAAATTTTAAATAACAAAGATTTCTATTGGACTGTGTGGGATAGGTATTTATAATAATTTGTACTTAAGTGTACTAAATGGTAGTAAATTTAGTACAATTTGGATTTCGATGAATCATTAGAGCTGGTATCCTGAAAATTAAAAATAAGATTACTGTCGGAATGTGAGATAGGTAGGTAGATAGATAGATTGGCATATGCATGTATTTTTGAAATTTGTACTTATATGTTCCAGAATGTACTAAATTTGGTACAATTTGAATTTGGGTGAGCCGATAGAGCTGGAATCCTGAATTTTGGAATTGGGATTACGGTGAGAACATATTATTGGGGTATTTACAAAGCTCTGGATATTCGTACTTATGTATACTAAATGGTACAAAATTTGGTACAATGTGGATTTTGGTGAACCGATTTCTATTGAATTGTGTGATACAGGTTGTTATGGATATTTGTAATTATGTATACTAAATGGTACCTAATTCGGTAAAAACTAGAATTGCGATGAATCGATGGAGCTGGAATTCTGAAACTTAGATTGAGAGTCACTGGTAGGTGCACCAAAGAATTGTTGGAAACTCTAACTCTAAAGTTACGAAAAGTTCTAAAATGCTGCTAAACTTCTAAAATGGTACCATTTGGTATTGTGGGAACAGATAGAGCTACAAAACTTAAAATTTGATATCATAATCAAGGTTTGAAAGTAAGTTCGATATATGAAGGTGGTTTCGGAAATGTGTACTGAGTATTCGAACTGTACTAAATAATACTACATTTGGAAAAGTATGGTTTAGAGTAAATTTTGTATTTAGGTCAATGTTGGTTGTCGGTTTGTAATAAAGAGGTAGTTTTGGAAATATGTGCACGAAAAATTCTAAATAGTACCACATTTGGTGCAATTTGGTATAGGGAGAGCAAATAATGCTTGAAATCTGAAAATTTTGGTCTTTGGGTCGCTGTTCATGTGTAGCCTAGAAATATGAAGGTGGCTTCGAAATGTAGTACACACTTTACACAATTGTACGAGAAGTAATAAATTGTACTATATTTGGTATTGGGTGAAGGGATAGAGGTGTAATCCTGAAATTTGCTTACGATGTCGCTGTATGACAGTGATTTTGGAAAAGTGTACTATAATTTTACGAAAATTACTAAATGGTACTAAATTTGGTCTTGGATGAAGGAATAGAGCTAACACCCTGAAATTTTTTTTGAGATCTCTGTTGGCATCTAGAAGTTAGATATGGAGTTAGTTTTGGAAATGTGTACTTTAATTTATTGAAAAGTACCAAATGGTACTAAATTCAATATTGGGTGAAGGATAAGGACTATAATCTCGAAATTTGATATAGATCTCTCTGTAAGTATCTAGGTTTGGGATATGGAAGTGGAAGTGGAAATGTTTATTATAATTTTACGAAAAATACTAAAGGGTACTAAATTTTGGGCTTAGGTGAAGGAATAGAGCCAAAGTCCTGAAAATTTAACTGTTGATGTCTGCAATTGAGAGGAGATGATGTGTTTGAATATGCGTACTATAATTGGGCGAAAAGTAGCAAATGGTACTAAATTTGGTATTAGGTAAAGAAATAGAGTTGAAACAGTGAAATATTGTATTGCGAACAAGGATTGAAATATGGAATGAGTTATAAAATGATACGAAAAGTACTAAATGTTACTAAATTTGGTATTGGGTGAAGGGATAGGGCTGGAATCCTCAATTTTGATATTGAGGTCTCTATTCGTATCTTGAATTGAGATGGTTTTGGATATGTATACTATTATTGTACTGAATGGTACTAAATTTGGTAATGGGGAAAATTAAAGAGCAGAAATTATACCTTAAGCTCGCTATTGGTATCTGAGGTTGAGATATTTACAAAAAGTCATAATTATGGCATTGACAGATAGGATAGAGCTGGAATCCTAAAATTTGATATGGATGTTACTGTTGGTGTCTGTGGTTAGGATAAGAAGGTGGTTTTGGAAGTATGTACTACAATTGTACGAAAAGTCCTAAATGGTTCTAAATTTGGTTTTGAGTGAAGGGATAGGGCTGAAATCATGAAATTTGATATAGATTTCACTGTTGGAATCTGAAGATTAGAGAAGGAGCCGATGCTGGATATGTGTACTATAATTGTACTTAATGGTGCTAAATTTGGTAGTAGGGGAAATTGTCGAACAAAAATTCTGAAATTTAATGTCGAGGTCACTGTAGGTTTCTAAAGTTTACATATGGAAACGTTGCAAGAGAAAAAATGGATGTGGGTCAATTGTCCAATGGTTTTACTAATTTCCTCCTCGGTTTACTTCAAAATGAAAAATTTTGAAAACCATTTGGTGTAAAAAGTAAAAATCTCTGATATGAAATTTTGCTTGAATTTTTTTCCAGAATAGCATTTTGATTGGAAAACTCGAAAAATCCAAGTGAGAATCGCGCAAAATTGCGGTAAAAGCTTGAAAATGTAGTTGTTATCGCATCCTGTTAGCTACACACTTTTAACTGAAAAACGACAGGACTGATTGTGAAGTTTACCCCAATTCGGAATTTATTCTTTAAAACTTCTTTCTATCGAATTTTAAAGTAAAATAGAGGTTCCGTCACATTTATATTTGTTACTATTACGCCTGTCTGATACAACAACATCCAAATAAGAATACGATTTGTTCCCTTTATATGCAGTTTATTGTTTTTCAGAATTTGTTTCCTTTGCAGAGGAGGTATCATGGATACTTAACCAGATTCCTTTCGACAGCTGTTTGTCAAATTAAATGGTTTTCTATTTGGATAACAACTTAACCTATCTGTTAAGTAACAGATTTGGGATGCAATTTTTACAACAGCAACACACAAAACCTCTAGTACCCAGTAATACCTATTAAAAGATATCAGGTTACCATAACTATGAAAATCTTAGCAGTAACTTGGAAATCACAATTACCGGAAAAATTCTTTGAACCAAAAGCAGTACCACAAAAAACAACAACAATCTCGAAACAAAAAGAAAACACCTCGACAATACCTGAAATTACATTTGAACATGTTCGTTTCAAAGCAATAGTAGGAGAACTTTTACAATGTCCATTATTCTACGCCCCACACTAACTGACCTTTTGTCCTCCGTGATAGAACTTGGTTGGGAAAGGGCAGGGGTTCGGTATTTGAGGGGTGATGAAACCAAAACATAAGCCATAATATGACTACCGATGTCAACAAAGACTAAAACTGAATCGTATGCAAATTATGCAACCAATATCCATCCGTCCTGCCAGCCAGGCAGCCATCCATTCACTCAATGTGAAACAGCATTGCGCAACCAGCAACCAAAGCTTAAGGTACTCTCCTGCACTGTTTTCAAGTCATAACCATAAAATCTGTATTAAATGCAACACAGTCTTCTCCATTTTGCAATGACCAGTTAAGTGTTGTTCGTGATTGACAGTATGGCGCTGGTATGTTATTACAAGGAAGCCATTTTATGTGTTGGGTACCCCACGAAATTTTGACTCGTAGAATGCCCTGTTTGTGACTCGTTCGAGGTTCGAAATTTCGAACATTTGTTTGTATTGTGCAAGCTTTCCCTGTAACTTACATGTGGCCCCTACTTCGTCAGCGAAAAGTCCACCTTAAAATTTTAGATTCATTCCGCCATCCCAAAAATCAAAAGTGGCCTCAATATCAAATTTCAGGTTTCAAGCTCTATCCATTCACTCAACGGCAAATTTAGTACCGTTTTGTTCTTTTCGAACAATCGTAGTACTCATTTCCAAATCCAACTCCTTTTCTCAAGACTATATATACCAACAGTGGCCTCCATATATAATTTCAGAATTCCAGCTTTATCCTAAGACCCAATGCCAAATTTATTACCATACTTTTCGCACAGTTATACTACGCATGTCCAAAACCACCACCTTCTCTCAATTACAAACACCAACAGTGACTTCCATATAAACTTTCAGGATTTCAGGTCTATCTCTTCACCCAATACCAGATTTAGCACTATTTAGTAGCTCTTTTACAATTACACATTTCCAAAATAAACTCCATATTTCAATTCCCGATACCAAGAGAGAACTCAAAATGAAATTTGAGGATTCCAGCCCTATCCCTTCACTCAATACCAATTTTAGTTCAGCTCTTTTATTATCAAATTTCGTATCATTTAGTTCAATCATAGTACTATACCTTCATTCAATATCGAATGTAGCACTGTTTAGTACTTTTTGTAGAATTATAGTACATATTTCCAAAACCACCTACAGTACTCAATCCCAGATACCAACAGAGACCTCAATATCAAATGTCGGAATTCCAACTCTGTAATTTTTCTAATTACCAATTTTAGTACTTTTTGGTACAATTGTAGTACACATATCCCGAACCACCTTCATATTTTTAGCCCAGAAACCAACAGTGATATCCATATCAAATTTTAAGATTTCAACTCTATTCCTTCACCCAATACCCAATTTAGTACCACTTTTCGAACAACTATGATACGCATATCCAAAACCAGCTCCTTCTCTCAACCACAGACACCAACAGTGACATCCATATCAAACTTCGAGATTTCAGCTTTTTTCATTCATCCAATACCAAATTTAGTACTAATTAGTACTTTTTGTACAATTATAGTAACACCTATATCAAACACCTATTTTTTCAACCAAAATCAAATTCAGTACCATTTAGTACTTTTCGTAAAAAAATAGGACGCATTTCCATACCACTGCGAAATTCAAACACGGATCCAATCAGTAATCAAAATAAGAAATTTCAGAATTTTATCTCTATCACTTCACCCACTACCAAGTTTAGTACCATTTAGTGCATATCGTACATTTATAGTACACATTTCCACAACCACGTCCAAATGTCTAGGCTACACATGAATAGGCAACCTTATACCAAATTGTACCAAATGTGGTGCTATTTCGTACTTTTCGTACGTTCATAGTAAGCATTTCTAAAACCACCTCCATTCCAGAAACCAACAGAGACCTCAATATCAAATTTCGGCATTCCAGTTCCATCATTTCTCCCAATAGGAAATTTAGTGTCACTTAGTACTTTTCGGTCTCAAAAGAGACCTCAATAATAAAATTAAATTTACCCGATAACTAATTTAGTCCACTTAGTACTTTACGAACAATTATAGTACACATTTCCGAAACCACCTCCATATATCTAGGCCACACATGAACAGCGGCTCTAATTCACAATTTCACAACTGTCGGTTCACCTAATAAGCAACTGTACCGTAGTACTATATCCTAGTTAGTATTTTTCGTACAACTATTGCGGACATTTCCAAAAGCACCTCCTTATTTCCATCCCAGGTACCAATAAAGACCTCAATATTAACTTTGAGGATTCCAGCTTTATCCCTTCACCCAATACCAAAATTAGTACCACTTAGTACTTATCGTACAATTGTAGTGCACATTTCCAAAACCACTTCCATGTCTCACTTTCAGATACCAACTGAGACGTCAATGTTGAGCTTGATGATTCCAGCCCCATCCTTTCCCCCAATACCAAATATAGTACCTTTTAGTACTTTTCGTACAATTACAGTGCACATTCCCAAAACTACCTCCATATCTTTATTCCTGATATCACCAGAGACCTCAATATCAAATTTCGGGATTCCAGCTTTATCTCTTCACCCAATACCAAATTTAATACCATTTAGTACTTTTCGTACAGTTGTAGTGCACATTTCCAAAACTACCTCCATATCTTTATTCCTGATATCAACAGAGACCTCAATATCAAATTTTAGGATTCCAGCCCTCTCCCTTCACCCAATACCAAATTTAGTACTATTTAGTACTTGTCGTACAATTATAGTATATATATTTCCAAAACCACCTCCATGTCTCATTTTCTGAAAGCACCTGAGACATCCATATCGACTTTCAGGATTCCAGCTCTATCCCTTCACCCAATACCAAATTTAGTACCATTTCGTACTTTTCGTACAATTATTGTACACATTAGCGAAACCCCCTCCATATGTCCAGGCAACACATGAACAGCAACCCTAATAATAAATTTCAGATTTCAAGCTCTATATCTTCACCCAATACCAAATTGTACTCAGTACAGTTTTATTACGTACTTTTCGTACACATGTGGTACACATTTCCTAAACCACCTCTTTATCACAAACCTACCACCAACACTGACCATTGCAGTCAACAACAACATTTCAAAATTCCAGCTTCCTCTGTTCACCATAAACCAAACTCTTCCAAATTTAGTACAATTTAGTACAATTTTCAAACTTAGTTAGTACACACTTCCAAAACCATCTGCATGTATCGAATTTACTTTCCAACCTTGATTTTTATATCAAATTCTACAGCGTTTTTAGCTTTATCCGTTCCCGTGCTACCAAATGGTACCACGTTTGGAAGATTAGTACCATTTTAGAACTTTTCGTAACTTTCGAATTTCCAAAAATTCTTTGAAGTATCTGTCCTACACTCACTCCATCAGTGACGTTCATTCCAAATTTTAAGTCATTCCGTTTTTCCAATACAAAATATTACATTTATAGTACTTTTCGTACTTTTTGTACCCTTTTAGTACGAATTTTCAAAAAAACCTTCGATACATTTATCCTGCACTACATCAGTAAGAATTCCAGCACATTCCGTTTGTTTAATACAAAGTATTCAATTTTTAGTACATTTAAGTACTTTTTAGTACGAATTTCCATAAACCTCAAGTGTAAACAAGATATCTGTCACAATCTCCATGAACCGTTACTGTTTAGAAAATGCAAATTTTTCCGGAAATCACCAGATGTAAAATCAGCAGCAACAACGCCACCACCAGCAGTACCATCATCAGATATGTAGCATGATAGGTAAATGAAAAGGGTTACTAGTTGCTCCCGAAGTTTGGGGAGGAGGCGGGTCGATACGTTTTATTGTTGTGAAATATTAATTGACAGTGAGTTTGCCCGAATGGCATATCTGCATTATCTACAGTTGACCACAATGATATTGGTCGGAGACGATAACGCAGTGGATGGAACCACAAGTGCAGTGCACTCTTGCACTCCTTGGCTCGGCTTGGGCATGGACATGGGGCTTTGTCCATTACCTTTTAAATAACAAAATACCCTTTGCAGCAGTTCGACCAGCGTTGTTAGGTTGTTCTGGTTGTTGTTGCCATAGTCAATTCCCTTCAGTGGCTGTATCATTTACACGTATGGGTTGATAAAAATGCTATCTCCAATTTTGGATCTGCACTCCCTCCCAGTAAGTGGACTAATAATCGTAGATATCTCCTGTGCATCTTGACTAATCCATGGCGTACACAGTTCGAAGGCACACACGCACACACTAAATGATAGACACATACATACCGACATAGATACTTACGTGCATGGTCATGTTGAGTGGCCAGAAAACGAAAAACACAGACATTTACGTAAGTTACGGGGCACGTTGCCGTGTGGTCTCCATAGATTTTCATATCTTTAAATTCGAATTTCCATGTTCGTACATAGTTTATGATGCCCACTAGGGGTACGTACATACGGCGTACGTTTTGGTTGGTTAAGTGGGTGAGAGGGATTTGTAGGTGGTGGTACATATATCGATGTACATATGTATAAAATACATTAGGGAGTTCTTGGTAAATTATTAGGTTGGTTATAATTTTATGCGAAATACTAAGAACAAGCACTCCCACATATAACGAAGCATTTATATATTTTAAATTCGGACCTGTATTGTCCACTTTGTGCACAATGAATTTGAAATCGGATTAATATAGATATGGGGCTATATCCAAATATGAACCGATCTCGATACAATTTGGCAAAGATAAAGAGTGATTTGTTAAGAGTTTGATAACTTTAAAAAAAAAAACGCATACAATTTGCAAAATCTCATCGGTTCATTATTTGAAACGTTAGATTGGTCCATGACATTTACTTTTTGAAAATAATTTCATTTAAATGTTGACCGCGGCTGCGTCTTAGGTGGTCCATTCGGAAAGTCCAATTTTGGGCAACTTTTTCGAGCATTTCGGCCGGAATAGCCCGAATTTCTTCGGAAATGTTGTCTTCCAAAGCTGGAATAGTTGCTGGCTTTTTTCTGTAGACTTTAGACTTGACGTAGCCCCACAAAAAATAGTCTAAAGGCGTCAAATCGCATGATCTTGGTGGCCAACTTACCGGTCCATTTCTTGAGATGAATTGTTCTCCGAAGTTTTCCCTCAAAATGGCCATAGAATCGCGAGCTGTGTGGCATGTAGCGCCATCTTGTTGAAACCACATGTCAACCAAGTTCAGTTCTTCCATTTTTGGCAACAAAAAGTTTGTTAGCATCGAACTATAGCGATCGCCATTCACCGTAACGTTGCGTCCAACAGCATCTTTGAAAAAATACGGTCCAATGATTCCACCAGCGTACAAACCACACCAAACAGTGCATTTTTCGGGATGCATGGGCAGTTCTTGAACGGCTTCTGGTTGCTCTTCACTCCAAATGCGGCAATTTTGCTTATTTACGTAGCCATTCAACCAGAAATGAGCCTCATCGCTGAACAAAATTTGTCGATAAAAAAGCGGATTTTCTGCCAACTTTTCTAGGGCCCATTCACTGAAAATTCGAAGTTGTGGCAGATCGCTCGGCTTCAGTTCTTGCACGAGCTGTATTTTATACGGTTTTACACCAAGATCTTTGCGTAAAATCTTCCATGTGGTCAAATAACACAAACCCAATTGCTGCGAACCGCGACGAATCGACATTTCACGGTCTTCAGCAACACTCTCAGAAACAGACGCAATATTCTCTTCTGTTCGTGTGGTTGGTTTAATGTCCAATAAAGTAAACTGAGTGCGAAACTTGGTCACAATCGCATTAATTGTTTGCTCACTTGGTCGATTATGTAGACCATAAATCGGACGTAAAGCGTGAAACACATTTCGAACCGAACACTGATTTTGGTAATAAAATTCAATGATTTGCAAGCGTTGCTCGTTAGTAAGTCTATTCATGATGAAATGTCAAAGCATACTGAGCATCTTTCTCTTTGACACCATGTCTGAAATCCCACGTAATCTGTCAAATACTAATGCATGAAAATCCTAACCTCAAAAAATCACCCTTTATTTCTGAGCTGTATTTGATATATTTCCCTGAATATCGTTGTTACGGAGTGCACATTACGGCTGTGGGTAAAAAATATAACAAATCGGATGAACAATATATATGGGAGCTATAGCTATATCCTAACCGATCTTCACAAAATTTGACATACTAGCTTCTGGACTCAATTCGGTCGTAAGTGCCAAATTCCATCCCATTTGGGCAAATATTAGACGTTTGGTGCACAATAAAATGTAAATCGGACGAAGTTATATGTGGGAGCTATATCCAAATATGAACCGATCTCGATACAATTTAGCAAAGGTATTTCTGAGCTGCATTTGATATATTTCCCCAAATATTGTTGTAACAGAGTGCATATTACGGCTGCGGAGGACAAAAATAACAAATCGGATGACAAATATATATGGGAGCTATAGCTATATCTGAACCGATTTCGATCAAATTTGGCATACTTATTTTCAGGCCTAATTTGGTTGTATGTGCAAAATTCCATACTATTCGGACTGATATTACACGTTTGGTACACAATAAAAGGCAAATCGACGAAGATGTATATGGGAGCTATATCTAAATTTTGACCGATTATCTCCAATTTAATAGGATTCGTCCTCGCGCCAAAAAAATGATTTGTACAAAATTTCATCTGGATCGGGCAATAAATGCGAAATGTACTTTGTTTACAGAAAATACATGGACAGATGGACAGACAGACAGACGGACATGTATAAATCGACTCAGAATATGATTCTATGCAGATCATCAAAAGGAACTATGGGTCTACCTCGTTTCCTTTTGCCTGTTACAAACAAATTTACAAACACATAAAAATATCTTCTGGGTATGCGAAGGGCCCTTCTCAGGGAATACGATCGAATTTACAGATGATTTTAACAGTGTCAGCAACAATCAATATACAAGATGAGATAAAATAACTGCAACCAACTTCAGACTGCTGTCATTTCTAAGCCACTTGTCCGACAGCCATTAAAATTATTCCAGTGACAGCGCTAATATATTTTTTACAAGCGTACAAAAGCGTTTTTGTAAGAACTATCCAGAAAAAAAGTTATTCATTATGGAATTGAAACGTGATAGTGTAATCTCTTTATATTTGGTTGGAAAACCACAAGTGGAGATCGTTAGAGCACTCCAGCATTTAAATGTGAATAAATCTTTTGTGTCTCGTACCATCGCTCGTTACCATGAGCGTACTGGTAGCGTATCCCGACGTCAAGGAAGTGGACGAAAGAAAACGGCTACATCAGCAGAAACGGTTCGAAAAGTAAAGAAGCGACTTGATCGAAACCCTCGTCGCAGTGGCCAAAAAATGGCTCGTGAGCTGAACATATCACAATATTCCCTTCGGCAAATATTGAAAATGAACTCGGGGTAAAATCATTGAAATTCCAAAAAATACAAGAACTTACACCGCAACAGAAAGAAAATAGACTCAAAAGAGCTAAAGAAAAGCTTCTCTTGGCCGGAAGTGGTGAACTGCCGAATTTGGTTTTCTCCGACTCCGATGAGAAAACATTCGATGTCCAGAAGTTTGTAAACAAACAAAATGATTGTGTTCACTTGTCAAAGAGGTCAGCTGAAAATGTGCACCTTCGGTTGGCCACCAGAACTCAAGCGCAGGCCATGGTGATGATCGCTATCCGCTCGTATTAATCGACCGTGGCATATTCTGTATTAAAGCCTTGAGCACGCAAACATTTTGCTCGCAGACCTTGGACATTCCAACAGGACTCAGCACGTGCCACCCAAGAGTGTTTACAAAATGAGGTTCCTCGCTTCATTTCCAGCACACAATGGCCACCAAAATCTCCGGATACCAATTCGTTGGACAATTGTGTCTGGAATATTTTGGAAAGCAAGGTTGGAACCAAAAAATACCAAAGTGTCCATCACCTCAAGCAAGCGCTTTGCCGGGAATGGACCAAAACACCGCAGAGTAACATTCGGGCAGCGTGTGACGGTTTCATTGGCCGTTTGAAGGCCATAATTCGTTCCAAAGGTGACCAATTCGAACAAATCTAATCTCATTCTAAAATTTGATGCCATTTCCGACATTTATTGCTTTCATTCAATAAAATTTAAAACAAAAATGTAAAAATTATGACGTTTGACTTTGTTGCAGTTTTTTTTTATCTCACCCTGTATTTTTCTTATATACATAATGATTAGCATGTCATACTCCTGAAGGAGTAAACCCATATATCCCATCTCCCCACCAAATTTTGTGTTGATAAAAATATTGAGATGAGCGATATTTGAAGACAATCTGACTTTTTCACATTTTATTAGAGTTATTATTATTCAAAATGTTGACCCTTTGTTGGATGATGGAGTAGGCCGGTAATGTCCATTTTCCCACCCGACATAGCACTAATATAAATATTAGGATTTGCAATTTTCACAAAATTTGACGATCCTTTTTTGTTCTATTAAGTAAATTATTTTCTGTGAAAATTTTCATCTTTTGTGGGGGAGGTACCAGAAGGAATGGACTGATATTGCCCAAGTTTGACAATAATATTACGATTTATCAAATCGGATACTCCCATTGAGAGTTATTGTGCGCACCAGCCAGACAGACAGACAAATGGAATGGAATGAAACGTATTTGGTCCCGAGACTTAGGTTCTAAAATGATTTTTTCAATGAAGCACCTTTTGGCCGTATCTTCGAAGGTACTTGAACAATTTCAAAAAAAAAACTCGAAAACTACCACTTAAATGAAAATCATTATATGGGACTATACGAAAACGTAGACCTGCATACAAAAAATGTTGTCATAGGCTGTAGTGCCAATTACGAACTTCAAATACGAAATTTGAAATGATTCCGGTAAGTAATGTCGTTAAAATCATGAAAATACCAAATATCGGGAGGTACCGTTGTATGGGGCTATACGAAAACATGGCCCATTTACGAACTTAACCTGCCTACTGGTAAACTATGCATGTATGCAAAATTTTAGCCTTCTATATCAATTCGTTCGAAAGATAAAATTTTACGCTGATCCAGGATATATATACTTTGTAGGGTCTATTAAGAATATTTCGAGAAGTTACAAACGGAATAACAAAATTAATATACCCTCCATAGATGGGAGGATTTTTAATCATCATTACATAAATAAAATCTACATCTGATTTCATCGAAACGGGCAATAACTATACATATCGGTAAGCCTCGTGGGGGCCCAAAAAGTACCAGTTAGCCTAATTTCAGCATTTGTTGAGAATTTTGTAAAATCTGAGATAAAAATTTTTTGAAAAAGTAGAGAAATTCTGCCCGACAATCAATTGTGGCTTCAGACTTTACAAAACTCCACAACATGTCCCCATAGCATTAGGGGACTATTGTAACGTAGAACTTTTTAAACAGCCAATCATGTTTGCGTTCTGGTTGTTTTCTATTTTTATCAATTTTAACAAAAATCGGTACAAACATATATATTATTATGTAATTATATAATTTTATATTGGGCGCCAATATTTAAATCTAGTGCAATTTGGTATTTTAACAAACTGGCAAAAAAATACAAAATACATCAGAGGGTCCAGTATACCTTTTGTATAACATTTTGCAACAACAAAATACTACGGTATCCCGAACAAACAAGCCACACTGTTCTATTTATAGACAAGGCACGGTCGACGGAGGGGTTTTTGTTGTAACAGACAAAACCAACTTACATGGTTATGCTACTTCGTTCAGGTTGAACGAAAGCATAACAAGTGGAGAAAGATGAAAATGTTTATAAGTGCGGTTGTAAGATTTAGAAGACTTTCCAAAAGAATTTTAGTTTTATTTAATTCTTTGGTTCCTCATCTATTGAGCTTACGATCTCGTCACTTGGGTAAAAAAATGTTTTTTGTCACAGAAGTTATTTTTAAAATAACTTCTGGGGAGAATATCCCAGACAAAAAACAAGGGAACTGATGAGGATTGGTGGCTCTTTCCGAAACCTAGGTATTCCCTGCCTTTACCCCCTGGTAAACATTACCATCGTTCTCCACTCATAAACAAAAGTTGTTTTTATAAAAACAACAATAAAGGGATAAGCCTGACCATTTTGCAACAACAAAATACTACGGTATCCCGAACAAACAAGCCACACTGTTCTATTTCGTCATTATGTATTCCCCTTAGGGCAACTTAGTAAATTTTTAACCCACCCTAGTGTTAATATGAATTTAAATATGTAAACATACCGGTTCTTTAGTTAATTCCATTCTCATTTTTGTGGCCATACAAAAGTGTGTATATGTGTTTTAAACGCTGCTACGCACAAATATACATATGTATTTGTTTTCATGACAACAACAAAAACATCTCCTGGGACCAGAGGTACACCAAATTGTTAATCGGATTTAATATCTGGTTTAGTTTACCATGGCATTGTTCAAAGTTATCTAACTTGAAAAAAAACGAACTCTCTCCCAGATTTAACAAAAAACCAGTAAAGAAAGCCTTAAAGTCGGGCGGGCCGACTTTATGATACCCTACACCACTTTGCTAATTTAGTAGACCTCCGTATAACAATTAAACGTTTTTATGGGAGAATTCAATCATACACGCTATTTGCCGAAGCATTTGTATATTTTAAATTCGGACTTGTATTGCCCATTTGGTGCACAATTAATTTGAAATCGGAACCGATCCCGATAAAATTTGGCAAAGATATTTCTGAGCAGTATTTGATATATTTCCCTGAATATCGTTGTCGGATCGGACAACAAAGAAATTTCTGTATTTGATATATTTTCCTGAATATCGTTGTTGCAGAGTGCATATTACGGCTGCGGAGGACAAAAATAACAAATCGGATGAACAATATATATGGGAGCTATAGCTATATCTGAACCGATTTCGATCAAATTTGGCATACTTATTTTCAGGTCTAATTTGGTAGTATGTGCAAAATTCCATACTGATATTACACGTTTGATGCACAATAAAAGTCAAATCGGACGAAGATATATATGGGAGCTATATCTAAATTTTTACCGATTATCTCCAATTTCAATAGGGTTCGTCCTTGGGCCAATCAAATGATTTGTGCAAAATTTCATCTGGATAGGGCAATAAATGCGAACTGTACTTTGTTTACAAAAATACATGGACAGACGGAAGGACGGACATACATAAATCGAATCAGAATGTGATTCTATGCAGATCATCAAAAGGAACTATGGGTCTATCTCGTTTCCTTTTGCCTGTTACAAACAAATGCACAAAGGCATAATACCCTGACCACCTTGTGGTGTAGGGTATAAAAACGTAAGCAACAACAATACGATGGTGTGTCAAGTGTGCATGTCTGTCATAACACATCCTTCCATTTCCATAAAGAAAAAGCATATGGAGTCTTTCATCTACCTGCCGACTTTGAAATCATTTGTGATGTTTGTTCTTAAATTCCAGTTAATTAAATATGCAATGTGAATAAATTGAATTAAATTTTGTATTTATCTCAATTTTTCGTTCTTAAATCTTTTTTTCAAAAATTCATTCAGCTATAACCGTGAATGCATTTCCAAGGACTATTTGGATTTTTAAAGAATATATTTTCAAGGAATATCAGAGCTATAATCTTGAGTTTCAAAAGAATATATTTTCAAGGACTATCAGAGCTATAATCGAGATTTCTAAAAGAATATATTTTCAAGGACTATCATAGCTTTATTTATGGATTTTTAAAGCATATATTATCAATGACCATCAGAGCTATAATCGCGGATTTTTAAAGAATATATTTTCAAGGACTATCAGAGCTATAATCGTGGATTTCTAAAGAATATATTTTCAGGAACTATCGGACTATAATCATGGATTTTTAAAGAATATATTTTCAAGGTCTATCAGAGCTATAATCGTGGATATTTAAAGAACATATTTTCATGGACTATTAGAGCTGTAATCGTGGATTTTTAAAGAATATATTTTCAAGGACTACCAGACCTATAATCGTGGATTTTTAAAGAATATATTTTTAAGGACTATCAGAGTTATATTTATTGATTTTTAATGAATATATTTTCAAGGACTATCAGTGCTATAATCTTGAATTTCAAAAGAATGTATTTTTAAGGACCATCAGAGCTATAATCGTGGATTTTTAAAGAATATATTTTCAAGGTCTATCAGAGCTATAACCTTGGAATTTTAAAGAACATATTTTCAAGGACTATCAAAGCTATAATCGTGGATTTTTTAAGAATATATTTTCGAGGACTATCAGAGCCACAATCGAGGATTTTTCAAGATTAGTTTTCAAATTTTTACATTTTTTTAAATTTTATTGAATGAAAGCAAAAAATGTCGGAAAGACACAAAAGATTTATTCACATTTAAATGCTGGAGTGCTCTAACGATCTCCACTAACGATTCACATTTAAATGAGGGGTGCTCTACCGATCTCCACTTGTGGTTTTCCAGCCAAATATAAAGAAATCACACTATCGCGCTAGAATTCCATCACGAATAACTTTTGCTTCTGGAAAATTCTCACCAAAATGCTTTTGTACGCTTGTAAACAATATAATGAGCTATCACTGGAATAAATTTAACATCTGTCGGACGAGTGGCTTAGAAATGACAGCAGTCTGAAGTTGGTTGCAGGTTTTTCGTCTCACTCTGTACTTATGTGCCCATTTTTTTAGAAATTTATTTGACAAAAAAGTACAATTTTGTTGTCATATATGTAAGGTAAATATTTTGTTTATGTATTGAAATGTGTATTGAAATTACAACACTATGTCTTCTCAATTGTTTTCTTTGGAATCAGACACTTTAATGGAAATCTGCAAAACTATGAACTTAACACAATTATTAATATAAGCTCAATAAATATTTACTTTAATAAAAAATATGAATGTATCTACCAACGCACATACACTTAATATAACCTATTAAATTTCAAAGATATAGCTACTTATTGCATTCGATTCATTTCCAAGTAAATAGCAACATGCAATACCAAGGCTTTTTCCCCCATCAAAGAAGTAAAAATATATAACATATACATACATATGCACAAAACAAGCATATTAAACATATTATATTCTCAGATTATTTTGTTCAATAAATATTTTCTTCTACGGTGCAAAAATGGAAATTTGTTTTCTCTTTTATCCAGAAAAAAAAACAAAAAAAAAAACAATTTCAATATTTTCGATTCTCTCCAAATATTTATGAAATTTGACAAAAGATACAATTTACACAACAAAGATTCGGATATTTATTCAGCAAATGTAAGTATTCACACATACATATCAGGAGTAGGCACCCTCTCAATATTTAAGAAGGAAAAATGTATAGAAATGTGGGCGTTAAAAACAATGCCTTCACGCATAAATTGCAGTGTGGTCAGTTCAATTGTAACTGTATAAATATTTATGAAAATACATATTCAATAGAAGAAGTGTATGTGATTGTGTGTGTATTTCGATATAGATATGTATATCAACATGAGTAAATTGCATAAAATTGTTCTCAGGAGCATTTTAATTCACTAAATGTAAACGTGTACAGTAAGGATTTCTTAAAGTATGTTCAAATGAAAGAAATGTGAAGTAAATAAGAAATAAAACAAGTAAAAAGCATAAAGTTCGGTCATGACGAACTTTTAATACCCTCCACCATTAGAACCCATTCTGACTCACAAATTCAAATTCTTAGACATATTCGTGGGAAAATGTCAAATAATCATCAAAATACCGAATGTCGGGAGGTACCGTTATATGGGGGCTATACGAAGACGTGGACCTAAATAGCCCATTTTCAATACCAAAAATCCTGCAGACATAATACACATTTGAGTAAAATTTTATCAACCTACTTCATTTCGTTCAAAAGCTAGATTGATTTCCACTGACGGACAGACGAACGGTCATTTCTAAATCGACAAAGAATTTTATGCTGATCAAGAATATATATACTTTGTTGGTTCTAAAATGTATTTTTCGATGTGTTGCAAACGGAATGACAAACTTAATATACCCTCCATACTATGGTGGAGGATATAAAAATCCACGATTATAACTAGATATTACGCGATCATCTCCAAAATAGGGTTCTATGCTGGCCCTATCCCCACCTTCATTCTAAATTTTTTGAAGATCGGGCCATAATTGCGACCTGTAGAGATTACAAATTAACATGGACAGACGGACGGACATACATAGCTAGATCGACTCAGCTCGGCGAGCTAGGAAGATCCATATATACTTTCCTATATGGGAAACCAATATATCGAGGTGTTACATAATTTTTGGCCCAATCAAACTTATAATACCCCCAACACATAGTGTTGTAGGTTATAAAAATCCACTATTATAGCTAAAAATCTATATCTATAAAAGAGGAAAATGTTTGTTTGTTTGTAATTTATGGACTCGAAAACCGCTGAATAGATTTTACTGAAAATTTCCATATATACTGCAACATCGCCTGAAAGTAACATAGGCTATATAAATTTTTGAATTACCACTTGGAACTGGAGATATAGCATCAGAATCGGAGGTACCTCCCAAAAATTTAGATTTTATATGCACATATATATTGATTGGTTGAAGATACAGTCTCCAAATTTGGAATATGTAACGGAATTTGGAACAAAAATAAGTTTGCCAAATTATATTGTAATCGGTTCAGATTTGCATATAGCTCCCATATATATTTTCGGCCGATTTCATGTATTTGATGCACAAAACACTATGCGTATGTCCGAGTCCTATGAAACTCGGTATGAGTGCCTAAATTTGGTTCACAAATAAATCTTTGAAATTATATTGAAATCGGTTCAGATTTCGATATAGCTTCCATATATATTTTCAGACGATTTCATATATATGATACACCAAACACGATACGCATGTCCGATTCCAATGAAATTCGGTATGAGTGACTAAATTTGGTACAAAAGTAAATTTGTCAAATTTTATTGAAATCGATTCAGATTTGGATGTAGCTCCCATATATATTTTCGGCCGATTTCATGTATTTGATGGACAAAACACGATACGTATATCCGAGTTCAATGAAATTCGGCATGAGTGCCTAAATTTGGTTCACAAATGAATTTTTGAAATTATATTTAAATCGGTTCAGATTTGGATATAGCTCCCATATATATATTCGGCCGATTTTACATATTTGATGCACCCAACGCGATGTGTACGTCCAATTCCAAAGAAATTCGGACAAAAGGGAAGAAATCTTGTACCAAAAAAAAAAAAATGCCAAATTATATTGAAATCGGTTGAGGTTTCAGAATAGCTACCATATATATACTTCAGCCGATTTCATATAAGTTATGCATCAAATACGATCAATATAACCGATTCCAATGAAATTCAGAATGTGTGTGTTAGAATTTGGTTACAATAATAAATTTGACAAATTAATTAGAAATCAGTTAAGATTTGGATATATATATATATATATATATATATATATATATATATATATATATATCCAAATACATATTTTCGGTCGATTTCACATATTTGAGGCACTAATTTCAATGAAATATTTAAGGTGTGACGGAATTTGTAGTAAAAGTAAATTTTGTCGAATTAAATTGAAATCGGTTCAGATTGGGATACGATTTTATTAAGAAACGTTGACCCACAACGCCTTTACGATGGTATTAGGCTAACAGCTTAAAACTACACAACAATTAAATTGAGGATACGATTATTACGTGCTACCACGAATTCTCTAATTGCAACAGAAATGCCACTAAACTTCAAAAGATTGCAGTTTCCTGCTCGCTTGGCATTTGCTATGAAATTAATAAATCCGAAGGACAAACCATTCGTATATGCGGACATGTTCCTGCTTTTCTCATGGTCAGCTGTTCCTGTCATGTTCACACGTTGGTGGACCGAGTTATTTGTTTATTTACGCACTACAGTATTACGAATTTTTATTTTTTGAAATTGTTTTATTTCTTTTAAGCTAACATATATTTGTTTATGAACTTTAGAAGGCATATAATTTCAAAAGGGGTAGCGAAGCGCACCGGGTTCAGCTAGTTATTTAAAAAAATCGACGATTATAGCTAAAAATTATTTATAAAAATCGACGATTATAGCTAAAAATTATTTATAAAAATCCACGATTATAGCTAAAAATTATTTATAAAAATCCACGATTATAGCTAAAAATTATTTATAAAAATCCACGATTATAGCTAAAAATTATTTATAAAAATCCACGATTATAGCTAAAAATTATTTATAAAAATCCACGATTATAGCTAAAAATTATTTATAAAAATCCACGATTATAGCTAAAAATTATTTATAAAAATCCACTATTATAGCTAAAAATTATTTATAAAAATCCACGATTATAGGTAAAAATTATTTATAAAAATCCACGATTACAGCTAAAAATTATTTATAAAAATCCACGATTATAGCTAAAATTATTTATAAAAATCCACGATTATAGCTAAAGATTATTTATAAAAATCCACGTTTATAGGTAAAAATTATTTATAAAAATCCACGATTATAGCTAAAAATTATTTATAAAAATCCACGATTATAGCTAAATATTATTTATAAAAATCCACGATTATAGCTAAAAATTATTTTAAAAAAATCCACGATTATAGCTAAAAAGTATTTATAAAAATCCACGATTATAGCTAAAAATTATTTATAAAATCCACGATTATAGCTAAAAATTATTTATAAAAATCCACGATTATAGCTAAAAATTATTTATAAAAATCCACGACTATAGCTAAAAATTATTTATAAAAATCCACGATTATAGCTAAAAATTATTTATAAAAATCCACGATTATAGCTAAAAATTATTTATAAAAATCCACGAAAAATTATTTTTAAAAATCCACGATTATAGATAAAAATTATTTACAAAATTTCACGATTAAAGCTAAAAATTCCGATAATCTCTCCCCAAATTTTTTTACAAAAATTCACAATTTTTTTTACAAAAATTCACAATTTTTTTTACAAAAATTCACATTTTTTTTTCAAAAACCCGCGATTTTAGGTTCAAATAAATGATCACCATCAATGATTCAATGATTTTTTATGTTATTTTATAGTTGAAGCTTTTTACTATACAATGCCATTGTAGAGGTGATCTACTGTATACATTTGTATGTGCCATCAAATCGGCCACACATACATACGTATAGTCAATTAAAATAATATTTACAATATACTTAAATTAAATACAAAGAAAGTACTGAATGTGACACTCGGTCGTTTTGTCAGCTCAATGCGATTTGTTTTCATTTTTTGGTTATGTAGGGAGCGCAGTGTTGCCAATTAAGAAAAAAATGTCTACCAAAAAAAAAACTTATTTTTGATAGAAGAAATAATTTACTCATCCCAATAAATGTTGAGACCAAAAGACATAAAAATAAAATAATACATACAAAAACAACAAACAAAATGGAGGCGTAAAAATCGACCATTTTTTTCGAATAATAAAAAAGGAACTACTCTAATAGGTGACTCTTCGCTTGAGCCATATCATGCCCACAGACGTGTACATTTGTAGTTATGTGGGCCTTATATTTTCTCTCCATTTCTCCACTAGGCTCATGGCAACAACAAGGCAAGCAGACATGAGGACAAAGTTGCTGCTGTTGTTTTTATAGTTTTCTCTTTTTGTCTGTTTTTGTCAGGGGCCATAGTCCTACAAAGTGATATTAAAAATCAATATCAACAAAATTTATTTATTTTGACTACCCCAAGTGGTAGTCGACTGTCACAGTGGGGAATATACTCACACACACACACACACACTTACATATGTGTGTACAAATGTTAGTAACACTTGAATATGTAAACACACCCATACACCTAGGGTATATTTTTTATACAAATGTAAACAAAAAGTATAAAACAACAACAAGAAATGTGAAATAAAACTCAAAAGACCTTTAAGTAAAGTAAGTTTTTAAAGATTTGACCATCTTGTGTAAATATTCAAATAATTCCATATGGATTTCAAATTAATTTTGTTAAGTTTATTTCGAAAAAAAATACAGAAAAGTAAATAACGTAAATGCTATTTTACGTTTACTCTGTGTCGCCTTAAACAATTTATAATGCATTTTAAGTAGCTACTCAAGGAACTGAAGGGAGGGGGAGAAGACAACTTGGTTTATTTGAAGAAAAATTTTTACTAAGAAATAGATTCGAAATTGTGTTCATGTTTCTATCATTTCACCGATATTTTATTGCAATACTTTGAAATTAATACTAATTTCATTGTACAATGGCCAACGTGGGGTTTGTGCAATTCCAAGTGGAGATGATAGTATTCGGTGAATTAAAAGTTTTGGGTTCTCAATGTCAAAGCTTTGTTTATGGTCCTTTATAAAAAATCTTAACCGTACAAAAATTGCAGTGTTTTAGATAAAATATTGAAATATTGTAGAGAACCTTGGAATAATTCAAGAACTATAGAAAAACAATTGGTGGACCTACAGGGTGAGATGAAAAACCTGCAACCAACTGAAGTTGTGGTAATTTCTAAGCCACTCGTCCGACAGCTGTTAAAATTATTCCAGTGACAGCTCATTATATTGTTTACAAGCGTACAAAAGCATTTTGGTGAGAATTTTCCAAAAAAAAAGTTATTCGTGATGGAATTCAAGCGTGATAGTGAGATTTCTTTATATTTGGCTGAAAAACCAGAAGTGGCTGTCGTTAGAGCACTCCAGCGTTTAAATGTGAATAAATCTTTTGTGTCTCGTACCATCGCTCGTTACCCTGATACTGGTAGCGTAGCCCGACGTCAAGGAAGTGGACGGAAGAAAACAGCAACATCAGAAGCGACTTCATCGAAACCCGCGTCGCAGTGTCCGAAGAATGGCTCGTGAGCTGAACATATCGCAATATTCCATTCGGCAAATATTGAAAAATGAGCTCGGGGTAAAGCCATTGAAATTCCAAAAAGTGCAAGAACTTACACCGCAAAAGAAAGATAATAGACTCAAAAGAGCTAAAGCGTTGCTTTGCTTGGCCGAAAGTTGTGAACGGCCGAATTTTGTTTTCTCCGATGAGAAAACATTCGTTGTCCAGGTCAGCTAAAAATGTGCACCTTCGGTTGGCCACCAGAACTCTAGCGCCGGCCATGCTGATGGTGTGGGCCGCCATAACAGCGATGGTCGCTCTCCGCTCGTATTAATCGAATCAGAATAAATGCCGAATATTATCGCGAATATATTGTGGAGGGTGTCTTAAAGCCAAACATTTTGGCCGCAAACCTTGGACATTCCAACAGCAATCAGCACCATCGCACTCAGCACGCGCCACCCAAGAATGGTTACAAAATTTCTAGCGCACAATAGCCACCAAAATCTCCAGATATCAATGCATTGGACTATTGTGTCTGGAGTATTTTGGAAAGCAAAGTTGGCACTAAAAAATACCAAAGTGTCGATCACCTCAAGCAAGCGCTTTGCCGGGAATGGGCCAAAATACCGCAGAGCAACATTTGGGCAGCATGTGACGGTTCCATTGGCCGTTTGAAGGCTATAATTCGTGCCAAAGGTGACCAATTCGAACAAATATATACTTCTTCTAAAATTTGATGCTATTTCCGGCATTTTTTGCTTTCATTCAATAAAATTAAAAAAAAAAAATAAAAATTATGGCGTTTGATTTTGTTGCAGTTTTTTTATCTCACCCTGTGTACTTGTAATTACACTTGAGTCAAATCGAATTAAGATAGGATGCTAAAATTTTACACAGACCAGTCTTTTATCTGCAGGCAGGTCAAGTTCGGTCTAGCGGTCTACGATATCGTATGTTCCCCATATAACGGTACCTCCCAATATTCGGTATTTTGATGATTGTAGCCAAAATTTTCAATAGAATTGTTTGAAAATCCACACAAGGAGTTCCTTCTGAGTACTTTACCCCCTGAAAGAAAATTATCTACGAGTATATAGGTCCACGTTATCGTAAAGCCCCCCTTCCACTGTAACCCCCACCCCTTATTTCATATATTGATGATTTTAATGACATTTTTAATGAAATTGTTTTAAATTTCGTCTAGTAAAGCTCATAATGGGCACTACAGACTATGACAAAAAATTGCGCTTTTAAGTCCACGTCTTCGTATAACTCCCATATAACGGTACCTCCCTACATTCCATATTTTGATGATTTTAGCGAAATTATTCATCGGAATTTTTTTAAATTTCGTATTTAAAGATCCTAATGGGTACAACAGTCTGTGACAGATAATGAAATTGCCTGTGCAGGTACAATACTTCGTATAGCCCCCATATAACGACACCTCCCTATATTCGGTATTTTGATGATTTTATCTACATTATTCACCACAGTTTTTATACCCTACATCACATAGTTGTAAGGGTGTTATGTCTTTATGCATTTGTTTGTAACATGGGGAAGAAGCGGGATAGACCCATAGTTACTTTTGAGGATATTCATAGAATTCATAGAGGAGATGTACAACATCGGTCTAATCCTTCTGGTGCCTCCTCCACAAAAGTTCAAAATATCAAAGAAAATATTTTACTTCATAGTAAGAGAAAGGATAATCCAATTTTGTTTCAGCTTTGTAAATTATAAAATTGCATCAGCTCTAGGTCAGGTGCGAAAATGGACAATATCGGTCCACTCCATCAAGTACCTCTCCCCCAAAAAGTGTCAAAATTTTGAATAATTATAACTCTTATAAAATGTGATGTAATGGTCCGATTGTCTTTAAATTACACACATCACAGTATTTGTATTAACCCAAGGTCTGATGTAAAGATTAAATATATCGGTTCACTCCTTCTGATACCTCCCCCAACAAAATTTTGAATATCCATGAAGCTCATAAAATGCGAAATTAACATCTGATTTCATTCAGACTTGGCACATCTCAATATTTCTATCAACACAAGATCTGTTATAAAGGTGGTAGAGATCGGGTCATTCCTTCTAGTACACCCTCTACAAAAGGTCGAAATTTCCAAAAAAAAAAAAAATATTTTACTGCACAAAAAGACAATGGATAATCCGATTTTGCCCCCTACTTTGCAGAAATTAATATTTTCATCAGTTCTAGGTCAGGGGCGAAAATGGGCAATCAAGTACCTCCCCCATAAAGGGTCAAAATTTTGAACAATTATAACTTTTATAAAATGTGATGTAAGCGCCCGATTGTCTTTAAATTACACACATCACAATATTTTAATCAGCTCAAGGTCTGGTACCTCACGCACATTTTAACATTTTCTTAAAATTATCACATACATCATATAAAGTGAAGGAAATAACCAGTATAGTCCAAACCTGTCACGTCGAAGTATTTATATCATATTTATTTGGGTCCGATACGAAATGGACAATATTGGGTCATTCCTTCGAAACCTACTCCATAGAGAGTCAACAATTTGAATAATCATAACAGAAGTCACAATATATGTAAATATTCGAATATGGGCTGAGGTCAACAAGTGTGGGCAAAACCGACTGATATTTTTTAACTTTTTAAAACACCAAAATCTCCTATGGAAAGCTCAGCTTGCGTCCGATAGTTACACAATCGATCTTACTGTATCCAACTCATTCCCACTTTTTTCATTTCAGCATCCAATGGTCCGTAGATTTTAACATCCATTTATGTATGTATGTACGTATGAATGTCTGCATGTGCTCGACAAGTGGTTTAGTGCGAAATACTTTCTTTTCCATTGACTGAAGTTGACGACGAACGGATATTGTCTATTCTCGCGGCGAAACAATTGAACTGCACTCTATACAATCAATCACACATTGACGGATCTGAATGGACGAATAAATGAGTGGAATGGATGAATGAATGAATCAATGGATGAAAGATTTCGCTTGGCTTTGTGACATCACAGAAAAGGCGTTTGTTTGTTTGTTTGTTTGTTTGGGATGATGTGTCTATGGACAATCAAAACTCTCTGACACACACACTCACACTCATCTCCCTATTTAGATTATTGTTGTCACTTAATTGTCAGAAAGAAAGTAAGAGATTTAATTGTCAATGGGGACAATAGAGAGCAAAGTTAAGTACTCCCATAATGGAACATTTGTTAGCAGCGTTTTGGGGTACTGCAAAGGACCTTCTGAGCTTTTGAATTGTTGAATACTTGGTCACATTTTCTCAATAAATGAGAATATTTTTGTGGGTGCTGCGGATATTGCGCTATACATCCTTCATGTTGTCATCATACAATTTCTATCGACAAACAAACAAGTTAAGTTAAAATGTATCAGTCGGTCTTGCCGACAGATGTATACCCTCAGGCAACGTTAGATTAATTAAGTATATATTTGGACTCCTAACTTTCGATACCTCTATGGAGTAGGTTCCGAAGAAATGGGCCAGTATTGTCCATTTCATATCGGTCCTAAATAAATATGATATAAATATTGCGATGGGCCAGGTTTGGACTATCTTTTTTTAGAAAATGTTGAAAAGTACGAAAGGGGCCAGATATCGTGGACCAAAGTATTCAATATTCACACTTCATCTAATACAGATAAAAATACTGGTATGGACAAAATTACAAGATAATCGAACATTTATATCCAATTTTATACGAAATCATAAATTCCGATAAATTCTATATTCATCTGAGATTTCAAGTCTCGGTGACTTGTTTTGCTAGTTATGACAGATATAAGTATTGAAAATTGTGGGTGAGGTAGAAGGGGTTGGCAGGTATCTATCATCTTTTTGATACTACATCTTGCGTTAGCAAAAACGTTTAATTGTGTGAAATTTGAAGAGAATAAAGTGCTTATATCGATTTTTCCGAGCGTTGTGTTTTTCAAAATGTTGAGCACTTTGTGGGGGGGGAGGTTCCAGAAGGAGTGCGCCGATATATCCAATCTTCACAGCCGATCTTATGTTTGTAGAAATAATGGAATGTGTGAAATTTGAAGAAAACCGGATGCTAATTTCGAATTAGGACCCTTTGTGGAAGCGGTACCAGAAGGAATGGTCCGATCTTTACCATCTTTATAACATACCTTGTGTTGATAGAAATATTGAGATGTGCCAAGTCTGAATGGAATCGCATGTTAAATTCGCGTTTTATTAGCTGTATGGATATTCACAATTTTGACTCTTTGTGGGGAAGGTGCCAGAAGGAGTGGCCGATTTATCCCATCGTCGCAGCAGATAACCCAGGTCCGATCTCTACCATTTTTTGAAGATATCTTGTGCTGATAGAAATATTGAGATGTGGCAAGTTTGAATGGAAACGGATATTATTTTGGCTTTTGATGATCTTCCTTAATATTCAAAATTTTGACCTTTTGTGGAGGAGAAGTGGACCGATCTTGGGTTAATAAAAATATTGTGATGTGTGAAATTTGAAGACAATCGAACTATAATATCACATTTTATAGAAAATATAATTATTGAAAATGTTGAAATTTGTCCATTTTCGCACCTTGCGTAGCACTAATGCAAATATAAGGATTTTCAAAGTTGGAGAAAATTCGGATCATCCTTTCTCTTTCTGTGCAGTAAATTTTTTCATTGAAAACTTAAACCTTTTGCGGGGAGATACCAGAAGGAGTTGACCGATATTGCCCATCTCCAAACTCGATCTAAGTTTGATCAAAATATTACGATATATCAAGTTTGGACCAAAGGACCTTCAAGAGCTATCATGCGCACCAGCCAGACAGACAGACGGGCGGACATCGCTAGATCAACTCCAAATGTGCTGAAACAAATTTGGTCCAAAGAGCCACCATCATATATTAATCCAAGAGACCAACAGTGACCTCAGTATTAAATTTCAGGATTTAAGCTCTATCCATTCGCTTAACAATTAATTTGGTACCATTTAGTATTTTTCAAACAATCATAATAAGCATGTTCAAAACCCTCCTACACACCAGCAGTGACCTCGACACCAACTTTCAGAATTCAATCTCTATGCAAAAACACCCATCGGTACATTTTGTGGCATTTTGCACTTTTCGTACGTTCATAGCACCAATTTCTAAAACTACCTAACTCTCTCAACTACAGACAACAACAGTGACATATATATCAGGTATTCTGCTCTAGTTCTTCATCCAATACAAATTTTAGTATTATTTTGTACATCTCGTACAATTATAGTACGAAATTTCCAAAACCACCTCTATATCTCAATTCCAGATACAAATAGAGACCTCAATATAAAATTTCAGGATTCCAGTCTTATCCTTTCATTCATCGCACAAATATAGGGTGAGACAAAAAAAAAAAATACTGCAACAAAGTCAAACGCCATATTTTTTACATTTTTGTTTTTTAAATTTTATTGAATGAAAGCAAAAAATGTCGGAAATAGCATCAAATTTTGGAATAAGTTTAGATTTGTACGAATAAGTCACCTTTGGCACGAATTATGGCCTTCAAACGACCAATGAAACCGTCACACGCTGCCCGAATGTTGCTCTGTGGCATTTTGGCCCATTCCCGGCGAAGCACTTGCTTAAGGTGATCGACACTTTGGTAGTTTTTAGTGCCAAAATTGCTTTCCAAAATACTCCAGACACAATAGTCCAACGGGTTGGTATCCGGAGATTTTGGTGGCCATTATGCGCTGGAAATGAAGCGAGGAACCTCATTTTGCATCCATTCTTGGCTGGCGCGTGCTGATTCCTGTTGGAATATCCAAGGTCTGTGGCCAAAATGTTTGCGTGCCTAAGGCTTTCATACACCCTCCAGAATATTTTCGCTATAATATTTGGCATTTATAATATTCGGCAGTTACGCTAATGCCACGAGTGATTAATACGAGCGGAGAGCGACTATCGGCCCACACCATCACCATGGCCGGCGCTTGAGTTCTGGTGACCGAACGAAGGTGCGCATTTGCAGCTGACCTCTTTGGCAAGTGCACACGATAAATACGATCATTTTGTTTGTTTACAAACTGCTGGACAACGAATGTTTTCTCATCGGAGAAACCCAAATTCGTCAGTTCACCACTTTCGGCCAAGCGAAGCAACTCTTTAGCTCTTTTGAGTCTATTTTCTTTCTGTTGCGGTGTAAGTTCTTGAACTTTTTTTGAATTTTAATGGCTTTACCCCGAGCTCATTTTATTAATATTTGCCCATTGGAATATTGAGATATGTTCAGCTCACGAGTCATTTTTCGACCACTGCGACGCGGGTTTCGACTTGATCGCTTCTTTACTTTTCGAACCATTTCTGCTGATGTTGCTGTTTTTTTCCGTCCACTTCCTTGACATATGTCGGGCTACGCTACCAGTATCACGGTAACGAGCGATGGTACGAGACACAAAGGATTTATTCACATTAAAATGCTGGAGTGCTATAACGATAGCCACTTGTGGTTTTCCAGCCAAATATAAAGGAATCGCACTATCACGCTTGAATTCCATCACGAATACTTTTTATACCCTACACCACAAGGTGGTCAGGGTATTATGTCTTTGTGCATTTGTTTGTAACAGGCAAAAGGAAACGAGATAGACCCATAGTTCCTTTTGATGATCTGCATAGAATCACATTCTGAGTCGATTTGTGCATGTCCGTCCGTCCGTCCGTCTGTCCATGTATTTTTGTAAACAAAGTACAGTTCGCATTTATTGCCCTATCCAGATGAAATTTTGCACAAATCATTTGTTTGGCTCAAGGACGAACCCTATTGAAATTGGAGATAATCGGTCAAAATTTATATATAGCTCCCATATATATCTTCGTCCGATTTGCTTTTTATTGTGCACCAAACGTGTAATATCAGCCCGAATAGTATGGAATTTTGCACGTACGATCAGATTGGACCTGAAAATAAGTATGCCAAATTTGATCGAAATCGGCTCAGATATGGCTATAGCTCCCATATATATTGTTCATCCGATTTGTTATTTTTATCCTCCGCAGCCGTAATATGCACTCTGTAACAACAATATTTGGGGAAATATATCAAATACAGCTCAGAAACACATTTGCCAAATTTTATCGAGATCGGTTCAGATTTGGATATAGCTCCCATATATAACTTCGTCCGATTTACCTTTGATTGTTCACCAAAAGTCTAATATTTGCCCAAATTGGATGAAATTTGGCACTTACCACCGAATTGAGTCTAGAAGCTAGTGTGTTAAATTTGGTGAAGATCGGTTCAGATATAGCTGCAGCTCCCATATATACTGTTCATCCGATTTGCTATATTTGTTACCCACAGCCGTAACAACGATATTCAGGGAAATATATCAAATACAGCTCAGAAATATCATTGCCTAATTTTATCGAGATCGGTTCCGATTTGTATATAGCTCCCATATATATTTTTATCCGATTTCAAATTAATTGTGCACCAAATGGGCAATACATGTCCGAATTTAAAAGATACAAATGCTTCGGCATATTTAGTCCTTTGAACTTTAAATTATAATTATAATCATAGCGTGTACAATTGAATTCTCCCATAAAAACTTTTAATTGTTGCGCGGAGTTCTACTAAATTAGCAATGTGGTGTAGGGTATCAGAAAGTCGGCCCGTCCGACTTTAAGACTTTCTTTACTGTTTTTTTTTTTTTTTTTTTTGAAAATTCTCACCAAAATGCTTTTGTACGCTGGTAAACAATATGATGAACTGTCACTGGAATAATTTTAATAGCTGTCGGACGAGTTACTTAGAAATGACTGCAGTCTGAAGTTGGTTGCAGTTTTTTCCATCTCGCCCTGTATTTCTAGGCTGTATTATATATAACTTCCATAATATGGTTGTTATGGTGTGAATTATGCGGCTCATATACAATTAAATGTTTTTATGTACCAAAAGTGTAATATCAGGCCAAATTTAATGAATTTTTGGTGAAAATCGGTTCAGACACAAATGCCTCCCATACATTACCTTCTGAGACATATTTAAGTGTTTTGTTTAATGGATTCCACCCATAAAATATTTTGACGGCTGGGCGACCTTTTTAAATTGTCTTTGCTCTATGCCATAGAATGCTTTTGACAACTAAGCCTATTACTTGTCAAGGGGACCAAGAATAGACTAGACACAATCAGTCACTTTGAGTATCGATTAAGAGATATACGTATGTGCGTCGAAAGTGATTCCCAAAAATATCAAAAGTTATTGACATCTCCATTAAGCAATAAATTCATATAATTTCGATCACAAAATCTCCCACCTAAGAATATTTTTCGTTTTGTTTTCATGCTACGCAAAAATTCACAAATTCAGACATAACACGCTGGGCAACATAACGGTGCAGCCGACAATCCAACCTATTTCAATTTGTTCGTAGGCTAATACGATTATAATAACCAGGCCAGACGACAGGGTAGACATGACTACACCAACAAACAACATATAAATAAAGTTACAACCATTACAACCCTCCTCTATTCCATTGTGCAGGATATCAAACATAAATATGACAGAAAAGCGAAAAGGTGCAGTTATGTTTCATCATTGCCATCATTTCAACGACAAATTTTGAGCCAATTTAAAAAAATGTTAAGCTGATAGAAAAAAAACATCGCTTTTTTCTGCATACTCATTCGCTGATGTGTAACAGAAATCGCACAAACACCTACCTACATATATGCATATACTCTGTATGCCATATAATAATCCACTTCCTCGCCTACATACATATGCACATATTTACAGCATTTTCAATGATAAATGGTATCATTGTATGTCTCACGTGTACATGAATACGGCAACAACAATAACAATAACAACATAAAGTTGACATCAAAAACATTATTCACTCATTCAATGACATTCAAATGGTACTCGTACTTGAGCGCTTTGCACATTTTCAAATACAGTATTTGAACAGAATATTACATTTATATGCCTTTCACACTAGAAATGGTCCTTCATGCATTGGTACGGTCTTCGAAATCGACCAGTTCCGAAAAATTTTAAAAATAAATTAATTCTACTCCAGATTGAAATTTGGTATGAGAATCATGGTTGGAAAGTAAATTTGATGTGTGAACGTTGTTTTGCATATCTGTACTAAAAGTGGACGAAAATTACTAAATAGTACTACATTTCGTACAATTTGGTAAGGGGTGAACAATAAGTGTTGGAAATCTGAAATTAAGTATTAGGATCGCTGTTTATGCGTAGCCTGGAGCCTATAGAGGTGGTTTCGGAAATTTGTATTAAAATTTTACAAAAATTTTTCCGAAATTTGATATTGAGGTCACTGTTGGTAACTGAAATTTTATATGGATGTCACTGTAGATGTCTGGTACTATAATTGTACGAAAAGCACTAAATTGTACTAAATATGGAAATGGTCGCTGTTGGTATCTGAGAAGAAGGGATAAAGCTGAAATCCTGAAATTTGATAATGGTCGCTGCTGGTATCTGAGATGAAGGGATAGAGCAGAAATCCTGAAATTTTATATTGATGTCACTGTAGATGTCTGATACTATAATTGTACGAAAAGCACTAAATAGTAGTAATATTGTAATGGTCGCTGTTGGTATCTGAGATGAAGGGATAGAGCTGAAATCATGAAATTTTATATGGATGTCACTGTAGATGTCTGATACTATAATTGTACGAAAAGCACTAAATAGTACTAAATATGGTACGACCAGTTCCAAAAAATTTTAAAAATAAATTAATGCTTCTCCAGATTGAAATTTGGTATGAGAATCATGGTTGGAAAGTAAATTTGATGTGTGAACGTTGTTTTGCATATCTGTACTAAAAGTGGACGAAAATTACTAAATAGTACTACATTTCGTACAATTTGGTAAGGGGTGAACAATAAGTGTTGGAAATCTGAAATTAAGTATTAGGATCGCTGTTTATGCGTAGCCTGGAGCCTATAGAGGTGGTTTCGGAAATTTTCCGAAATTTGATATTGAGGTCACTGTTGGTAAGTGAAATTGAGATATGAAGGTGATTTTGGAAATGTGTACAAAAAGTAAATTTGGTATCGGGTGAAGAAATAAAGCTAAAATTCTGAAATTTGATATAGATGTCTCTGTTGGTATCTGGGATTGAGATATGGGTTGGTTTTGGTCATGTGTACTATAATTGTACGAAAAGCACTAAATTGTACTTAATATGGAAATGGTCGCTGTTGGTATCTGAGATGAAGGGATAAAGCTGAAATCCTGAAATTAGATATGGATGTTACAGTAGATGTCTGGTACTATAATTGTACGAAAAGCACTAAATTGTACTAAATATGGAAATGGTCGCTGTTGGTATCTGAGATGAAGGGATAGAGCTGAAATCCTGAAATTTTATATGGATGTCACTGTAGATGTCTGATTCTATAATTGTACGAAAAGCACTAAATTGTACTAAATATGGTAATGGTCGCTGTTGGTATCTGAGATGAAGGGATAGAGCTGAAATTCTGAAATTTTATATGGATGTCACTGTAGATGTCTGGATTTGGAAATACTTACTATGAACGTACGAAGAGTACTAAATAGCACCACATTTGGTACCATTTGATATTTGGTAAACAAATTGTACTTTAAATCTGAAATTTGGTGTTAGGTTACCTGTTAATATGTGGCCGGGATATATGAAAGCGGTTTCCGAATTATATACCAAAATTGAACGAAAAGTACTGAATGGTACTAAATTAGGTATTGAGCGAAGGAATAGGCTGGAATCCCAAAATTTGATATTAAGGGGACTATTGGTAACTGTAATTGAGATATGAAGGTGGTTTCGGAAATGTGTACTATAATTGTACAAAACTACTGAATGGTACTAAATTTGGGATTGCGTGAAGGGATAGAGTTGGAATCCCAAAACTTGATATTGAGGTCACTGTTGGTATCTGGGATTGGATTAGGTTCCCTCAATATATGTAGCCCGCACATATGAAGGTGGATTCCGAAATGTGTACCAAAATTAAACGAAAAGAACTGAATGGTACTAAATTTAGTGAACATTCTGAAAGTTGATATTTATATTACTGATGGTATTTGTATTTTAGACTTGTTGGTGGTTTGGACATGGTCCTATATTTGTACCAAAAGTACTAAATAGTACTAAATTTGGCATTTACTGACGGGATAGGGCTGGAATCGTAAAATTTTATATGGATATCACTGATGGTGACTGTGGTTGAGAGATGGAGTCAGTTATGGATATGCCTACTATTTGTACTAAATTTGGTAATAAGGTAAATTACAAAGTCTAAATCATGCAATTTGTTTTTTAAGTCACTCTTGGTATGTAAGGTCAATGTATGGATATGATTTGGTAGTCTACTAAAATTGTGCGAAAAGTACTGAGTAGTACTAAATTTGGTATTGCATGAAGGAAGTCTCAAATTTAATATTGAGGTCTGGAATTAAAATTTGGCGGTGTTTTGGAAATGTGTCCTTTATAGGGTAAGATGAAAAATCTGCAACCAACTTCAGACAGCTGTAATTCCCAAGTCGCTCGTCCGACAGCTCTTAAAACTATTCCAGTGACAGCTCATTATATTGTTTACAAGCGTACAAAAGCATTTTGGTGAGAGTTTTCCAGAAAAAATGTTATTCGTGGTGGAATTAAAGCGTGATAGTGTGATTTCTTTATATTTGGCGTAAGAGCACTCCAGCATTTAAATGTGAATAAATCTTTTGTGTCTCGTACCATCGCTTTTTACCGTGATACTGGTAGCGTAGCCCGACGTCAAGGAAGTGGACGGAAGAAAACACCAACATCAGCAAAAATGGTTCGAAAAGTAAAGAAGCGACTTGATCGAAACCCGCGTCGCAGTGGCCGAGCAATGGCTCGTGAGCCGAACATATCGCAATATTCCATTCGGCAAATATTGAAAAATGAGCTCGGGGTAAAGTCATTGAAATTCCAAAAAGTGCAAGAACTTACACCGCAACAGAATAAAATTAGACTCAAAGAGCTAAAGAGTTACTTCGCTTGGCTGAAAGTGGTAAACTGTCGAATATGGTTTTCTCCGATGAGAAAACATTCATTGTCCAGCTGAAAATGTGCACCTTCGGTTGGCCATCAAAACTCAATCGCCGGTCATGGTGATGGTGTGGGCCGCCATAACAGCCGATGATCGCTCTCCGCTCATATTAATGGACCATATCATCAGAATAAATGCCGAATATTATCGCGAAAATATTTTGGAGGATATATTAAAGCCTTGGGCACGAAAATATTGTGGCCGCAGACCTTGTTTATTCCACAAGGACTGAGCACCATCACGCTGAGCACGCGCCACCCAAGAATGGTTACAAAATGAGGTTCCTCGCGTCATTTCCATCGCACAATGGCCACCAAAATCTCCGGATACCAATCCGTTGGACTATTGTGTCTAGAGTATTTTGGAAAGCAAGGTTGGTACTAAAAAATACCAAAATGGCGATCACCTCAAGCAAGCGCTTCGCCGGGAATGGGCCAAAATACCGTAGAACAACATTCGGGTAGCATGTGACGGTTTCAATGGCCGTTTTACCAATTGACCAATTTGAAAATCAAACTTATTCTAAATTTGATGTTATTTCCGACATTTTTTTCTTTCATTTAATAAAATTTAAAAAAAATAAAAATTATGTCGTTTGACTCTGTTGCAGTTTTTTATCTCACCCTGTGTGAGTAGCTAGTTTTATATTTACCGAATACTAAGTACTATTTTGATGACCCGATACTATATAATATGATACAAATATTACAAACACACACACATTCACGTCTCGCATGTATGTGCGGTCTAAAGTATCCGCGTAACAAAAGCTATGGAGGAAATAAAATATCATGCTGTCTAAAATAGGAAATTGTCACCCAACAAGGAGAAGGATGGAGCATGTAAAGAAATCAATATTCAAGCGCAAATTTTGTTGTTGTTGTTTTATAAAATACCCGATTTTATTTTGAAGCTACTTACATTAAAGCTGGCAAATTTAAAGAAAAACATAGAAAAATCAATGTGTCGGAATCACTGTGGATCTGTGATTTCAAAAAAAAAAAAAAAACAAGTGTCTGAATATTTAATAAACCGAATGCTTGCAAAGGGTTGTCAATACATTCGACTTAACTTATATCGATAATTTTCAATTGATTAATTGCGGAAAATTTAAATAATCGTTATCGCATCGTTATGTGGCGAGCATTCAAAAACCAGCACCTCAACACCAGCAGTAATTTATATTGCAATTTTTCAAGGTGGGATACAAGTATTAAGATGTTTTAATATCGAATTGAACCATTTTAAAGGAAATTCTAAAATTAAATTAGAGTCGATTGGTATGGAAGCTGCCAAATATCGTTCGATACCATAAGGGCAGACTACTGGGTGAGATAAAAAAAACTGCAACAAAGACAAACGCCATAATTTTTACATTTTTTTTTTTCAATTTTATTGGATGAAAGCAAAAAATGTCGAAAATAGCATCAAATTTTAGAATAAGTTTAGATTTGTTCGAATTGGTCACCTTTGGCACGGATTATGGCCTTTAAACGTGTAACAAAATAGCGAACTATTTAATAATTTTAATAGCTCTCCCAATACACTTGTGTTATTCCAAACAAATGGGTTAAAATGCATACATTCGCTTAAAGTAATGACTTTTTATACCCTACAACACTTTGTGTTGGGGGTATTATAAGTTTGATTGGGCCAAAAATTATGTAACACCACGAAATATTGATTTCCCACATAGGAAAGTATATATGGATCTTCCTATCTCGCCGAGCTGAGTCGATCTAGCTATGTATGTCCGTCCGTCCGTCTGTCCATGTTAATTTGTAATCACTCTACAGGTCGCAATTATGGTCCGATCTTCACGAAATTTAAAATGGAGGTGGGGCTAGGGTCAGAATAGAACCCTATTTCTTTTGGTGATGATCGCATAATATTTAGGGGTTGAAATGGACCAAAAACTAAAAAAATTCCTGATTTTGCACTTGCTCTACAGGTCGCAATTATAGACCAATCGACGCGGAATTTCGCATGTAGCTAGAGCTTAGGGCGGGGAAGAAGCCTACCCATTTGGGTGGTCATCGGATAATATTTAGCGGGTAAAATAGACCATATCTTTTTTGTTGGAAAAATTCATAATTTTTCATTAAACCGCGAATCCCGGCGAAATCACAAAGCCATGACAAGGTTACTTCTGATCTTTACATTGATGTTAAGATCCAACAAAACGGATAAATAGCAAAATATGTGCGATATATATGTTTATCAAAGAAGATATGCTTGAAAAATCTCTTATATGTCGAGAACGGCTGAACTGATTTCGACAGTTCTCATTAATTCAGAATGGTCTCTTGGCAGGAAAAAAAAAACGTCAAAAAAATCGCATAAAAATATCTCTCTAAAGATGAAAATATTGATTTTGTAAAATTTTCTCATATTTTTTCAATTTTGTCATATTTTTGGCATATTTTCATTTTGAATTAAACATTTGGTAATATTTCTACAGCTAACAAAACTAAGTAGTTAGGATATCAGGATATCATATACAGATCTCATTTATGGCCCGATCCTTACGAAATTTTGCATGGGGATAAGATGAGGGTCAGAATAGAAGCCTACTCTCTTTGGAGATGATCGCCATATATTTAGGGGTTGAAATGGACCAAAAAACTGCAAAATTGTCAGCAGGTCGTAATTATCGCCCGATCCTCACGCACATTTGAATGGGGGTTACCGGACATTGCAAAAGCCAAGCAGTTTTGAATGGCCATCCAAAAATATTCAATGTATGAAGGAGTTTGCCAACTTTTGTAGACAAAATACGAAAATGTCCATTCCAGTGACTTTTTGGAGAATTCACTTCTTACTATTTCGTTAACGCTGATTTCGTTGAAGAATATAGTCAAATGTCTGTATCTCATATAGATGCGTTTTAGTCAAAAACCAATAATAAATGTTAATCTTTTGCCACTTCTGAAAGATCATAGGTCTTTGGGAAATATTGGTTCCAGATCTAGGAAGACCATTTACGTGGTAGATGTACCAATAAATTGGAAATGAGCAAATTAGTTTAAGTTGATATTATTCGAAAATTAGAGAACGAAACCTGATGGTTTTCTTTTATTATTTGTCACAATATCTTGTGGAATTCTTTCGAGTATCTCGGCTATATAAACTGTATCGTTTATTATAGTGTTGTAGGGTATTCAACGGTCGGCCCCGCTCGACTGTAGCCTTTGCTTACTTGTTAAATATAATATTTATACCCTACAACACTATGTGTTGGGGGTATTATAAGTTTGATTGGGCCAACAATTATGTAACACCTCGAAATATTGATTTCCCACATAGGAAAGTATATATGGATCTTCCTAGCTCGCCGAGCTGAGTCGATCTAGCTATGTATGTCCGTCCGTCTGTCCATGTTAATTTGTAATGACTCTACAAGTCGCAATTATGGCCCGATCTTCACGAAATTTAGAATGTAGGTGGGGCTTGGACCAGAATAGAACCCTATTATTTTTGGAGATGATCGCCAAATGTTTAGGGGTTGAAATGGACCAAATACTGAAAAAATGTCGGATTTTGCAGTAGCTATACCTGTCGCAATTATAGACCAATCGACGCGGAATTTCGTATGTAGCTAGAGTTTAGGGCGGGGAAGAAGCCTACCAATTTGGGTGGTCATCGGATAATATTTAGCGGGTAAAATAGACCATATCTTTTGTGTTGAACAAATTCTAAATTTTTCATTAAATCGCGAATATTTTAAATCCCGGCGAAATCACAAAGCCATGACAAGCTCACTTCTGATCTTTACATTGATGTTAACATCCAACAAATCGGATATATAGCAAAATATGTGCCATATAAAGAAGATATGCTTGAAAGATCTCTTATAATTCAGAATGGCCTCTTGGCAGGAAATAAAAAACGTTTAAAAAAATCGCATAAAAATATCTCTTTAAAGATGAAAATATTGATTTTGTAACATTTTCTCATATTTTTTCAATTTTTGTCATATTTTTGGCATATTTTCATTTTGAATTAAACATTTGGTAATATTTTTACAGCTAACAAAACTAAGTAGTTAGGATTTCAGGATATCATAAACAGATCGCATTTATGGCCCGATCCTTACGAAATTTCGCATGGGGATAAGATGAGGGATAAGATGAGGTTGGAGATGATCGCCATATATTTAGGGGTTCAAATGGACCAAAAAATTGCAAAATTGTCTGCAGGTCATAATTATTGCCCGATCCTCACGCACATTTGAATGGGGGTTACCGCACATTGCAAAAGCCAAGCAGTTTCAGATGGCCATCCAAAAATATTCAATGTGTGAAATAGTTTGCCAACTTTTGTAGACAAAATACGAAAATGCCCATTGCAGTGACTTTTTGGAGAATTCACAAATACAGGAAAGACGCACTTCTGACTATTTCGTTGAAGAATATAGCCAAATGTCTGTATCTCATATAGATGCGTTTCAGTCAAAAACCAATAATAAATGTTAATATTTTGCCACTTCTGAGAGATTATAGGTCTTTGGGAAATATTGGTTCCAAATCTAGGAAGACCATTTGCGACATCTACCAATAAATTGGAAATAAGCAAATTCGTTTAAGTTGCTATTATTCGAAAATTAGAGAACGAATCCTTATGGTTTTCTTTAATTATTTGTCACAATATCTTGTGGAATTCTGTCTAGTATTTCGCCTATATAAACTGTATGGTTTATTATAGTGTTGTAGGGTATTCAGTATTTATACCTGTCATCCATATTTACATACGCACACATAAGCGAGTTCGGAATAATTTCTACAATGAGAATATTACAAATATTTTGTAAGTTCGTGTGATTTTTAAGGTTTCTTTTCTAATTATAAAAGTCTTAACCGGAAATGTAAACCAAACAAAAGTTAACATTCACCATCGTATGGGAGATTATTTAAATACATAGTCATTCCGTACGGAACTATTGAAAACATATTTTTTTGGTGTCAAAAATTATTTGTAATGTATATGTACATCCGTGTAAAGTTTAATATCGATATAGCCATGGCCGACCAACCGCCGAGAACTGAAATTTTGGTTAACACATCCCAGCAAAAAACGTGGTAACTGTATGAGGGAAATTAAAAAAAGAACACAAGTAAACAAGTTGAAAAGTGGTAATTTCGGCCGCGTCGAACTTTGAATTTGAACGAATTGGAAATTTTGAAAAAATGAAGTCGCTTACAAATTCTTTTTAAATCTTAAAAATACTGAATAAAGCCGTTCTATTGGGGTCTATACAACGTGAACCTACATAGGCATTGTTGTAATAAGCCATTACCATATTCAATATCGAAAATTGAAATAAACGGTGAATAATGTATACGAAGACCTTGACCTGCACAGACAATTTTCTGTCTTATGCTGTAATATCCATTTCGAACTTCAAATACCAAATTTGAAACAATTCTGTTGAATCATGTCGCTAAAATCATCAAAATGGGGGCTATACCAAAACATGTGCCTACATGGCCCAATACCAAAAGTCCTGCAGACATAACATACATTTGAGTAAAATTTTATCAATCTACTTCAATGGATGGAATCGGATGTCAATTTCGCGTTCTATTAGCTCCATGAATATTCAAAATTACCCCCTTTGTAGGGGCGTACCAGAAGGAAAGGTCCGATATATTTCGTCTTAATACCAGATCTTGGGTTCATAAAAATATTAGGATGTGTGAAATTTGAACATAATCAGTCTCTAACATCACAATTTATATGAGTTATAATTATTCAAAATGTTGACCATTTGTGGGGGAGGTACTTGATGGAGTGGACCGATATTGGCCATTTTCGCACCTGACCGAGCACTGATGCAAATATTAGGATATGCAAAGTTGGAGCAAAATTGGATTTTTGCTTCCCTTTTTGTGCAGTTTTTTTTTTTTTTTTTTTGAAAATTTTGACCATTTGTCGGGGAGGTACCAGAAGGAGTGGACCGATATACTCCATCTTCACACCAGACCTCGGGCTAATAAAATTATTGGGATGTGTGAAATTTAAAGACCATCTTACATCACATTTTATAAGAGTTGTAATTATTCAAAATTTTGACCCTTTTTGGGGGAGGTACGTGATGGAGTGTACCGACCTGGTCCATTTTCGTACCTGACGCAAATATTAGGATTTGCAAAGTCGGAGAAAAATTGAATTATTGCTTCCTTTTCTGTGCAATTTTTTTTTTTTTTTTTTTTTTTTTTTTTTTTTTTTGGCAAATTTTGACCTCTTGTGTGGGAGGTACGAGAAGGATTGGACCGATATATTCCATCTTATACCAGATCTTGGGTTAATAAAAATATTAAGATATGGGAAATTTGAAGACAATCGGACTCTAATATCATTTTTTACGAGTTGTAATTATTCAAAATTTTGACCCTTTGCGGGGGAAGTACTTGATGGAGTCAACCGACATAGTCCATTTTCGCACCTGACCTAGTACTAACACAAATAAAAATATTTGCAAAGTTGGAGCAAATTCGGATCCTCGTTTTTCTTTCTGCGCAGATAATATTTTTTGAAAATTTCCACCTTTTATGGGGAAGGTACCTGACGGAGTGGATCGACCTTGGGTTAATAAAAATATTGTGATGTGTGTAATTTGAAAACAATCGGACTCCTGACAATCGGCACCTGACCTAGCACTGACGCCAAATATTAGGATTTGCAAAGTTGGAGCAAACCCGGATCATCATCATCCGTCCATCGGACGGACATCGCTAGATTGACTCCAAATGTCATGAAACGGATTTGGTCCAAAGAGACCTAGGATCTAATTATTCTTTTCTGATTCTGATAGATTGGCTGCACAGAAACTTTTTCGTTACACCTTCCAATACCTGTATGTTTAACTACACACCATAAGCTTGCAATACCAGCAGCGGAACATATAAAAAATGAAAATTAATTCTAAAAATAATAACAAGTGGTTTTTCGGAAACATTTCAGACATTTAATTGATAATCATATAATGAATTATATTTTTTGCAGGTCTACTCTTCCTATTTTGGATCGGTGAAAACATGGGAGGTAATTTAGACATATCCTAACTATATATATTGTTGGTATATTTGATTCCCCATTTTATTTTAAAATTTGATACGAATGTACGATAAACTAAAGAAATATATATACTTCGAATCTATTTCTCAAAAAGCTGTTGTTCGAAAGCGGAATGAGTGTATTGGCAAGCATATAATGCCTTTGCGTGACAGCGATGTTACGGTAAAACGACATAACTTCAATGCATTTGCATTTGAGAATTTGGATGCCGAACCTATTGATGCTGAAATGTGGAATACCGAGGATTATCTGGCACTTTACTTAGAATATGACCAAAATAATCGACCAATTGCCTATGGAGGACCATTGCAAGAATATGGCAATTATACTATGGAGCAGATATTGTGGCATTGGTTGGAACCGGCCAAAGGCCAAGAGGCTACACCATTTGCAGCTGAACTGCACATATTGTTTTATCACATAAACTATAGGAAATTAATTAAATCCAAAGGAAATCCATATTACAGCTGCATGGCTATGGTGTTTCCCTTCAAGGTGAACAAGGGCATTTTTTAATGCATCTCTCTCTCTCTTTCTCTCCCTCTCTCTCTCTATTTTTCTCTCTGAGTAACATTTTGAATTATTCTCTTAGGTCGTCCAGGAGACAAGACTACGATTTTTCTCCGAAATCTCTCAACTTTTACCAATGTTAAGGACTCCGTCGGAAGTGGTTTTTGTTCCGAATCACACTATTCCCTTGTTGGCAGAGCTAATAAATGGAAACATTAGCCAATTTTATTCATATCAAGGGGCAACCTGTTACACCGACAATCGAAGGGAAGTTACTTGGTTCGATTTTATCTCACCCATTGAAGTGGGAATAGATTTTGTAAGGGTTTATTATTTTTAATTTAATTTTGAAATTCATATTAACTTGGCTCAAGATTTTTTTTTTTTTTTTTGTAGGCCCAGCAAATGGAATATATAGAAGCCAAGGATCATACACCGATAATAAAAAAACTTGTAAAGCAAGAGAGTCCCCAGGGAGTTATTTTAAAATCATTTGATAATAGCGGAGTTACCGAAAACATTGTAGCAGCTGTATGGCTATTTATACTCTTCTTTGTTAGAGCTCAAATACAAGAGCAAGCTTTTAATGTGAATTAAATTTTTCAATAAATCTTCATACTGTCCAATCTTGGGCCCGATAATGGAAAATTTAACCAGTATAGCATTCTAGTATTTTTATTACAAAATTCCGAATAAAACTGTGAAAAATTGCATGAGAAACTGAGTAGATTCTGAAAATAAAACATAAAAAAGGTGACAGAGGAGGCAAGCTTCCCCTTCTTCAACATTTTTTGAAATTTTCTAATACAGATTCCTTGGAACCCCTGCATTTTAGGTTCATAGTGCATCGGTCTTTATTATTGATAACTATAGGAGGATGACTTTGGTTGAAAAATTTTAGCCGCCATGAAAGTCACCAAAGGGGTATTTTTGGTTATTTTTTATACCCTCAGTCATATGGCTAGATACGGCCAAAACGTGCCTCATCGAAATAATTATTTTAGACCCTACGTTTATTTGGACCAAATCCGTTTCAGGACATTTAGAGTCGATCTCGTGATGTCCGTCCGTCTGTTTGTCTATCCGTCTTACTGGTGGTGCCCACGATAACTCTCGAAGGGAGTATCCGATTTCATCCAAACTTAGTACATCGTAATATTATTGCCAAACTTAGATCGAATTCGGAGATGGGCAATATCGGTCCACTCCATAAAGCACCTCCCCACAAAGAGAGCTACATCCAACACAAAAGGTCGAAATTTTCAAAAAAAAAAGATATTTTACTGCACAAAAAGATAATCCGATATAGCTCCAACTTTGCAAATCCTAATATTTGTATCAGTACTAGGCCAGATGCGAAAATGGACAATATCCACTCCATAAAGCACCTCCCCACAAAGGGTTTGAATTATTATTGTCTTTCTTCTATATCTATAAAAAAGGAAAATGTTTGTATGTTTGTTTTTTTGTAATTAATTGACTAGAAAATCGCTGCACAGATTTTCCTGAAAATTTCCAAGTATACTACAACATGGCCTGAAAGTAATATAGGCTATATAAATTTTTCAATTCCACTTGGAACTTCAGATATACCATCAGAATCGCAGGTACCTCCCAAAAATTTAGATTTGATATGCACATGTCTATTGATCTCCAAATTTGGAATGAGAAATGTTAAAAAAAAATATTTGCCAAATTATATTGTAATCGCATCAGATTTGGATATATATGGACATGTCTCCAATTTTTATACCCTCCACCTTGGAAAGGAGGGTATATTAACTTTGTCATTCCGTTTGTAACATCCTTAAATATTCGTCTTTGACCCCATAAAGTATATATATTCATGATCAGCATAAAATTCTAAGTCGATTTAACGATGTCCGTCTGTCTGTCTGTCTGTCCGTCTGTCTGTCTGTCTGTCTGTCTGTCCGTCTGTCTGTTGAAATCACGATACAGCCCACATTATTTGACGTAGAGCACCAAAATTTAGCAGAGCTATTTGCATTGTGTCTAGGATGGTTGGTATTGAAAATGAGATATATCGGCTCACGTTTTGGTATAGTCCCCATATAACGGTACTTCCCGATATTCGGAATTTTGATGATTTATGCCACATTTTTTCTCGGATTTGTCTGGAAATTGGTATTTGTAGGTCATAACGGGTCCCTGAGCGTGTGGTAAAACATTGCATGTATAGGTCCACGTTGTGGTATAGCCCCCATATAAAGGTACCTCCCGATATTCGGTATTTTGATGATTTTTGCCACATTTTTTCACGGATTTGTCTGAAAATTGGTATTTGTTGGTCATAATGGGTTCCAGCTTCGGTGGCGAAACATTGCATGTATGGGTCCATGATTTGATATAGCCCCCATATAACGGTACCTCCCGATATTCGGCATTTTTATAGTTTTGGCCACATTTCTTCTAATGTTTCTTTTACCCTAAGGTGGAGGGTATTAAAAGTTTGGCCCGGCCGAACTTAATGTTTTTTACTTGTTAGCTATACTTTCATAATCTGTCGAATTTTTACTGCTATTGTTTTTTGTGTTGCACCGTGTTATCAAGTTGAACAAAATCAATCGGTTTTAAGACAGATATATTCTCTCACCAATTCTTTCATAAGATGGAGGGTATATTAACTTTGTCATTCCATTTGCAACATCTTGAAATATTCGCCCGAGATCCCATTAAGTACATCTTCTAAATCAGCTTAAAGTTCCTAAAGATGTCCTTTCCTCCTACCTATTGAAATTAAGACATGGGTTACAGTTCTCACGATAAGTGAAAAAATGCGGCATAGATGATTGTAGTACTCCTAAGACGTTCGGTATTGTATATTTAGGTATAGCACCCATATAACGGTACCTCTCATACAGCGGATTTAGTATTTGGTGATTCTAGGTACTACCTCCACAACTAAAATATTTTTCATAGCCATAGCAACATTTTCACCGGAATTAACTTTAATTCGGTGTTTAGAATAAATGCTACCTCCTATGGCAGAATATTGTCTTTATAGGTCCACATTCTCGAAAAGAATACGCATTTACGAAACTCATTACAAATTGCCATTTTTTTAACCTCCACCTTGGAAAGGAGGGTATATTAACTTTGTCATTCCATTTGTAACACCCTTAAATATTCGTCGTAGACCCCATAAAGTATATATATTCATAATCAGCATAAAATTCTAAGTCGATTTAACGATGTCCGTCTGTCTGTCTATTGAAATCACGATACAGCCCACATTATTTGACGTAGAGTGCCAAAATTTAGCAGAACAATTTGTATTGTGTCTAGGATGGTTGGTATTGAAAATGAGATATATCGGCTCACGTTTTGGTATAGTCCCCATATAACGGTACTTCCCGATATTCGGAATTTTGATGATTTATGCCACATTTTTTCTCGGATTTGTCTGAAAATTGGTATTTGTAGGTCATAACGGGTCCCAGTTCGTATGGCGAGACATTACATGTATAAGTTCACGCTTTGGTATAGGCCCCATATAACTGTACCTCCCGATATTCGGAATATTAATGATTTTTGACACATTTTTTTACGAATTTCTCTGAAAATTGGTAGTTGTAGGTCATAATCGGTCCCAGTTCGTGTGGCGAAACATTGTAATTATAGGTCCACTTTTTGGTATAGTCCCCAAATAACGGTATCTGCCGATATTCGGTATTTTGTTGATTTTTGACACATTTTTTCACGGATTTGTCTGAAAATTGGCATTTGTAGATCATAATGGGTTCTAGCTCCTTTGGCGAAACATTGCATGTATAGGTCCACGATTTGGTGTAGCACCCATATAACGGTGCCTCCCGATATTCGGAATTTTGATGATTTTTGGCACATTCTCCCATGAATATATCTAAAAAAAAATTGGTATATGTGGGCCATAATAGGCTCTAAAGTTTCCTTTACCCTAAGGTGGAGGGTATTAAAAGTTTGGCCCGGCCGAACTTAATGTTTTTTACTTGTTATACCCTACAGCACCTAGTGGTAAGCGTATTACGTCTTTGTGCATTTATTTGTAACACGGAGAAGGAAGCGAGATAGACCCATAGTTACTTTTGAGGATCTTTAAAGATTCACTTTCTGAGTCTATTTATGTATTTATGCAAATGCAGGTCGCTTTTATTATCCGATTCAGATGAAACTTTTCAAACAATATTTGTTTGGCCCAAGGACGAACCCTATTGAAATAGGTGAAAATTGGTTCAAATTTAAATATGGTTCCCATATATATCTTGCGGGTTAATTGTGCACTAATTGGCCAACGTCAGTCCAAACAACGGTAATTTTGGCACATCCTACCGAATTCAGTCTAGAAGCAGATACAGCTATAGCTCCTATATATATGTTTCATCCGATTTGGCGTTTAAGACCCTCTTTTGGTATAAAAGATAAAAATGTCTCCGTCAAATTTTGTGAAAATCGATTCAGAATTTGTATGCCTCTCGGGAGCTCTACTAAATTTGTAGTGGTGTAGGGTATCATATAGTCGGTCCCGCCCGACTTTTGACTTTTCCTTACTGGTTTTCTAATATGGGTGTATCTTATATTAACGTTTTTTTATAATAAAGTATTTTCTGTGTTTTGAAAAAGTTCCATACAGCTATTTTTGTTTTTATTATTTAGCTTCCGTTTTCCTTGTTATTGTATTAAATTGGTGGGAATATAATGGTAGTTTTCTGGATTGCATCATTTGGGTGCCAAAAATCCGTACTGAAATATTATAAATACTCCGCTAATAAAAGAAAATTCAATTTATTCAATAATTGTCAGCTATCGTTTAAATCAATCCAAAAATCCATTTTAGTATTTTCTTCCCCTCTCCCCCATTACTAGCTACTAGGCAAAATCAAATGACTACAGAACTAAACCCCACCCCCTATATATCACTTCACATCACAGCCGGGCATCGAAGTGGAAAAAACTACATTGGCCACTTTTAATGAAAACAAAATAATTATTAAATAAAACAGACACACACACACACACAATTTAACTTCTTAATTATGCTTTGTGGACGGACGACACTTCTCCCATTTCCCAGATCTGTTCATTCCCACTCCGACCAGTTGACAGGACTAAACGTGTTGTTAATTAAATGAATTATTAATGATATTTGCCGGGGCCCCGTACTGCATGAAAACCACAACAACGACAATAAGCCGTACAAAAACAAAGACAACAACAACAAACAACAAAACATGATACAATTGTGTTTTTCATCAAAGAACACCTTCACTGACAGCAGCGTTCGGTGGACAGTGGTTCTGAAATGGTGCAATATATTTCGATACACTTTCACCACTTAGTCCATCTTTGACAACAATTTTCATGGTCTAAAATGGTCGGAACATTGTATACTCCATCATGTGATAACTAGACTTATATAGAAATCGGATGTCATAGATACTTCTAAAATTTAAAAATTCCATATATAGGGTACCTATACTGAATATTTTGAAAGTCTAGCTACAGAGCACTCATATCAAATTACTGCGGATTTAGTTGTTAAACTATCCACTGAGAAACCGAAATATCAAATTACATGGGTTCGTGGTCAATACTTTGGGGGATATGTAACTAATGTGCATGTTACTACTATATACTCGCATATGTATGTATCTATGTATATGTTCGCTTGAAGACACATAGCTACATACCCATAATGAATATTATTGTTGTTATTAGCCTCCAAAACTGCTGTATGGACATTAAGCCAGGCAGTTAATATTGATGTAGAGTGGGCGCATTTGATGGGAAACTTTTCCACGATTTTTGGAGACTTCCAAAAAATGCAGAGCTACGGATATTTCCTGCAAAATATGTAATAGCTCAGAGAACATTATATAAAAACAAGTAAGCAAAGGCTATAGTCGTGCGGGGCCGACCATGTGATACCCTACAACACTACAATGTCTTAGAAGCCATCTTATGTCCAAATCCATTTTGGAAGATTTCGCTTTTGAAATTATGTCACCAGGGACTTTTCCCACTATTTACGCACTCCGTCGTGCTTTTAGTTGTGTGGTCCACTTTAAAGCTAAATATAATCCAATGGTCGTCAAAAATGCTAGAATTCTTCGCTGTCCTTAAATCTCTTCTCAGGCGTGTCGATTGTCTTCAATTGAGTGATCAGGAATTTTTTTCTGTTTTTGGTTCATTTGAACCCCTAAATATTTTGCTATCATCTCCAAAAGCAAGAGGTCCCTCTTTATCTCTAAATTTAGACTCATCTATGGATTCGTATATTTCCTCAACGAAATCAGCATAAACCAGTAAAGAAAGTCCTAAAGTCGAGTGGGGCCGATTTTATGATACCCTACACCACTTTGCTAATTTAGTTGAGCTCCACTTAATAATTAAAAGTTTTTATGGGAGAATTATGATGATATGATTATAATTCTAATTTAAAATTCAAAGGACTAAATATGCCGAAGCATTTGTATCTTTTAAATTCGGACTTGTATTGCCCATTTGGTGCGAAATTAATTTGAAATCGGATAAAGATATATATGGGAACTATATCCAAATCTGAACCGATCTCGATAAAATTTGGCAAAGATATTTCTGAGCTGTATTTGATATATTTCCCTGAATATCGTTGTTACGGAGTGCATATTACGGCTGTGGGAAACAAATGCAATAAATCGGATGAACAATATATATGGGAGCTATAATTATATCTGAACCGATCTTCACCAAATTTGGCATACTAGCTTCTAGACTAAATTCGGTCGTATGTGCCAAATTCCATCCCATTTGGACAAATATTAGATGTTTGGTGCACAATAAATGGTAAATCGGACGAAGTTATATATGGGAGCTATATCCAAATCTGAACCGATCTCGATAAAATTTAGCAAAGGTATTTCTGAGCTGCATTTGATATATTTCCCCAAATATTGTTGTTACAGAGTGCATATTACGGCTGCGGAGGACAAAAATAACAAATCGGTTGAACAATATATATGGGAGCTATAGCTATATCTGAACCGATTTCGATAAAATTTGGCATACTTATTTTCAGGCCCAATTTGGTAGTATGTGCAAAATTCCATACTATTCGGGCTGATATTACACGTTTGGTGCACAATAAAAGGCAAATCGGACGAAGATATATATGGGAGCTATATCTAAATTTTTACCGATTATGTCCAATTTCAATAGGGTTCTTCCTTGGGCCAAACAAATGTTGTTTGCAAAATTTCATCTCAATCGGATAATAAATGCGACCTGCATTTTGTTCACAAGAATACATGGACAGACGGACTGACATGCATAAATCAACTCAGAAAGTGATTCTATGCAGATCATCAAAAGGAACTATGGGTCTATCTCGTTTCCTTTTGCCTGTTGCAAACAAATTCACAAAGACATAATACCCTGACCACCTTGTGGTGTAGGGTATAAAAAGCCTGAAGTTCGCCTTTTGTGTATTTCGGATATCGCTTGTAAGTAATGCTGGTATTTTTTCACACAAAATTAGTGGTCCATTGTACCCGCTGTCATAAACTTTAACTTTATGCGAGATTTCGTGTCCTTTGGTTTCAATTTGTGACCTTTATAATGGCTGCAAAATCAGGAACATTTTTAATTGTTGGTCCATTTCAACCCCCTAATATATTGCGGACATCTTTGAAAACAATAGGCCTAACCCTTCTGAGCCCAACCCTACCCTTGTGAAATTTTTCGTGAGGATCGAACGATATTTGCAATCCTTATATAATAAATCCAACCTGTGTTGTAAGGTGAAAAAATATTAAAAAAATATTATAAGCCAAATTGAAAAAATCGCATGCGATAAAAAATATCAAAAAATAAAACAAGTTAAAAAGCAGTAAGTTCGGCCGGGCCGAACTTTTAATACCCTCCACCATTTGCAACGAATTTGGAAATTTTCAAAAAATAAAATCCTTAAAAAATTCTGTTAAAATTTTAAAAATACCGAATATAGCCGTTATTTTGGGGTCTATACGACGTGGACATACATAGGCATTGTTTGTCATAAGCCATTACCATATTCAAATTCGAAACTTGAAATAAACGGTGAATAATGTAGCTAAAATCATCAAAATACCGAATATAGGGAGGTACCGTTATATGGGGGCTATCCGAAGACCTGGACCCGCACAGACAATTTTCTGTCACAGACTGTAGTTCCCATAACGAACTTCAAATACCAATTTTAAAACAATTCCGGTGAATAATGTCGCTAAAATCATCAAAATACCGAATATAGGGAGGTACCGTTATATGGGGGCTATATGAAGACGTGGACCTGCACAAACAATTTTCTGTCTTAGGGTGTAGTATCCATTTTGAACTTCAAATACCAAATTTGAAACAATTCCCGTGAATAATGTCGCTAAAATCATCAAAATACCGAATATCGGGAGGTACCGTTATATGGGGGCTATACGAAGACGTGGACCTGCACGGATAATTTTCCGTCTTAGGGTGTAGTATCCATTTTGAACTTCAAATACCAAATTTGAAACAATTCCCGTGAATAATGTCGCTAAAATCATCAAAATACCGAATATAGGGAGGTACCGTTATATGGGGGCTATATGAAAACGTGGACCTACATGGCCCATTTATGAACTTAACCTGCCTACTGGAAAAATAAACATGTGTGCAAAATTTTAGCCACCTATCTCAATTCATTCGAAAGATAGCGTGATTACAACAGACAGACAGACGGACAGACAGACGGACAGACAGACAGACAGACGGACATCGCTAAATCGACTTAGAATTTTACGCTGATCAAGAATATATATACTTTGTTGGGTCTGATATGAGTATTTCGAGGAGTTACAAACGGAATGACAAAGTTAATATACCCTCCATAGTATGGTGGAGGGTATAAAAATGTCACATACTACAAAATCTGTACTAACATCATTATTGGCATATTTTCTGCGATTTTTTTAGATTTTATACTTTTATGTCAAGAAGGCATTCTGAATTGACAAAATTTGTCAAAATCGGTCCAGCCATTCTTGAGATATAAGCATTCTAACTAACATCCCCTTCCTTTGTCAATACACATTGTATATATTTCGCAATATATATCCGATATATTTACTATCGGCATCTACGTAACGGTCAGAATTGACCTGTTCGTCTGTTTGTGATTTCGCCGGGATTAAAAATATTCGCGGTTTAAAGAAAAATTTGACTTTTATTTAACACAAATGTTGTAGCCTATTTCACCCACTAAATATTAACCGATGACCATCAAAATTGGAAGGCTTCTGCCCAGCCCTAAGCTCTAGCCCCATGCTAACTTCCGCTTTGATTGGTCTATAATTGCAACTGCAAAATCAGGAATTATTTCAGTTTTTGGTCCATTTCAACCCCTAAATATTATGCGATCATCTCCAAAAGAAATAAGGTGCTATTCTGACCCTAGCCCCACCTCCATTCTAAATTTCGTGAAGATCGGGCCATAATTGCAACGTGTAGAGTGATTACAAATTAATATGGATAGACGGACGGACGGACATACATAGCTAGATCGACCCATCTCGGCGAGATAGGAAGATCCATATATGCTTTCCTATGTGGGAAACCAATATTTCGAGGTGTTACATAATTTTTGGCCCAATCAAACTTATAATACCCCCAACACATACTGTTGTAGGGTATAACAAGTTAAAAAGTATCGGTATCAGTATCGGTTTTTGCCGACGGATGTATACCCTCAGATATTGTCCGCTGAGTTATTCATAATGTTTATTATTCATCAAGGTTCTGAAGTAGTTGGCCAATATTATCCAACTCCTCCCTGATATATGTCTGATATAAATACTTGGACTATATCACTTGATATGAGATATGTAATAATTTTTAAAGAATGTTGAAATTTGCGTGAAGTGCCGAATATCGTGGATCGAAGTATTCCACTTCATCTAATACTAATAAAAATATTTGGACCTGCAAAATCTAAAGAAAATCAAACATTTCTTTTCAATTTTATGCGAATCAAAATTTTAACTTTTTGTGGGGGAGGAGATACGGAGGAAACGGGCAGAAAAATTCATTCGCATCAGATCATTTGTGAGGGAAATATTATTTAATAAGGTTTGATTGGAATCGCTGACTTATTTCGTAATTGGGAGATTTAAGTATTTTAAATTGTGATAATTTGTGGGGAAGGTACCACAAGGGGTAGGTCCATACCTATCATCTTCACACCATATCTTATGTTAGTAGAAATATTAGGATGTGTGGAATTTAAGCGGAATTTTATTTCCCATTTTATGAGAAATATTTTTATTAAAAATTTTGACCAGTTGTGTTGGAGGTACTTGAAGGTGTGGTCCGATCTCCACCATCAGATCATGTGTTGATGGACATATTGAGATGTACAAAGTCTGAATGGATGTTAATTTCCCGTTTTATGAGCTTATTGGATACTCAAAATGTTCACCCTTTGTTGGGGAGGTACCTGAAGGAGTGGACCGATAAATCCCATATTCACACTACACCTTGGGTTTGTAAAAATATTGTGATGTGTGTAATTTAAAGAGAACCTGATGCTTATTTTATGATCGTTTTTGTTATTCAAAACTTCGACCCTTTGTGGGGGAGGTACCAGAAGGAATGGCCCGATCTCTACCATCTTTATAACAGATCCTATGTTGATAGAAATATTGAGATGTGCCAAGTCTGAATAAAATCAGATGTTAATTTCGCGTTTTATGAAATTCAAAAATTTAAAAAAAATTAAAAAATTGTGGGGGAGGTACCAGAAGGAGTGGACCGACATATTCCATCTTCACACCAGATCTTGAATTTATAAAAATATTGTGATGTGTGTAATTTGAAGATAGTCGGTCACTTACATCACATTTTATAAGAGTTATAATTATTCAAAATGTTGACATTTTTTAGGGGAGAGGTACTTGATTGAGTGGACCGATATTGCCCATTTTCGCACCTGACCCAGTACTGATGCAAATATTAGGATTTGCAAAGTTGGAACAAAAGCGGATTATCCTTTCTCCTTCTGTGCAGTAAATTATTTTCTTTGAAAATGTTGACATTTTGTAGGGGAGATACCAGAAGGAGTGGACCGATATATCCCATCTCCGAACTCGATCCATGTTCGATAATAATATTACTATGTACCAAGTTTGGATCAAATCCGAAACTCCCTTCGAGAGTTATCGTGCCAGACAGATTGACGAAGGGACGAACATTGCTAGATCGACTCCAAATGTCCTGAAACGGATTTGGTACAAAGAGACCTAGGCTCTTAAACCATTATTTCGATGAGGCACGTATATACCCTCTCCAGCCATATGTCTGAGGGTATAAAAACCTAACCGATTTAACATTACGATGTCCTAGAGCCGGATCATATATACCTGCTTTGCATTACATCAAAGTAGTTTCCAAACTACTCTACGTCATTACTCTATGGCACACCTCAGAGATTTGCTGCAAAAAACAACACCTTCATGTCCAAACGATAAACCCAAACACTTCGGCCCCTTCCTTCTTCCAGCTTTGATCAGCATATATCGACAGACCGATTAGAGGTAGGTTAGCTCTGTACCATTCATCCCTGTTTGGAATCAGTATCTCAATTCCGTCAAATTTCATGGTCGAAGACAATTAATCGCTGTTCCACTCATGAGGGCTGACGATTAATTTACCTCTTAGAAAGTCCAATCTGGCATGACCCTGTCATGTACTATGTTTTGTACGGATACTGTATACTAAGTTCGACCAGAGGTACTTTACTATTACGTTGAAGGCTGCTTGAAGGGTATTTTTTTATGTGCCTGTGATTAGAATTGAAGCTACTCCCGGTTCGCATGAGGGTTTCGAGCTATTTACCTTGAATTTTAATGCGTACCACCAGACAAGACTTCCATAGGAAAGGATGGACCAAACCACAACTGTAAAGGTCCAGTGTATTTTAGAGGGGAAAGGTGCCAGCTCTTTTCTATTGAATTCTTTACCCGTTCGGCAGTATTTATGTTCCATCTTAGTTGATAGTCCAAACTTATGCCTAGATATATAGCTTCAGAAAAGAGTTTAAGGACACTCCATTCAATACCGGTGGAATTAATTGATCTGGCTTCCGCTTACGTGTGAACAGTACCAACTCTGTCTTTTTTGGGTTGACCCCAAAGCCTTTGATGCTTGTTCATCGCGACAGCCTTGTAAGTGCACACTGCATAAGCTCTGATACAGTGGACAGGAATTTCACGGTAATTAAAAGCACAACGTCCTCAGCATAAGCAACAGCTTTGATGCCTATTTTTCCCGATTCCCGTAGAATATAATTTACCACCAGAAGCCACAAGAACGGGGATAATACTCCTCCGTGCCGTGTTGCTCAGGGTAAGGCATTATTACCACATGATTGAAGAGATGCCACCAATGTGTAGTTCTGCATGTTATTTTCAATATAAGCTATCACCTCATGCGGAGTTTTTATAACCTCCACCCTACTATGGAGGGTATATTAACTTTGTCATTCCGTTTGTAATTCCTCGAAATACTCATGTCAGACACACGTGTTTATTTTTCCAGTAGGCAGGTTAAGTTCGTAAATGGGCCATGTAGGTCCACGTTTTCATATAGCCCCCATATAACGGTACCTCCCGATATTCGGTATTTTGATGATTTTAGCGCCATTATTCACCGGAATTGTTTCAAATTACGTAGAGTTCGTAATGGGAACTACAGTCTGTGACAGAAAAATGTCTATGCAGGTCCAGGTCTTCGTATAGGCCCCATATATCAGTACCTCCCTATATTCGGTATTTTGACGAGTTTAGGTACAATACCCACCGAAGTTTGACGTTAATAATGCTGTGACAGAAAATTGTTTATGCTGGTCCAGGTCTTCGCACAGCTCCGATATAATGGTACCTCCTATATACCATATTTTGATGATTTTAGCTACATTATTTCTCACCAGCACCGTTTTTATACCCTCAGCCATATGGCTACGTGCCTAGTCGAAATAACGGTTTTAGACCCTAGGTCTCTTTGCACCAAATCCGTTTCAGAACATTTGGAGTCGATCTACCGATGTCCGTCCGTCCGTCCGTCTGTCTGTCTGGCTGGCTGGTGCGCACGATAACTCTCGAAGGGAGTATCCGATTTGATCCAAACTTGGTACATAGTAATATTTTTGTCAAACTTAGATCGAGTTCGGAGATGGGCAATATCGGTCCACAAACAAAAATTATTTTCTGCACAGAAAGAGTACCAATAATCCGGGTTTGCTCCAACTTTGCAAATCCTAATATTTTCGTCAGTTCTAGGTCTGGTATAAAAATGGATATTATTTGCCCACTCTATCAAGTACCTCCCCCACAAAGGGTAAACATTTTGAATAATTATAATGTGGTGTTAGAATCCGACTGTCTTAAAGTTTCACACATTCCAATATTTTCCTAAATCCAAGATCTGGTGTTAAGATGGAAGATATCGGTCCACTCCTTCTGGTATCTCCCCACAAGGGGTCAAAGTTTGGAATAACCAAAACATTTATAAAACCCGAAATCAGGTTCTCTTTATATTTAATACATCCCATTATTTCCACTAACAAAAGATCCGTTGTGAAGATGTAATATATCGGTCCACTCATTCTGGTACCTCCCCCACAAAGGCTCAAAATTTTGGGTAAGCTCTCTCCATAGGCGAGGTATGTATGAGGGATACAAGCAAACTTTTTTATATCTCTTTCAGGATATCGTATACCAGCGATGATGAATTCTACATTAGAACACATACAAAATATTACTGCGATAACCGATTTCACCTTTATGCTATCGAAAATATTTGCAAAACATTCCAAACCACTCATTCCCGCCGGATGCCCTTAATAGTTGTTGTTTATCCTGGTAAACGCAAAACTACTGCGTACCATCACCACTAACTACTCCGCTACTAAGTTAACTAGGAATTCCGAACAAGAATTGCCCGACTTCCTAATAGTGTGTAGGAAGGCAAAACAATACAAAGCAAACAACATCAATTACAACAACAAAGTAAACAAGGCGTAGAAAGTTCACCTTGCTGCTGCTGCTGCGGTGACGGTGGTGCGGTGCATTCATTGGCTTAGAAAGTGTAAACGACACTTTTATGGAATTTTACACTTCCGGCTTAAGCAAATGTTGGACGTTTTATTACATTATCATGGAGCGTTGCCAGATTGTTTGGTAGAAGAGTTTACCAAAATATGTGGGGTTATTTGTTGGGAATTAGGGACTTTACTCATGGAACTAATGGCGTTCTGCCTCCTGATTAGCTCCTAGTAATTTATCCTTAGTTCCCTCGGCTACACAGTAGGGCATTCTTGACTTTATCCTCTAAATTCGTGACGAGCTTGAAGACATCTTCCTTTTCTTTTTTGTGTGATATCAAGGCAACCTTCATTGCATTGTTATCACCTTCCGCTGTTCTTATGTCCACTACCGTTGCTTCGCGCTCCACCCACTCGTTATACAATTAGACCACTTGTTTCTTCAAGCCACGGACTTCCTTGTTGGTCTCTGCATATAGAGCCTGCATGACTTCTAGGATAACCTTAACACCTTACGAGTACAGCTGCGATGTTGCATTCGGCTGACTTTCTCTGATAACAGCGGCTAGGCTGGACTTCTAGACTGGCGTCTAAAGAAAGTAGCTTCCCACTTACCTTACGGTCACCGATCCGGCCTAAGGATCAACTGTAAAAATTGGATAGGAAGCACTACCGCTTCGTTCGGGTGAAGATTTAATTTTCTATCCGTCTCGAAGGACCAATGTTGGACTGGGATCTTTCAAAAGACAAGGCGTCTATCTTTTTTTGAGTAGTTGTAAGACACTACTTATTAACCAATAAGGAAAAGCCAAAAGTCGAGCGAGGCCGACAATATGATACCCTACACCACTATGCATATTTAGTAGAGCTCCCGTAAGAAAAAAATTTATTTGAAGTAGATCATACCACCTATCAACATTTGGCTTTATGGCGGTTATTCCATTGAAATTCCAAAAAGTGCAAGAACTCACACCGCAACAGAAAGAACATAGACTCCAAAAAGCTAAAGTGTTGCTTCGCTTGGCCGAAAGTGGTGCACAGCCGAATTTGATTTTTTCCGTCTCCGATGAGAAAACATTCGTTGTCCAGCCGTTTGTAAACAAACAAACTGATCGTGTTTACTTGCCAAAGAGGACAGCTGAAAATGTGAACCTTCGGTTGGCCACCAGAACTCTAGTGCCGACCATGGTGATGGTGTGGGCAGCCATAACAGCCGATGGTCACTCTCCGCTCGTATTAATCGACCATGGCATCAGCATAAATGCCGAATATCATCGCGAAAATATTCTGGAGGGTGTATTAAAGCCTTGAGCACGCAAACATTTTGGCCACAGACTTTGGACATTCTAACAGGACTCAGCACAATCGCACTCAGCACGCGCCCCCCAAGAATGGTTACAAAATGAGGTTTCTCGCTTCATTACCAGCGCACAATGGCCACCAAAATCTCCGGATATCAATCCGTTGGACTATTTGCCTCCAAAATCTCCGGATACCAGCTGAAAATGCTCACCTTCGGTTGGCCACCAGAACTCAAGCGCCCGCCATGGTGATGGTGTGGGCCGCCATAACAGCCGATGGTCGCTCTCCGCTCGTATTAATCGACCGTGGCATGGGAATAAATGCCGAATATTATCGCGAAAATTTTCTGGAGGGTGTATTAAAGCCTTGGGCACGCAAACATTTTGGCTGCAGACCTTGGACATTCCAATAGAATTCAGCACCATCGCACTCAGCACGTGCCATCCAAGAAGGGTTACAAAATGAGGTTCCTCGCTTCATTTCCAGCGCACAATGGCCACCAAAATCTCCGGATACCGGATACCAAAGTGTCAATCACCTCCAGCAAGCGCTTCGCCGGGAATGGGCCAAAATATCGCAGAGCAATATTCGGGCAGCGTGTGACGGTTTCATTGGCCGTTTGAAGGCCATAATTCGTGCCAAAGGTAAACAAATTCGAACAAATCTAAACTTATTCTAAAATTTGATGCTATTTCCGATATTTTTTGCTTTCATTCAATAAAATTTAAAAAGTGTAAAAGTTATGGCGTTTGACTTTGTTGCAGTTTTTATACCCTCCACCATGGGTAGGAGGGTATATTAACTTTGTCATTCCGTTTGTAACACCTCTAAATATTCGTCGTAGACCCCATAAAGTATATATATTCATAATCAGCATAAAATTCTAAGACGATTTAGCGATGTCCGTCTGTCTGTCTGTCCGTCTGTCTGTCTGTCTGTCCGTCTGTCTGTCTGTCTGTTGAAATCACGATAGAGCCCACATTATTTGACGTAGACCTTTGAAATTTGGCACAAGTGTGTGTATTGTCCCTAGGATGGTTGGTATTGGAAATGGGATATATCGGTCCACGTTTTGGTATAGCTCCCATATAACGGTACCTCCCGATATTCGGTATTTTGATTATTTTTGCCACATTTTTCCACGGATTTGTCTAAAAATTGACCTTTGTAAGTCGTAATGGATTCTAGCTCCAGTGGGGTAACATTATATGTATGGGTCCACGTTTTCATGTAGCCCCCATATAACGGTACCTCCCGATATTCGATAATTTGATGATTGTTGCCACATTTGTCCACGGATTTGTCTGAAAATTGGTATTTGTAGGTCATAACGGGTCCCTGTTCGTGTGGCAAATCATTGTATTTATAGGTCCACGTTTTGATATAGTCCCCATATAACGGTACCTCCCAATATTCGGTATTTTGATGATTTTTTGACACATTTTTTCAAGAATTTCTCTGAAAATTGGTAGTTGTTGATCATAATGGGTCCCAGTTCGTGTGGCGAGTCATTGAAATTATAGATCCACGTTTTGGTATAGCCCCCATATAACGGTACCTCCCGATATTCGGTAATTTGATGATTTTTGCCACATTTTTTCACGGATTTGTCTGAAAAATGGTATCTGTAGGTCATAATGGGTTCTAGCCCCTTTGACGAAACATTGCACGTGTAGATCCACGATATAGCCCCTATATAACGGTACCTCCCGATATTCGGCATTCTAATGGTTTTTGCCACATTTCTTCTAATTTTTCCTTTATCCTAAGGTGGAGGGTATTAAAAGTTTGGCCCGGCCGAACTTAATGTTTTTTTACTTGTTTTATCTCACCCTGTTCATATATTCCGCACTTGTAAACATATTGCCTATGGCAACTCTTAATTTCCTAGGGAATCTTCCTGTCCACGTCATTTCTGCGATATTAGAATATAAGCCAATGCATATTTTTTTCTTTTCCTGATAAAAAAATGAATCCTTTATCCCTTGCATCGAATACTTACAACTCATATCTTTCTAGATTGTTGCTCTCCCATTTCATTGTTGCAATCCCAGTTTTGTAAACAAAAGGCATTCTTATCCCACACACCTTTTTGTGAAAGACGTGTCCATTAAGCATTGTTGTTCCACAGCACTTACACGCTTCGTGTTATTGTTGCTGGTGTCAGCTGGTGACTGTGTAGTGGTGGCATGCTCTGTTCTGCCCACAAATCACCAGCACTGACGCTTGAATACCACCAACTCCCAGCTACCGGAGCATAGGTATGTGTTACTGTGCCTTGCGTCGAGTGCTGCCTCGGCTGTAAGTAGATGGTGGATGTGGTTATTGTGTGTTGCTGAATGGCCGTAAATGCGTTTCCTAGAATTAGGAACTTAACACACCATAGCCGCCACCGCCACCACCACCACCACTATAATGCCATTAATTCCGTCCACAGTAACCGCAACAGTCAACTACCAAAAGACTAGAATTACAACAACTACACAAACAACGTTGCACATAAAAACATCCTATAAAACATAAAACAATTAATGGACACAACATGCGTCTCGGATTTACCCAGATAAATCAGCAAAATCCGTTTAATTAAAAGTTTACGTACCAACCAACCAACCAACCCTAAGAAGAAGCAAGGAGCAGCCGCAAAAAGCCAAGGCATAGATAACACCGCCAACTATTACGTCCATGTTGCGCCGAGTTGAGTAGAGTCATAAATTACCCTAGGCAAAGTAGAACTAGGGAGCTAGGTCAAACATCCACACCAATGTGCGTTTGCAGATACATGGCTAATACTTTGTCTTATTGCTGCTAAGATGACACGATTTAGTAGCACATCCGGAATATGGCAAATCCATGGCATATTTATTGACTAACTCAAGGTAATCCGATTATGTACTCAATTGATTTAAGACCAACCATGACTACTTCTTATGCAGGGTAAAATTGAAAAAGCATTACTTGTTTGTTACATTCTGCAGCAAATGGATTACAAATTAATATGGTTATGGCAATTAGCCTATACATATTATTATATATTAGCATATTATATTCGGATATTACAAATGTGAATACAAATATGTTATTCTTGCACTCAAAAATGATAGATTATTTCAGGTACTGAAAAAGAGCATAAATGTATTGGCGAAAAAATCACTCGAATTCGAGCTAAAAAAAGGAAAAAGCAGCTAAGTTCAAAACTTGAAAATTTTCAAAAATCCGTAGAAAAATACATCATACAAAGACGTGTTCCTTCAGAAGGCTGTAGTACCCATTACGAACTTCAATTATGAAATTTGAAACAATTCCGGTTAATAATGCCATTTTAAACATTAAAATACCGAATATCGGAAGAAATCTTTATATATGGGCTATATGAAGACGTTGAAATACTTAGGCGATTTTTTGTCATAGGTTGTAGTACCTATTCTGAACTTCAAATACGAAATTTGTCGCAATTCCGGCGAATGACGTCGCTAATATCATCAAAATACCGAATAAAGGGAGGTACCGTTGTATGGGGGATATACTATGATGTAGACCTGCATAGACAATTTTCCGTCATTGGTTGTAGTACCCTTTACGAACTTCAAATATGAAATTTGACGCAATTGCGGTGAATAATGTCGCGAAAATACCGAATATCACGGGGTAGCGTTATATGGGTGCTATACTAAAACGTAGACCTATGTAGACAATCCTCTTCGAGGGGGTAAAGTACTCAGAGGGATCTCCTTGTATGGATTTTACGACAGTTCCATTGAAAACTTTGGCTGAAATAATAAAAATACCGAATATTTCGGGGTAGCGTTATATGGGTGCAATACTAAAACGTAGGCCTATATAGACAACTAGCTGAACCCGGTGCGCTTCGCTACCCCTTTTGATTTTATATGCATTCAAAATTTTATTTACGAATATATGCTGGTTAAAAAAAAAATTTAAAAATTAAAAAAAAATTATTGTACTACTTTAATGCGTAAATAACCAAAACCATTAGAAAAGCAGTAACATGACATACATACACGAAGGGTTTGTCCTTCGGATTTATTTATTTCATAGCAAATACCAAGCGTGCAGTAAACCGCAATCTTTTGGAGTTGAGTGGCATTTCTATTGCAATTAGTGAATTCGAGATAGCAACATACTTCGCCGTAATAAACGTATTTCAAATCAATTGTTCTGTTGTTTTTTAGTGTTAGCCTAAGGCGTTGTGGGTCAATGGTTCTTATTAAAATCATATCCCAATCTGATCCGATTTAAATATAATTAAAAAAAAAATACTTTTACACCAAATTCCGCCACACCTTTCATATTTCATTGAAATTGGTGCGTCAAATATGTGAAGTCGGCCGATAATATATATATGGGAGCTATAACCAAATCTTAACTAATTTCCAATTAATTTGTCACATTTATTATTGTAACCAAATTCCGCCACACATTCTGAATTTCATTGGTATCGGTCATATATATAGTGTTTGGTGCATAACATGTATGAAATCGGTCGAAATATATATGTTAGCTATACCCAAACCTCAACTGATTTCAATATAATTTGGCAATTTTTTCTGGTGCCAGATTTCGTCTCTCTCGCTTTGGGTGCATCAAATATGTGAAATCGGCTGAGTATATATATGGGAGCTATAATTAAATCTCAGCTTATTTAAATATAATTTGTCGAATTTATTTTTGTACCAAATTTAGCCACTCATGCCGAATTTCATTGGAATCGGAAATACGTATCGTGTTTTGTGCATCAAATACGTGAAATCGGCGGAAAATATATATATATGGGAACTATATCCAAATCTGAACCGATTTTAATATAATTTGACTTATTTATTTTCTAATCAAAATCCCGTTACATATTCCAAACATACATATCGTGTATGGTGCATAAAATACATGAAATCGGTCGAAAATATATATGGGAGCTATATCCAAATCTGAACCGATTTCAATTTAATTTGACAAATTCATTTTGGCTTCCAATTCCGTTACTTATTTTAAATTTCATTACAATTGGAAATACATATCGTGTTTGGTCCACCAAATACATAAAATTGGCCGAAAATGTATATGGGAGCTATATCGAAATCTGAACCGATTTCAATATAATTTGGGAAATCAATTTTTTAGATAAAATCTATCACGCGTTTCAAATTTTATTGAAATTGGGGATACATAGCGTGTTTGGTGCATCAAATGCTTGAAATCGGCCGAAAATATATATGGGAGCTATATCCAAATATGAACCGATTTCAATATAATTTGACAAATTTATTTTAGGATTAAATCCCGTCACACATTCCAAATTTCATTGGAATCGAACATTCATATTGTGTTTGAGGCATCAAATGAACGAAATCGGTCGAAAATATATATGGGAGCTATATCCAAATCTGAACCGATTACAATATAAATTGGCCAACTTATTTTTGTTCCGAATTCCGTTACGTATTCCAAATTTGGAGACTGTATCTTCAACCAATCAATAGATATGTGCATATAAAATCTAAATTTTTGGTAGGTACCTTCGATTCTGCTGCTATATTTCCAGTTCCAAGTGGAAAATCAAAAATGTATACAGCCTATGTTATTTTCAGGCGATGTTGCAGTATATATGGAAATTTTCAGGAAAATCTATTCAGCGGTTTTCGAGTCCATAAATTACAAACAAACAAACATACAAACATTTTCCTCTTTTATAGATATAGATTATCTTCCAGGGGGTAAAGTAATCAGAGGGATCTCCTTGTGTGGATTTTACGACAATTCCATTGAAAACTTTGGCTGAAATCATAAAAATACCGAATATCGGGGGATACCGTTATAAGGGGGCTATACGATATCGTGGGCCCATATGGATAATTTTCTTCCAGGGGAAAAGTACTCACAGGGAACTCCATGTGTGGATTTTCAGACAATTTCGTTGATAAATGTTTCTAAAATCGTCAAATACTGAATATCGGGAGGTATCTTTATATGGGGGCTATACGATATAGTGGGCCTATATGAATAAAATACTCAAAAGGAACTACTTTTGTGGATTTTCAGACAATTCTATTAAAAAATATGGCAAATACCGAATATTTAGAGGCAGCGTTACATGGGGGCTGTAGGAAAATGTGGGCCTGCATAGGTATTTTTTGTCATCGGTTGCAGTACCCGTTAAGATCTTCAAGTTTGAAACGATTCCGGTCTATAATGTCGCTAAAATAAAATACCGAATATTGGAAGGTACCGTTATATGGACCTTCCACGTGGACCGGACCTTCATACGACATGTTTTGCCATATGATTTAAGATTTCCCAATACATCGTAACATTATTGTCAAACATAGATCGAGTTCGGAGATGGGCAATTTCGGTTCTCCTTCTGCTACCTCCCCTACAAAAGGTCGACATTTTCAAAGAAAATATTATAATGCACAGAAAGAGAAAAGATAATCCAATTTGCTCCATCTTTGCAAATCATAATATTTGCACCAGTGCTAGGTCAGGTGCGAAAATGTGCAATATCGGTCCACTCCATCAAGTACCTCCCCCACAAAGGATCACAATTTTGAATAATTGTAACTCTTATAAAATGCAATGTAAGTGTCCGATTGTCTTCAAATTACACACATCACAATATTTTTATTAACCCAAGGTTTGGTTTGAAGATGAAATATATCGGTCCACTCCTTCTGGTACCTCCCCCACAAAGGGTAAAAATGTTGAGTATTTATGAAGATCATAAAACACGCTCATAAATTAAATTAACATTCGATTCCATTCAGATTTGGTACATCTCTATATTTCTATCAACACAAGATCTGTTATAAAGATGGTAGAGATCGGACCATTCCTTCTGCTACCTTTCCTACAAAAGGACAACGTTTTGAATAACCAAAACGATAACAAAATCCGAAATAAACATCCGGATCTCTTCAAATTTCACACATCACAATATTTTGTTCTGGTGTGAAATTGGGATATATTGGTCCACTCCTTCTGGTACCTCCCACACAAAAGGTCAAAATTTTAAATATCCATGAAGCTCATAAAACGCGAAATTAATATTCAATTTCATTCAAACTCGCCACATCTCAATATTTTTATCAACGAAAGACATGTTATAAGATTTTTGTAACACCAAACGCTCAAAAAGCGAGATAAGCATCCAACTCTCTTCAAATTTCACACATGCAAATATTTTTGCTAGCACGAGATTTGTTGTGAAGACAATATATACCCGCGTACCCCTTCGATACATTAACTTACAAGGAGTCACAATTTTCAATTCTTTTATCTGTCATAGCCTACGAAACAAGTCAGCGATTCTTTACAACCTGCTGTATCTAAATATTTCTCGCAACCAGAACCCCGAGATGAATATGGAATTTATGATTTCGCATAAATGTTCGAACATCTTGAAATTTCGCCAATATCAATAATTTATCTGTTATAAATGATGTGTGAAAATGGAATACTTCGATCGACTAAATCTGGTACCTCATGCACATTTTAACATTTTCTAAAAATTATCACATATCTCATATAAAGTGCAGAAAGTAGTCTTTGTAGTCCAAACCTGACACGTCGCAATATTTATATCATATTTATTTAGGTCCGACATTATTGGCCCATTCCTTCGGAATCTACACCATAGAGAATCAAGGAAGTAGTCCATATAGTCCAAACCTGGCACGTCGCAATATTTAAATCATATTTAGTTAGGTCTGATGCGAAATGGACATTATTGACCCATTCCTTCGGAATCTACTCCATAGAGAGTTTAAAGTTTGAATAATCGTAACAGAAGTCAAAATATTTTTAAATAATAGAACATTGACTGGGGGTATTCATCTGTCGGCAAAACCGACTGATACTTTATAACTTGTTTCAAACAATAACAGTTACCTTTCCCATAGGGCCATGGACGGACCATATATTTTAGACCAGTATACAATCTCATTTTACGCGGACGTCCGTAAGTTAAATGAATGGAAACTGGCATACATCCCCTGAAGGTCGTTCCGTTTTCGAACTCCATGTTGGAAGAAACAAGTAAAAAAACATTAAGTTCGGCCGGGCCAAACTTTTAATACCCTCCACCTTAGGGTAAAAGAAACATTAGAAGAAATGCGGCAAATACCATTAAAATGCCGAATATCGGGAGGTACCGTTATATGGGGGCTACACCAAAACGTGAACCTATAATTACAATGTTTCGCCACACGAACTAAGACCCATTATGACCCACAAATACTAATTTTTAGACAAATCAGTAAAAAATATGTGGCAAAAAACCTTAAAATACCGAATATCGGGAGGTACCGTTATATGGGGGCTATATCAAATCATGGACCCATGCATGCAATGTTTCGCCACCGGAGCTGGAACCCATTGTGACCAACAAATACCAATTTTCAGACAAATCCGTGAAAAAATGTGGCAAAAATCATCAAATTTCCGAATAACGGGAGGTACCTTTATATGGGGGCTATACCACAACATGGACCTATACATGCAATGTTTTGCCACACGCTCAGGGACCCGTTATGACCTACAAATACCAATTTTCAGACAAATCCGTGAAAAATGTGGCATAAATCATCAAAATACCGAATATCGAGAGGTACCTTTATATGGGGGCTATACCACAACGTGGACCTATACATGCAATGTTTTACCACACGCTCAGGGACCCGTTATGACCTACAAATACCAATTTCCAGACAAATCCGTGAAAAAATGTGGCATAAATCATCAAAATACCGAATATCGAGAGGTACCGTTATATGGGGACTATACCAGAACGTGGACCGATATATCTCATTTTCAATACCAACCATCCTAGACACAATGCAAATTGCTCTGCTAAATTTTGGCGCTCTACGTGAAATAATGTCGGCTGTATCGTGATTTCAACAGACAGATAGACAGACAGACGGACATCGTTAAATCGACTTAGAATTTTATGCTGATTATGAATATATATACTTTATGGGGTCTAAGACGAATATTTAAGGATGTTACAAACGGAATGACAAAGTTAATATACCCTCCTTTCCAAGGTGGAGGGTATAAAAATCAGGTTATTCGGGCAGAATAGGATATCCTACATAAACGACAACTTTTACAGTATGAGAATCAGCTACTCAAAAGATTAATGTAACTGTGCAATTGCCACAATTATATATCCTCCACATGTTTTATATCACTCACAAACGCCTACTCCAAATCATTATTGTTTATAACCATAGTGGATAATATAACCCATTGTCTCTTATTGCATTGCAAAAGATATAAAACTTTCACAAATCAATAAAAAAGGCCATTACACTCAAATTGTTTATGTGTGAATTCAACAGTAAACGGTGGCTTTCTCATAAACAACAATGATAGACCTAAAACTTATTTCTTAATAAAGTTGCATTTTTTTATTGAAATTGTAATATAATGGCGTTGTTTTTATTGTGTATCTTGTTGTTGTTGATGATTTAATGAAGTAAAACATAAATACATATACAAAATATAATGGATATTGTGATGATATGACTACTACTATAAAACAGTTGTACCAAAATAAAAACGAAAACTATAACCTAAAGATGTTAGGATGATGCGAACCACCCACCCACCATGAAGCACCACCTCTCCGTCATCAAATCAGTCTTCTATGACACACATTATGTTAATGCCGCTCTTGCCAAGATTAACGCCCTCCAAACAACTCTCCTGATGCGTTCGCATATAAATCAGAAATTGGATAATAACATAGAATAGATTATTGCGGTCATAGGCACAGTTGTGTATTTGGCCATCGCTTATGAAATTGAACTTGGGCTTTAAAGGATTCGAGCAGAGTATGGCACAGCGAGCCTTATTCTGCACCAAGGCCACAGTATCTTTGGCCGAACGTTTTTCTTCGCCCGTAATAACATAGCGGCTATAAAAAGGACGGCCACCGCCTTGAGGCAAGGGCATAAGTTGAGAGTCGAGATAGACGCAAAACAAATGGAAAAGTATCTGCAAAAGAGTAAAGGCAATCAGTAGCATTAACATAAATTGAAAAGTAACAAAAAATGGCCATGGTGCAATACAAGATCATTTACATACCGCTGAATCAGTTGGCAAATGTTCATCCCACTTGAGGCCATGATATTCCGAACCCGAATTCCAACGATAGTCAGCAATACAAGAACCTCTGGCTAAATCTGCATACATTCGACGAAAACCCAAAATAAAGAGCAAGTCACAATGATACACATATTTATTTGCAAAAGTGTTCATATGCTGCCAACTCTTCACTCACCCTTAATGCGCTGCACAAGATATTCCTGATTGCTTGACATTTCCAAAAATGGCACCACCATCGGCAGGATGGGCATGTATTGTGTAACAAATTGTTGATTTTCGACTGTTTTCTTTAGCCGTTCCAAGCCAATGCTACCTATTTGCATATCATGAACGCCACGTTGTTTAAATGATGCGTCAATATGCTCCATCTCCTTCGTCAAGCGTTGCAATATGGTAAATGAAATCCACTGCACAAACAAATGTTCCAAGTTTCGGATGAAAGAATAACAAAAACAATACAGGTATTCGCATGAGAAATAATTTTATACACAGTATGACGGAAAGCCAGAAGAGAGTGACACACACACAGACACCAACAACACATACCGTTCGCATATTTCCCACATATTGAGCAAGTTTCTCCGATGAAATTCGCTTGATGACTTCAGAGTTGCTATCAATGATATTAAGGCCACCTTCCTCCTTTGATGTTTGTTTACTTTGTGTGGCAGGAGCTGAAGAGAAAATAAGAAAAACGCCAAAAAAGATGGGAATCACTATTTGTATTATCGTTGTGAATACCAAAAATACATTGGCAAAACTGTTCTGATTATATTGTCGTATTTTAATCAATACCCAACCGATATTTCCCCACAGCCCTAAAAATAAGGTAACGTAAAACTACAAAGAATGCACATTGCTATGGAATGCTTGAGAAATCTTAAATATAAAACCGCATGATACATCTGAATCGATTTGGTTCCAATATGGAAACTTTATTGTAGTCGGGTCATGATCGTATGATCTAAAATTTAACCTTATTCTACAAACAGCGTCATTTACATCAAATTTGAGGGAAATATATGGGAGTAAGATTCAATCATGAATCCATCTGGACAATGTTTGAAAATGTGTTTTTGGCTGTAGAGGGCTAAATTTCAAATCGGATGAACCACATATGAAAGCTATAGTTATATCTGAACTGATCTTCACTAATTAGACTGAATGTGGTCGGATGTGACCAAACTGATAAACCTTAAATCGAGCGATGATATATATGAGAGCTTTATCCTATTCGAACCAAATTCAACCAATTTGAATGGAGTTCATCTTAAAGCCAAAACATTTTGTTTCAAACTGTATTAAACTATTACTCCACCATAATATGGAAGGTATGTAAAATTTGTCATTCCGTTTGTAACACCTCAAAGTGTATATATTCTTGATCTGCCTAAAATGTTTAGTCCGTCTGTGGAAATCACTCTAGCTTCCGAACGAACTGAAGTAGATTGATAAAATTTTACTGAAATGTATATTTGGTCTGCAGCACTTTGGGTATTGAAAATGGAAAACTGATGTTCGTAATGGATGCTACAGCCTAAGACAGAAAATTGTCTGTGCAGGTCCACGTCTTCGTATAACCCCCATATAACGGTACCTCCCGATATTCGGTATTTTGATGATTTTAGCGACATTATTCACCGGAATTGCTTCGAATTTGGTATTTGAAGTTCGAAATGAATACTACAGCCTATGACAGAAAATTGTCTCTGCAGGTCCGCGTCTTCGTATAGCCCCCTTATAACGGTACCTCCCGATAATCGGTATTTTAATGATTTTAGCGACACTATTCACCGGATTTGTTTCAAAATTGATATTTGAAGTTCGTAATGGATACTGCAGACTAAGATAGAAAATTGTCTGTGCAGGTCCACGCCTTCGTATATCCCATATATAATGGCACCCCCAGATATTCGGCATTTTGATGATTTTAGCTACATTATTCACCTGAATTGTTTCAAATTTGGTATTTGAAGTTCGTACTACCGCCTAAGACAGAAAATGGTCTGTCTAGGTCCACGGCTTCCTATAGCCCCTATATAACGGTACCTCCAGATATTCGGTATTTTGATGATTTTAGCTCATTATCACCGATTTTTTTATGTTTCGCATTTGAATATTGCAATGGCCTGTGACAAAAGTTACCGTTGCAGGTCCATGTCGTCGTATAGACCCTAATATAACAGCTACATTCGGTATTTTTAAGATTTTAACAGAATTTTTAACGGATTTCATTGTTTTTGTGAATTGCGAACAGTCATTTTTACGCACATTGCCACGGACTCTTTCCCGCACCCCAAGTTCTGCCGACTAGCACCTTGAAGATCTTGTTCCATCTTTTCAATATATCGCAGACAGCTGTGGCTTGCGCGAACTACTTGAAAATGCTTGGAGTTTGGACTATTTTGGAGTCGGAATTAAATTTTCCTCAACCTACACATTCAACAGTGTTCTCATGTCCGCAGCCCATGTGGTGAAGAGAGTGACCGTTGACTTAGGGACGTTAGTTCGTTGTCCTCGGGTGTATGAGGAGGCAAGCTCTGCAAGACAGGTTTTCAGCCTTACATAAATGTCACCGACGCCACGATCGTGCAATCATCCGTATAAATTACGATCTCAATGCCGTCTGGAAAAAGTTTTGGAGATATCACTACCTTAGGGAAATCCCTGTTTTGTTCTTCGGGGACATCTTGTTCTGGAATTCCACGTACGTATTGATCTCCAATTTATAGAACAATATAGACCAGATTACTGGGATATGCCATGGCACGCCGCACTTTAAATACCCCCACAGTTGCATTATCGCCTTCATAGTCCATTGAAAATAATATCGTTGATTTGATAGTCTATTTTAAATGAGATAGTTAGGCCTAACACGTGTAGTGTGATTTAAAGTGTCAAATGACTTTAACGGGTCCTTCCTACTTCGTTCAATGATAGGCCCTGATCTGGTTAAGCCCCGACAAATATGTGTGGATATAACGTGCAATGCTGCTGTGGTTATATGTTGGTGATAGGTTTTCTAATGATAAGTAGAAAACCCATCAAAAGTATTTGCTACTGGCGACAAATGAAATATCGGTTTGTATGACTCAGTAACGGGGTAACCTGGACCATTTCCAACTGTTCTAAAATTACCATTAATATTCCATGCGGTCCCATAGTTTGGGTGGCGTAGCGCCTCAGTTGGCATGTGTAACATCGTCACAAATTGCTGTGGTATCTCCTAGCCATTGGTCTTATCAGCCGTTTCACATGGGTTTAAAACGAAAATAGACTGTTTAATATTCTTTTAACCACCTATTTCAGAACCCTTGACTTGGAGTATATATTAGCTGGGATCTTCTATAATTATTTCGTTCATTGAGTAGTCCTGTCTTCCAATAATATACGTATGACAGAACAGGGTACCCCGCCTCCGACTCAAAATCCACTATCTAAAATGATGCATACTTAAGAACAAATTGAGTTCTGGTGGAAAATGCTGATTTTTGTTACCGAAAGTTGGTCACAACGATATAATTTGTTTGGGGGTATAAGAACTTTAAAATTAAGACATTTTAGAATTTTCCGGCAACTGGGCCTAAACTCAATTTAAGCCCTATCTTATTCTCTCATCAATCTTAAAAAAATTATCCATTTGGCTAGAATGTATGACTTAATATCAAATCTATGCCAGACACATGTCTAGGGAAAAAGAAGCTGCGAAGTCCCTAATTTACATACAATGACATATATAAATAAAGTTATAAAATAATGACTTTGAAAATGTTGTCTTGCATTACCTGGCGAGGGCGCTAGTTGGTACAATGATGTCCTCAAAAGATTTGCAGCCGAGTTACAATAATTCCAAAAAGAATTAATGGAACCAGCATTAAATGCTGGATTTATGTCTGTGATTTCAGTTGTACTGTACTCCTTGCGAGAAACATCTCTGAAAAAGTAATAAAAAATTTTAAATTTATTAGAAATCATGCAACATATTAACCTAATGAAATAACATACTTAAGATAACGTTGTAAACTAATTTCATCGGTAATTAATTCATCGCGTTCATATTTTTGGTAGGGTGAAGAAAATGAAAGATTACTGCTGAGAGTGCTAGCATTCATAGTTGAATTGTTGTACATTGATGAATTCCATGAGGCATTGTGCATTTGCTGCTGTTGTTGTTGTTGGGGACTTAAACTCTGTCGTGGTGGCGTTGTACGGCTATAGCTCCAATTTGGTGAAGTGGGACCACGAGCTGTGAAACCAAAAGTATTACAATTATTATATTGATTGGGAAAGTCCAGTTTAAGAACAACACTCGATTGGACATAGAAGCAATAAGGTGATAAAACATAAGAAGTATATATGTTGCATATATAAATATTGGTCATTGCAATCTGTACTAAGGTTTCATGTTTAAAAAAAAAAAAAACCTTCCCATGGTTAAACTTGCCTCATACTGATTACCAAACACAAAATGTTATATCGCTGAACTTACATTCATTAAACGATGAGTGCCAGCTAAGTATTGTATTATTGGGTGCCTCAATGCGTTCCTGGTCGACTTGTTTCTTTTTGTTGGGATTGTTTGTAACAAATGAATTATCTAAAAGAGTTTTAAGTAATATAAGCCAAAAATTACACATGAATATACAAATTCTCTTACCATTATCGTCAAATTTTAGAAGATTCTTTTGTTGTTGCGTTCCTTGGACTGGTTGTGTGTGAAATACATAAAGAAAATATTTGCAAAAACATGCCAAAACACTTAGGCCCACTACTCCGGCAGCGGCATACTCAACATAATACCAATTGGATTCAGCATATGGACACTTATTTGATATGTCAAACATTAGAATGGCCAAAAGAATGACATTAATGGAGCCCCATTTCAAATAGTATTTGGCTTTTGCTGCCCGTAGCCTCAAATCCAAACCACGTTCCACTAACGAGTTCTGCTTCTGTGGCGTACTGAAATAAGTTTGCTTTTAGCGAAAATCGTTCAAGCGCAAGATGCTTATTTGACTTACCAGTAAGTTTTCATACAATTCATTGTGCTTTATTTATACGATATAAATTGAGATGCTATGCGACACCACCGGCGCCTTTTTTGCAATGTTTTGCAACAGCTGTTTTTAGGTTACTTATAGGGAACTATAATCAAAACGTTGGAATTGCCAACATTTAAAATCGTTGTGCATACCAAAGGAGTTGCCAACCTCAGAAATAACAGTTGCGGGTAATAAAAACCGTTCCACATAAATTTGTAAAGGCATGCTTCAAATATAGAAAGATATTTAAATTAAATTGACTATTCAAAAAGTAATGGTGTGGTTATATAAGCATATTAATGTTAAATTATAAGGAAAAACGACTGTCTTTATGATATGTCAGAAAATATGTCATGGAAAGACTTCAAGCTGATTATGTACCCACATCCATAACACAAATACAGAATGTTGAACAAAGCTACCTTCTAAATACAATTTATTTCTTTTGGTGTCCATATTCTGTCAAAACATATACACATTTTTTGTATGTGTGTGTATTGTTTTGAATAAAAAAATACAATAATTTAAAATTATTTAAAATTTTGGTTGCAAACTACAACTTTAGTATAAAACTGTATTGTCCTACTATTTTAGATTCATAACCCCAAAATTCAATTCTTGTTTCGCAGGTTTTCGCCAATATAAGAATTTTATTAAAAAAAAAAATGAAAATGAAAACCAACTGTTGCATATTTCAGAGTCTATTTGACACCATAAGACTCCAGCACAGAGTTGCATTTTTCTAGTTTATTTGAAGTTGAACACCTTTCTTATTGAGCCATGTCCACATCTTAAAGGGGAAAATACATAAAACGATTTTTTGACTGACTTTAGTTATAGGCTGTGTTCTCTGTAAAAGAACAAAGGGACATGGGGGAATAAGTATAACTATGGGCCGTAATTGGACTCAATCAACCTAAAACTCCTTTGTTCTCTAGCAAAGAAGCCAGCCTATGACTTAAGTCAGTCGAAAGAACGTTTTATTTATTCTCACCTTAACTCATTTTTTATGTTACCAACAAAATTCGGTAACTTTGCAACTCAAAATTTTTATATAAAAAAGAAGAAAAAATCATTGATGCTGCATTCACTTTTCGCGATTCTCTAAGTAAAATTGTTGTGCCAAAAGGGTCAAATAAAGAAATTGAATTTTTTATAAGGATGGTACAATAAGGATGTAGAACAGCATCGAAAAACTATAGAAATACAGGCCTGAGGCCATGCCCACATCTTGTAAATTTGCATGCAACAAGTTGTTTTCATTTAGTCAATATTTTTCCACAATTAAAACATACACAAAATGGGCATCAGCTGGTAGCCCTTCCTTATCTTTTTACTGTACCGTGGTTATAAGTATTTCTTTTGATTGTAATTGCAACAAACATCTTTGTCGTTGTTGACTTCTTCAGCTTTGAAATTAATACGTTGACATAATCACGTAACAATTATATAAATTTATGTATTCAATTTTGGTAGTGAAGAACGCATTAATTTTAGTACTAAAAAGTGTTGCCGCCGATGTTGCAGAGCTGTATTTTTATAATTCGCCGTTACATTTAACATCAATTTGAACATTTTAGCCCTTGTATAATAACAGAAGATTAAGTAAAGCTTCCTCCCAAATACAAGTTCTTTTGGAGCTCCTATTCTGTCAAAACTTATACACAATTTATATATATATATATATATATATATATATATATATTTATATATATATATATATATATATATATATATATATATATATATATATATATATATATATATATATATATATATATATATATAATGATTTCAACATTCATTGTCAAAACGTTAATTTATAAATCCATTATACATATATCAGAGATGGGAACCCGTTAAGTTAAATTTGACAGAAAAATTAAAGATAGGTTTTCTAATGATAAGTAGAAAACCCATCAAGAGTATTTGCTACTGGCGACAAATGGAATATGTGTTTGTATGACTCAGTAACGGGGTAACCTGGACCATTTCCAAATGTTTTAAAATTACCATTAATATTTTTTATTTTTTATTTATTTTCAATAAGTACAGAAACCTAGCCAACAGGGCCATGGACGGTTCAAAAAACTTCTATACATGACTACTCTAAAATTATTATAATATCCTTAATCCTAAAAGAATTACTTAAAATTAAACACTAAAACAAATTAACAAAAAATGAATAAAATTAACAATTGATTGATGGTTCCAAGAACTCCTATACATGACTACTCAAAACTATTCATAACATCCTTAATCTTAAAAATAACATTAAAAAAATAACAAAAAAAAAAAAAAATTAGCAGAAATCACAATTCATTGAAGATTTAGATAAATCAACTATGCAAGGAAAAAAACAAATTAACACAAGAAAACTATATATTTTAAACAATATTGAAATGAGCATATAATTTACGCCTATAACATTTTAGGGAAGAATTGAATGTCTTAAGATTAGGTGGCAGATTGTTGAAAATGCGAGCAATTCTTACATAGAAGGATTTTTCCAACAGAGGAGTCAAGCGTGGTATAACAATTTGCAGGTTCCTTACAGATCTCGAAAACTTAAAAAGGTCCAAAAGAGTAGAAGATGTCCTCAATTTAAAATGTTTGTAGAAGAACAACATTGACCTTAAATTCACAAAACACTCAAACGAACAACCAAGAAACTCTTTCACAGAAGGAGATATATGATCACGACGTTTGACACAAAAAACATATCGCATTACTCTATGAAACAATAGTTTTAACTTACGAAAAACAAAACCGTAGCTACCCCCATGCGGTCCCATAGTTTGGGTGGCGTAGCGCCTCAGTTGACATGTGTAACATCGTCACAAATTGCTGTGGTATCTCCTAGCCATTGGTCTTATCAGCCGTTTCACATGGGTTTAAAACGAAAATAGACTGTTTAATATTCTTTTAACCACCTATTTCAGAACCCTTGACTTGGAGTATATATTAGCTGGGATCTTCTATAATTATTTCGTTCATTGAGTAGTCCTGTCTTCCAATAATATACGTATGACAGAACAGGGTACCCCGCCTCCGACTACTATCTACAATGATGTATACTTAAGAACAAATTGAGTTCTGGTGGAAAATGCTGAAATTTTTACGGAAAGTTGGTTTTGTTATTCTAATCACAACGATATAATTTTTTAGGGGGTATAAGAACTTTAAAGATAAGACATTTTAGAATTTTCCCTCAACTGGGCTTAAACTCAATTTAAGCCCTATCTTATTCTCTCATTTAATCTTAAAAAAATTATCCATTTGGCTAGAATGTATGACTTAATTTCAAATCTATATCTATATATATATATATATATATATATATATATATATAATGATTTCAACATTCATTGTCAAAACGTTAATTTATAAATCCATTATACATATATCAGAGATGGGAACCCGTTAAGTTAAATTTGACAGAAAAATTAAAGATCTTATATTGGGTGTAACCAGACACAGGAAAAAATTTTCAGGAATTGTCTGGCAACTTTTTTTCTGAGAGAGTAAGGTAGTCTTTTTTATTTATTTTGCAAGAGAATTACAAATTTCAAAATAGACAATTTTTTGCCCTAGCAGCTATGTCGATGCGACTACCTGTAATCTTCTACCATGGTAGGGCAGAATGATTAAATTTGAAAAACACAACCCTGAAGATAGAGTCTGGAATCAAAAATGCAACAAGTTGTTTTTTATTTTACATTGTTCTCACAATATATTAATTTAAAAGAAAATCTCGAAAACTGAATGGAACGACGAGAATTGTTCACAATATGGTGTTCCTACTACGATTACAATTATTTTTCATCCCAAACACTAAAGGTAAGGTCACATTGAGCAAATATTTGACCCAAACATGTTTTATCATATTTTCCCAAAAAAATGTTGTTTTCATACAGAGTTGATTTTGTGTTCACATTGCTCACATTTATTTGACAAATTTTGTTTGTTCAAACACCCATCAAATAATGGCAAATAAAGCAATGACAAAACAGGTTTGACGGTCACATTTGAAAAATATATTTGAATAAAAAGCAGTTTGATCAAACTGTCAAAAAACAAAAAATTGTTTGGTCGAAATATTTAAAAGAAGTTATGCAGCAGGAAGAGGAGCTTTTTATTTTATGTTGTAGTGCAGCATCATATATTGCCGTCAAAGAGGACGAATCCATGAAAAATAGAAAGAAAAGACCATGGGTTCGAGAATGGTTGCGTCAAAGAAAAGAGGAAGGATGTTGCGTAAAATTGCTGACTCAACTGCGGGCTGAAACACCATCGCTCTATAAAAGTTTCTAGAGGATGAACGCGGCAGATTTTGACAATTTGGTTCCTTCACTAGAGCAATGAGTTTAAAAATATCTTCCTCTGCCCACTCCTTTGCAACCTTTGGCTTTCCCCTAGATTTCTTCTGCGGCACTTCATATTCGATTTCCCTTTTATTTATTAGTTTTTTTGGAATTACTTCTCACTTCAACTTTCTATTATTCCTTTTTGTCTTTTTGTAGGTAAACGTTTATCTGCACAGCTGTTTTACATGTCAATGTTGTCAATGTCGTATATGAAATAAAAACGCTTTTAACTTTTCAGTTGTAAATCGAGTAATTTTGGTTTTAATTGGTAACATTTCATTTGTAGTTCGAGAAATACATTTGTAATACAAATTATTGCGTTTATAATTTGAATATGTCTAGTTGAATTAAATTTCAATCCAGTTGTAAATTGAGAATTCTATTTTTAATTCGAATAATTCCATTTGCAGTTCGAATAAAACTAAATAGAATTGCAATTGGAATTCTCAATTTAAAAAAGTAAATTATTTTAATTATAAACATATTTCTCAAATTACATATAAAATGTTACGAATTAAAACTAAAATAATTCCTTTACAACTGAAAAGGAACAAAAAGATATTTGTATGTTGTTGTTATCTGCAATGCATTTGCGGTATTAATATAATAATATAATGTGTAAATATCAAATTGCTTGAGAAAAGTGATTTTTAAATATAAAAAGCAGACAACAGTGATGCAACAGCTGTTATTTCTCACTGTTTTCTCATACAAAACCATTGTAAGGTCAAATAAATGTTTACTCTAAATAGAGGAAAATATTTGATTACATGTGTTCACATTGTGGCCACATTGATCAAAATTTTCTTTGCAGACAAATAACTTTGTTTTCTCGAAATCAGCTGTTTTTGTGTTTGCCCTACAAAAATATTTTGTGGTCAGATTGTGGCAAAGAAATATTTGAACTTTTCGTCAAATATTTGCTCAATGTGACCTTACCTTAAGGGTGAGAATACATAAGCTTAATTCATCGGCTTTTTCATAGAGGAACAAAGGAGTTTAGGTTGACTTAGTTCGATTTTGGCCCTACACCTCATTGTTCTTTTCCGAAGAAGCCAGCCGATGACTTAAGGTAAGGTCACATTGGGCAAATATTTTACGAAAAATGTGAAATATTTCTTTGTCACAATCTGACCACCAAATATTATTTGACGGTAAATACAAAAACAGCTGATTTTGGGAAAACAAAATTATTTGCTGGAAAACAAAAATTTGACCAATGTGTCCATAATGTGAACATATATGATCAATTATTTTCCTATTTTTTGGTCAAACATTTATTCGACGGTGCAAATGTTTTGTAAGGTCAAACAAGGGAAAATATCAGTTTAAAACATTGGGCAGCATTTTGCTTTAAGAACAGGAGCATTTGTAGCATGATGTTTAATGAATAGAAAAACAAACGAATACAATAAGTGGCTTTGTTTATTTGATATTTTTGAATTAACTGAATTTGATTGTTTAGTAAAAAATGTTTATATTTGGTCTGTTCCAGAACTGGGAGAATGTAAGTGTTTTTACTACGATAACCGATTTTCCCTCTATTATATCGAAGAAAATTGCGAAACTAGTAGATTCTTGCAGGTTCTGGAACAGGATATAGGTAGATGCATCAACGCTTGAAACAATTATATGTCAAAAATTTTGAAATGTTTTGACAAAAATAAGTAGATTTTTCTATGTTTTCCTATACGGCGAAAAATCGGAGGTTGCGAAGATATATATTTTTCAACAATTTTTACAAATTTCAATAATATTTCATTCATTATTTTCAATTCTTTGTTTTATTTTCAAAAATTGTTTTGACAGTTCATTGTCCCAGCAGCTATGTTGATGTGACTACCTGTATTCTTCTACCATGGTACAAACAAAAATGCAAAAAAATTGTTATGACAAGGAATTTATTTCACAACAGTTGGTCTTTTGCTTCCCTTCTCCAAATAAATTATACCCGAAACTACATTTTCTTCATGTCTCTCTTTCAATCTCTCTGTCTATTTCTCTCGGCCAAATAAACTTATGTTTCCTCACAGTTTGATCAAACAATTTAATGGGAAAATATATTTTACGAATGTGAACATGTGTCAAACATGTTTTCCCATAGCACTGTTTGACGCTGTTTGGTGACTGCTTGAACAAACAAAATCTGTCAAATATTTGACTGTAATGTGAACATCGAATCAACTCTGTATGAATTTCACATTTGTTCAGTCAAATATGGGAAAACAAATTTCGATCAAATATTTGTCCAGTGTGACCGTACCTTTAAACCAGTCAAAAAAGCGTTTTATGTATTCTCAATTTTAGAGTATAGTCTTTCCAAAAGCTGTAAATATGAATTTAAATTTCAACAGAATTTGAAAATTTTCAAAATTATTTTGTTTATTTTTCAAAAACATTTTCATTCATTCAAAAACGGTACACATGTTGCCACACCTTGTCGCCATTGTATCATGAATCAATTATCACGGAAAGGGCTCCAATGCAGTAAAAACAAAAACATATTTCTACAGAGAAAATAATAACGATAACTCTTAACCCGCAGAGTTCAAATAAAACCATCAATTTGCATGAAATTTATGAGCAAAAAAATCTGCAATATAATTTATTTGTAATAATCATCACGTACACATACATTATTATTTGTGTTGATGCTGTTTGTTCAAGTGGATGTGTAAACGAAATGCAATCATTCAAATACAATATTTAAGGACAAAGCATAATGTTACTTATGATGGGAATATTTATACAAGCTGTCTATTTTGAATGTTGTGTTTCTATAACAACGGAATGTGAGACAATTAATTATTATCATTTATTATTTCTTAACAACGAATAGTACAGACATGTATGACATCTATTATTACATACATATATTTTATGTGTGTGTGTATGTATATGATAAATATACATTTATATTCATATAATAGTGGGTGTTTTTTTATCATTGCCATGTAATATTTTACAATGTATGTGTATAAATAGTAACTGTGTGTAAATCATAAAAAACGTTCTCATCAGAAGTTTCCCCTATAATACATAAAATTACTTTAAAAAATTAGATTATTTAAAAAAAAAATTATGAGTCGGTGCTAAAATTATACTGTGCTTGGTTATATTTATATTGTATATTTAATACAAATACCTATACGACTTGTAACATAAAAAGTGCAGACACAGAATCGGCAAATGTGACACTGACGCCACATTATTTGTTACCATAAATAGTGTCAATCATGCCATGCTACTTAACTGTTTCCATCTCAAGGGCAGCCGTTTTTATTATTTTGAGTAAATTTGAATGTAATCTGATAGTCCAAGGAAAGCTTCAAGGTTTGCATAACGCATTTAAGGTTTGACTAAACTTCCGAATAAAATTTGGTGATATTTCGAATGTACATGCTATGGATTTTCACCTATATCTTCTGATATCAAATTTAGGTGCGAATACATAAAAGGATTTTTCTCTGTCATAAGTCATTAGTTCGCTTTTACGTAAAAGAATAAAAGATTTTATGGGCTGAAATTGAACCAAGTCAACATAACTCCGTTGTTCTTTTACGAAAAGCCGACCGGAAAATCCTCCTATATATTCTCACATTTAAGGCAGAAACAGATCAAAGCTTGAATCGCAGCGCAAGCAAACTCTGTTGCTATTTTTGGCTGCACAAAATGTAATGTGGCAACAGTGATGTATTTTAACACTGGCACATAAATAATGATTATTTGACGTGTACGCTATGGAATTGACATTTGAGTCCACTCGGTGATTTCGTAAATGTAAACCTACCGATATAACGATGTTTAAATTCAGTGTATTTCAGATTTGGCGTACACTGGATTTCATATATTTAAATAAGTTTTAAGATAGGTTAAAGTATTAAAGTACGTTTATACGTACTAAATCGAGTTGATTTCAATTATCAATTCCATTGCTATACATCAACTAAAATCGACCCTTAAAACCAGTTGATTTTATTGGCTTATACGCAATTACAATTGAAATTCACTGGGAATTGACAGTTAACACCAACGGATTTTTTTTGTGTACGGCTTTTAATCGTTATGCTTTAAAACAATTTACGGATCATTTGAAACGCAAAAAAATGTTAAGCATTTATGCAAAGCCCGGTTAACTGGGATCAATACAGAGAACTCTGTTTACACATCAGAGTTATATTTATCTACCATCCAACGTTTTATTACAATATATTTCATTTTTGAAGCATTACATGTCAAATAAAAAGAAATGCTTCATTAAGTTCTTACTTCAGATTTTCTTTCATACATTTTTGCTGAAATCCGTTCCAGAACTCTAAAATTTTGGCCGAATAAACCATTTTAGCACTTTGAAGGAGCTGAGATTTGTACTTGTTTTTCGTTCCAATACTTTCTGGGTAAAGTTTTTCACGTACAGATTTCGCTCTTTTGCTAGTTTTAATAATTATAGTTAGGTTACATTTACATTGAAGCCCTTTATCCGTATAAGTGAACAAAATCACAATAAATATGATGTATGTTTTCTATAGACAAATTGGTGAACGTGGTTAAATGTACGTATTGTCGTATAAGAAAACATATAAAAATCTAAAATTTTTGACATATCAGTGTTTCCAAGCGTTGATGCATCTACCCGTATTCTCTTACCACGGTTAAAAATTAAATGAATTAGGAGAATTAAAATATGACGACTTATATAAGTTTTGTCATTGTCGCTTTGAAATAGGGATACGTAAGTCGACTTTGAATTAACATTTTATTCGATTTTTGGTGATAGGTTAAACAAAAGTCGGCTTACGTGTCCCTATTATAAAGCGGCAATGACAGTATCGACATTATTTAACAAAAATTCAATTGTATATCTCAATAATTTGCATTGTAAATCCATTTCAAATAAGTATATCCATCCCTGCATTTTCCGTAATTTATGTTGTAGAATTTCGCTGCATATAAATTAGGTATCCATCTCTGGTTTGTGTATATGCAATTGTAAATATAAATCTTGACAATGAAATGTTGCCAATTGAAAATTTTTTAAAAATAAGTGGTAAACATATGACATATGACTTTACTTTCTTAATTCTACAAAGATATTTTTTTTTGAAATATCAAAAATCTTTAGTATTTTTAAATTCTATACAGTAAGGTGAACAATCGGACCAATATAAATGTCGGTAGAAAAATGCAACTCTGATTCTAGGCAATTTGTCTTGTGTAAACGGTTGGTTAGAATAGACTATGATCATGAACTGTCAAACCAATTTGATAATTGAAAATGTTGAATGAAAAATTATTTAAATTTGTAAAAATTGTTGAAAAGCACGAATTATAATTACCTCCGAATGACGTCATATAATAAAACATATAAAAATCTACTTATATTTGAAAAAATATTTAATTTTTTTTGACATATCAATGCTCCCAAGCGTTTATGCATCTATCTGTATTCTTCTGCCATGACTATGATCTTTTTTTATAATTTGATAGTTTATATCATTTGTGAAATTTTTGAAAGTGCTTATTTGGCTGGCTTTAGTCATCGGCTGGCTTCTTCGTAGAGGAACAAAGGAGTTTGAGGTTGACTTAATTCGATTTTGACCCTAGTCTCCTTGGTTAATTTTCGAAGAAGCCAGCCAAAGAAGCACTTTCAGTATTTCCACCTTATCGTTAATTCCAGTTTGCCCGTAAAAGGTGAACAATGATGCAAAATTTCGTTTTTTGGAAATGCAATACCACAACGACCAATTCGAAACGTTGATTCTGTTCTACCCATTAAGGGTAAACAATGATAAAATTTCTTCCTATTTCAAAGATAATATGGAGCAACTATATCACGATTCCAAAGAAATCCACAGGTTACATAGAAATGAAGCCAATTGCAGAGTGTGTTTTAGCCTTAAAAACTTTTTTACGTATGCCAGAGAATCTCGACTATGAAGCTTCCATTATGTTTCTGTCCTAAAAAGGTCACGTTGAGCAGATTGATTTTCATACGTATTTTATTGAGTGTGTAGCACTGTGTATTTTTTCTTGTTAAAAAATAAAATTTAGTTTTTTAATTTTTTAAGGCTTTCATGCAGTTTTTTTCTTTGTAATTTCAAAAACAATATTTTTTCTTTTTTTAAATATTTTTATATATGTATATATTATATATTTGTTGTTATGTGTTTGTTTTTTTTTAATTATATTACATTACTACATATATACTCGTACTTATTTCTTAACTTATTTAAAATACATATGTATGCCAATTGAAATAATACACTGCTCGTTTAGTTAGTTATTTAGTTTGTTTGTATGTTGTTATATAGAATTATTAATTGATCATTTCGAAATCGGTCGTCAACTTTTGTTTAGAGTAATTAATTGTGATGTGATCGGTTGGTTAGTTAGTTAGTTGTGTAGGTGTATGTGTAGCCATGCTATAGACTTAATTCACATCGGAGTATTGCTGAGATGAACGTTTGCCCCAACCGCCATGGAGTTTCTGCCAGGTGGCACGTTTACCCCACATACCCTTCAAGTTGTTCCAATTGGGTTCACGTTTGCCCCAAGCACCTGCTTGTGAAGAAAACATATCTACAGTAAAATAATTGTCTTAATCTTCTTCTCTCGTAACGCTTTTGCTTCTTTTGTTCTTGAACTTACCTCTGAATTTGTTCCAGGTAGGACCATTACGTCTCTTGCCCCAGGCAACATTCATGCTCTTCCAGGCACGCTTCTCATTCAGGATATTCTCGTCCATGTCATAAGCTTCGCCGGAGTTGCCAATTAGTTCTGGGGTATTTGCCAAATGTTCCAAGGTAGCGGCATTGGTGAGATATGCCAATTGTAGTTTGGATCTTGGTTCCATGCCGGCTATAAGTACGGGTAGTAAGTTTTCGTTATCGTTCATATCATTGTCGCTGGGTGAGGCTCGCTTTCCCCATGTCCCTTGCAGAGATCGCCAATTGCTACGTTTCTCATCATAGCCACCATCCATTGGCATCAGATCACCCAATTCGTTTTCATTATCACTAACTGTGGGTATTTCGGGGGTCACCGCATTGGCCAGGACAGTGGTGATTATTGCCAAGCCTATAAACATTTGTAGCGCCACAAATGGTTGGGCAATCACACTCGACACCGATGTATTCTTGGTACACCTAAACATATTGCTGATGTGTGCTTTTTTAAATCTGGAAATAAAAAAAGAAGATTAAAGTTGAGAAATGTTATTCACATGGGGCTATTGAGTAGATGAGAACATTCACAACAAACTTGTTGGTATGCACCGATATTGCTAATTAATTCGGCAAAAATTGCAAGAAATTTTCTCAAAAGTATAAACATGTGGTGTGTGCATTTTTAAGTTTAGCCGATATTCTAATTTTAATATTGTCCGTAAAAATGCCAGTCGTTTTCACACTTTGGTGTAAAAATCTTAGGGTCAAAAAAACACTTCATTCATGGACAATATCTGAAAACATCTTGCATATGAAAATAATAATATCAGTACGAAACAACTATCACAGTAAACAACTCCTATGTAAACGTAGCCTTGTTCAACACTATATTTACATATTTAGTGACGCCGTCGTATACGTTATGTGACGCCCTCGAAATTATAATTTATTTTAGGGGGTTTGTTTGTTATAGTATGTTTACATTAAGATAGAATTAAGAAGGTAACTTTATGTAATCGTATGTTGACAATTTTTTTAAATAAAAACTTTAACAACATGGCATTGTCAAAATGTACAATCATTAATTTTTTGCATATAAACAAGTCAGGGATGGGAATCTGAGTCCAATGAAGTTACATTTGGCAAATGCGGACTTTGCTATTATTATTTGAAATGAGTTTACAGTGATTTAATAGTTCCATGGTTTAAACTTGTCCGGATTTAATAAACATAGTGGATTTAAATACGTCAAGTAAATAAACATATTTGGAAAATAACTCTATAAAAGTTTCCGATTCTGATATCGAATTCGGAACGAACCAAATGGTATGAGATTGGCCATGATACTAAAATTTTATTCGAAAAAGAAAAAATCTGGATGAACATTAATTTCGTGGTGAATTCAATTATAATTCGCAAAAGAAAAAAGTAAACTTCGGAACATTTGTATATGTTTGATACGAAATTCGCCGTTCGTTTTATCGAAAATCAGAGAAATGTAGGATGTTTATCCAAAATTCGGAAAAAATTTTATTTTTTCGATGGCTTTATCCGAAAACAGGAAAAAAATGTGATATTGTTTTTCGAAATTCTAATATTTTTGGAAGATTTATACGAAAATAATAATCAATATCAAAAATTTTATACACACTTTTAAGGGGCATTATTTACACGTACTCTGTTGAGATGTTGAAGAAAAACTGTGCAGAGTACTTTAAAACTTTTCAGATTGAACTGTAAAAAAATCTTTTCAAAAAAGAGTTAACTCTTTGCGGACGTTTTTGTTTTGCAAACAAAAGAGACGAGTGTGTGCAAATTACTCGCAAACTGGATAAATGGTAGAAAATCTCGGCAAAAAAAAAGCGGACATCAGAGCCCTCGGAAAAAATTTTAGCTGGGTCACCAAAAATTCAGATATGGAGTCAATTGATGCTGAAAAAATAAGCGATTATTCAATACTTAAGTTAAATAAAACAGGTAGTCGCAACGATACAGATGTTTGAACAATGAGCTGTCAAACCAATATTGAAATTAAAAATTTTGAATGAAAAATTATTCAATTTGTAAAAACGCTTTTGATTAAATTATATTTTTCCGAAGAAAATAGGGTTCGCTGTGATCGAAAAAGTACATTGACACACTGAAAATTTGACACTACCTATGTAAAACCCATGGTAAAAATATGAGGGTACGTTAATTTCAAATACGCCTACCTCTGCATTTTTGTAATTTACCTTGTCAAATTTTACTGCATTTAAAACAAGTTCCCATCATGTAAGTACAATGGATTTATAAAAATATATTTTGACAATGAGATGTTGTAAAATGAATATTATTGAAAAAATTAACATATTATGACGTTGCCTTCTTAATTATACCTTGGTAAAAACCTTATTGTCTGATAACAGCTTAAGGAAAGGAAATACAATTGAATTTTTTTTGTTATTGCTCGAATGCAAAATGTAAACAACGCCTTTACGGAAACATTTGCAACTTTGAAGTGTGCCGCAATACCAATGTAAAATTCCATGATGCTTTCTGTAGGTATATAGATTCCGATTTAAAATAAATCCGATGGGAGAAGATCTATTTTTGTATGGTAAATCTGGTTGAATATACCCGGATTAAGCAATAAATCTTCATAACAAGCAATCAGAACATTTGTTTATTATTAACGACATGAGTACTAAATGCCCAATATTTTCTCTGTGTCTATCAACAAACCTCAGATATTAGTGTCAAAATACATATTTAAATTTTAATTTGAAGATGAGTGAGTAAATGTCATTTGACCTTTGGCTACATACTCATACGTATATATCCCCTCAGATTATGTCTAATTCAATAGGATATTTTACCATATCCTCCTTTTGAATCAATGTCACAAATATGAAATTGTGTCACAGGAATTTGTAGACAGCCCATAATCATTGTCAAGTTTAAAAAATTAACAATGTGTGTGGGACTAATTAATATTATTAGTTAAAGGATTGTCAGGAAGACAACATTTATTCATTCACTTAGTTTTGATTAGTAAATTGGACAATGTACAAGTTGTCGTAATATTTCAATATAGAATATCTATATTAGATTCATATTTTGGATGTTAGTACAAGAAATTAATGAAAATTGATTCATTATATCTTTTAATGATATTGATTAGTGCATAGGCTAGGCAAACTAATTTTATTATATTTGTTGTAGACAATGTGTAATTAGACTAGTTAAAACTAGAATTCGAGTGTCGTGCATGTAATATGGACAAATGGTTAAGGAAGTTCAAACAATTATGGCGTTCAGTTTTAATACTTCTACTAGACAAATTCGGCCAAGTTAAAGTAGTAGCATGATTTTTCAAATTCTGATTGGCAGACGTGTTGATTTTGAAAGAAGCAAATTCTGGAATTTTTAAATCCTCCACCTTAAACATAACATAACATTCCTAATATTCGTCATAGACCCAATAAAATATTTGTATTCATAATCGGCATAAAATTGTAAGTCGATTTAAAGATGTCCGTCTGTCTGTTGAAATCACGATACAGCCCACATTATTTGACGTGGAGCTTCAAAACTTGGCACAACAATTCGAGTTGTATCTAGGATGGTTGGAATTGAAAATGAGACATGTCGGCCCACGTTTTGGTATAGCCGCCATATATCGGTATCATATATTCGGCCGCCATATATTCGGTATTTTGATGATTTGTCTAAAAAATTGGTATTTGTTGGTCATAATGGGTGGCGAAACATTGTATGTATAAGTCCACGTTACGGTACCTCCCGATATTCGGTATTTTGATGATTTTTGTTACATTTTTCCACCGATTTTTCTAAAAAATGGTATTTGTCGTTCATAATGGATTCTTACTCCAGTGGCCAAACATTATATGTATAGGTCCACGTTTTTTGTATAGCCCCCAAATATCGGTACCTCCCGATATTCGGTATTTTGATGACTTTTGCCACATTTTTCCACGGATTTGTCTAAAAATTGGTATTTGTGGGTCATAATGGGTTTTGGCTCCGGTGGCGAAACATTGTGTGTATAGTTCCATGTGTTTGTACAGCTCCCATATAATGATAACTTCCGATATTCGGTATTTGTATGATTTTAGCGACATCATTCACCGGAATTGTTTCAAAATTGGTATTTGAAGTTTTTAATTGATACTATAGCCTATGACAGATCTCTGCAGGTCCAAGTCTTCGTATGGCCCCCATATAACGGAACCTCCCGTTATTTGGTATTTTAATGATTTCAGCTACATTATACACCGATTTGTTTTTTCAAGATTCGCATTTGAATATTGTAATGGCTTATGACAAAAGTTGCCTATGCAGGTCCACGTCATCGTATAGACCCTAATATAACGGCTACATTCGGTATTTTTAAGTTTTTTTTTTTTAACGGATTTTATTTTTTTGAAAATTGCCAAATTCGTGGAGGGTATTTAAATTATGGAGGGAATTTAACAGGCTTCTTCCTTGTTAAAATTAAATCTCTAAAGCCTTATTCTTTTAAGTGATGTTGATAATTCATTAATTTATTAAAATCTCATTCATAACTTTTGCCCATGGCACTTAAAAATTTGAAAGACTTAATGGCCGAACACGCCACAGGCATAGACTTTCCGCTAACCACTACATGCGTGCAAAGTATGTTGGCTGTTGATTAAATCTTTTATTTTCTCACCTTTCTCGGATGGATGTTGTGGCTCTAGGGCGGCAGACCCCACAACCTAATGAATGCACTGACAGGCTGACAAGTCAAATGTTTCGCAGTGCGGTGAAAGATGTTTGAGCAGTCAATTAAAACTTTTAAAAGGTTACTCTCGTGGGACATATTTAAAATATGTAATAATACTCAACACTTGACACACACATGTATACAACACATTCTATCCAACGGGATACCTAGTCTGAGCGCACATGACATCCGTTATAATAATAGACAATATAACGGTTCGACAAGCCACAACAAAGATGACTAACGGAACTCGAAGAAAATTGAAACATGTAATTGAATGCCAAGGAAGGAAATAACAACACACATGTTGAGCCAGATTCGTAGGTGGAAATTTATGCACACATACTTACATTCATACACATTTGTGTGGTAAATAAGACTCGGTCGTACACAGGTGACAATTGAATTAAATGATTTTATTAGTGTATGTATGTATGCATGCATGTATGTATGAATGAGATCTACCATTCAACCACACTTCCTATTGCCTTCATTCTGACTTGTAGTTTTTGTCACTTATACATACATACATATTTTTGTAGTTATTTTCCTGATTTTCGACATGTTTGGGCATGATGATAAGAGACCTTGAACTATGTATGTATGACTGTGCAGTGCATGCTTGTGTGTCTGTCTCTCATCCTCCGGTTTGATATATTTTTTCTCTTTTAGCCCACTTGTTGCGATGAAAACTCGACCACAATCAGTTACATAAATTCGATAATAAAGAAAACGATTATTGCGGTCTGCCAATATTTTGTTGATGTTTGTGTGTACGTTTTTTTTGTAACTTGGCTTTTTCCCCGTTTAATATTCTTGAAATATATGTTGTTGTTTGCCTCACAGATAAAATCTTTTTGGTAAAGGACAGTGTGACGCAAAGACAGCCGATTCTATTAAAAACAAGTAAAAAACATTAAGTTCGGCAGGGCAGAATTTTTTAGACCTTCCCCCGTGGATAAAAAAATTTAAAGGTTTCTGAATTCAAAGGTGTTCCACTTTAAACTACAAATAAAACTTTTCAAAAAAAAAAAAAAAAAACATAAAGTGGGTGGGCCCATTATATGGGGGCCATGCCAAAGCGGGAACCTCTATAGATAATTTAATACTTTAAGGATGGTCATCTTGTAAATCTTCTTAAATACCAAATTCGGACTAGTTTCGTTGGTAAATGTAACTAGAATTGTCAAAATACCGAATATCGGTGGGCATCGTTATATGAGCGCTATAGGAAAACGTGGAACTAAATATTCCATGTTCAGTCACCGGAGCTATTACCCATTATGACCTACAAATACCAATTTTTAGACTAATCCATGGAAAAATCATCAAAATATCGAATATCGGCAGGTACCGTTATATAGGGGATATACGAAAACGCGAACATAGATATACAATGTTTCGTCACCGGAGCTAAAATCCATTGCGAAATAAAAAAATACCAATTTTGTGAAAAAAAAAATATGGCAAAAATTATCAAAATACCGAATTTTGGGGGGTACCGTTAGATGAGAGCTATGCAAAAACCTGGACCTATATATAAAATGTTTCGCTGGAACCCATTATGACCTACAAATACTAATTTTTAGACAAGTTCGTGGAAAAATGTGCCAAAAATCCTCAAAACACCGAATATCGGGAGATACCAATACCAAAACGTGGACCCATATTACTATGGTGCTCCACATGAGCTAAAGACCAATACGAACTACAAATACCAATTTAAAAAAAAAAAACCGTGGAAAATGTGGCAAAAATCATCAAAATACCGAATATTGTTAGGTACCGTTATATGGGGGCTATACAAAAACGTGGACTTATACACACAATGTTTCGCCACCGTAGCTATAGTCTATTATTACCAACAAATACCAATTTTTGGACAAATACGTGGAAAATGTGGTAAAATCTTCAAAATACTGAATATTGGGAGGCACCTTTGTATGGCGGCTGTACCAAAACGAGAACCGATATATCTCATTTTCAATACCAATCATCGTAGACACAATGAAAATTGTTCTGCCAAATTTTGGAGCTCTACGCCAAATAATGAGGGCTGTTTCGTAATTTCAACAGACAGGCAGACATCGTTAAATCGACCTAGAATTTTATGCTGATTATAAATACATACACAGGGTGAGATAAAAAACTGCAACAAGATCAAAGGTCATAATATTTACATTTTATTTTTTAATTTAATTGAATGAATGCCAAAAATGTCGGAGATAGCACCAAATTTTAGATTTGTTCGATTTGGTCACCTTTTGCACGAATTATGTCCTTCAAACGTTCAATGAAACCGTCCCACGCTGCCCGAATGTTGCTCTGCGGTATTTAGGCCCATTCCCGACGAAGCGCTTGCTTGAGCCGATCGACACTTTGGTATTTTTTAGTGCCAACCATGCTTTCCAAAATACTCCAGACACAATAGTACAACGGATTGGTATTCGAAGACTTTGGTGGCCACTGTGCGCTGGAAATGAAGCGAGGAACCTCATTTTGTTATGATTCTTGGGTGGCGCGTGCTGAGTGTGATGGTGCTGAGTCCTGTTAGAATGTCCAAGGACTGCTGCCAAAATGTTTGCGTGCCCAAGGCTCTAATACACCCTCCAGAATATTTTCGCGATAATATGCGGCATTTATTCTGATGCCACGGTCGAAGAATCTCTTTAGCTCTTTTGAGTCTATTTTCTTTCTATTGCGGTGTCAGTTCTTGCACTTTTGGTATTTCAATGGCTTTACACCGAGCTCATTTTTCAATATTTGCCGAATGGAATATTGCGATATGTTCAATATTCCACGAGCCATTTTTCTGCAACTGCGACGCGGGTCAAGTCGATCAAGTCGCTTCTTTACTTTTCGAACCATTTCTGCTGATGTTGCTATTTTCTTCCGTCCAATTCCTTGGCGCCGGGCTACGCTACCTGTGTCACGGTAACGAGCGATGGTACGAGACACAAAAGATTTATTCACATTTAAATGCTGGTGTTCTCTAACGATAGCCACTTGTGGGTTTCCAGCCAAATATAAAACCAAATCACACTATCAAGCTTGAATTCTATCACGAATAATTTTTTTCTGGATAATTCTCACCAAAATGCTGTTGTACGCTTGTAAGCAATATAATGAGCTGTCACTGAAACAATTTTAACAGCTGTCGGACGAGTGACTTTGAAATTACAGCAGTCTGAAGTTGGTTGCAGTTTTTTCATCTCGCCCTGTATATACTTTATAGGGTCTACGACGAACATTTAGAGGTGTTACAAACGGAATGACAAATTTAATATACCCTCCTTAGCAAGATGGAGGGTATACAAATCAGAGATGGAAACCTGTTTTCTAGGCCGTGAAATTTGACAAGGTAAATAACAGAAAATCCAGAGATGGAAACGCTTATTTCAAATGACTTAACCTTCTTAATTTTACAATGGTCTTAACCCAAACTTTTCCTTCCCCCACTTCATACATCCTCACGTTTTTTCGCCACACTGTGCCGCCTCATTATGTAAGTGTTAATGATGGTGCCGAAATTGAGCATTTTGTATTTGGCCCCCCAACTGGGTTTTCTATTAAAGAGCCAAGGCTGGAAATGATTTAATGATTTCACATCCCATTGAAGTACTTCATTACTGGAGGGCTGGCTGGAATGTTTTTGTTTCAATGCTGCCATCGACCACTTTAATGTTTGACGTTGTAACAGACATTTGCATAAAACATTTCCCTTCGATGAATAGCGTATCACCCACCCACCCATCCCCCCAATCCGCATTTAACCTCACTTTAAGAAGACTATCTAGGACAATTGATGATTCCATTGATCAATGATTTGAATATCGTTGCGGTTGATTGTTGAATTGTTGTCAATTATGTTTATAAGGATAATAGATTATCATCGTTGTGAAAAGAGAAGCGTTTGGCAACAAAGAAAAAAGGAAGAACAAACAAAAGATGGAGAAAAAAAGGAGGAAATAAAAGCAATAATGTGAATGTCTTTTGTGGGGGACTTGTGGAGCGTCAGTTCCCATTCAACAAATGACTTTATAGCTTGCCACAATTTTGAATTACTTCATTGAGCTGACATTGAATGGAATATTAAGAGGATTGCTTTTTTGATGAGGATGAGTGCCTTTTTCCATTTTAGAATGAAGATATTGGAAATAAACGTTTTCATTTTTTTGTTTTGTCGCTAAAGTGTATTAAGAAGGAATTTATCTTTGGCCAGTGATCGACCCCTATTGAAATGAATAGTAATCGGTTCCATCGATTCGATAATAAGTCAAACAAGTTAAAAAGCAGTAAGTGCGGCTGGGCCGAACTTTGAATACCCTCCACCGTTTGGAACGAATTTGAGAATAAAATCCTTAAAAAATTCTGTTAAAATTTTAAAAATACCGGATATAGCCGTTATATTGGTGCCTATACGACGAGGACCAACACAGGCATTGTTTGTCATAAGTCATTACCAAATTCAAATTCGGAACTTGAAATAAACGGTGAATGATGTAGCTAAAATTTTCAAAATATCGTATATAGGGAGGTACCGTTATATCGGAGCTGTACGAAGACCTGGACCAGCATAGACAATTTTCTGTCACAGGCTTTAGCATCCATTACGAACTTCAAATACGACATTTCAAACAATTTCGGTGAGTATTGTACCCAAAACTCGTCGAAATACCGAATATAGGGCGGTACTGGTATATGGGGCCTATACGAAGACGTGGACCTGCATAGACAATTTTCTGTCACAGACTGTAGTTTCCATTGCGAACCCTAAATGCGTAATTTGAAAAGATTCTGGTGAATAAAGACGCTAAAATCACCAAAGTACCGAATATCGGGTGGTACCGTAATATGGGGCCTATACGAAGACGTGGACCTGCACAGACAATTTTCTGTCTAAGGCTGTAGTATCCATTGTGAACTTTAAATACCAAATTTTAAGCAATTCCGGTTAATAATGTCGCTGAAATCATCAAAATACCGAAAATCGGGAGGTACCGTTATATGGGGGCTATATGTAAACGCGGACCTACATGGCCCATTTACGAACTTAACCTGCCTAATGAAAAAATAAACATGTTTGCAAAATCTCAATTCGTTCGAAAGATAGTGTGATTACAACAGACAGACAGACGGACATCGCTAAATCGACTTAGAATTTTACGCTGATCAAGAATATATATACTTTGTTGGGTCTGACATGAGTATTTCGAGGAGTTACAAACGGAATGACAAAGTTAATATACCATCCATAGTTCGGCCGGCGCGGAATTTTTAATATCCTCCACATTTGGGTAAAGAAAACATTTTTATATAAAAAAGATCTGAACTTTTGAAGTTAAACTTTTCAAAAAACCATAGAGTGAGTGAGGCTATTATATGGGGGCCATACTAAAACGGGAACCTCCATAGACAATTTTATACTTCACGGATTGTCATCTACCAAATTTTCTAAAATACCAAAATTGAAACAATTCCGAGGGTAAATGTGACTAGGATTATCAAAATACCGAGTATTGGTTGGTATAATGTGGACCTAAATTGTCAATGTTTTACCACCGGAGCTAGAAGCCATTCGGACCAAAAAATACCATTTTTTAGACAAATACCAAAAATTATTCCAAAAATATGGCAAAAATCATCAAAATACCGAATATTGGGAGGTACCGTTATATGGCGACTATACCAAAAGTGGACCGATGTATCTCATTTTCAATACCCACCATCCTAGACACAATACAAATTGTGCTGCCAAATTTTGAAGTTCTACGTCAAATAATGTGGGCTGTATCTTGATTTCAACGGACAGACAGACAGAGGGACATCCTTCGACATCGACTTTGAATTTTATGCTGATTATGAATATATATATAACCGCTGACAACAACGGAGACCCAATAACAAAATTCGGGATTTCAGCCTTATTCCTTGACCAAACACCAAATTTAGTGTAATTTACTAGTTTTTATACAAAAATAGGACGCATTTACAAAACAAGGTCTATATTCAACCACAGACATCAATAGAGACCTAAATTACAAATTTCGGGATTCGGTATTCCAGCCTTATTCCTTCACCAAACACTAAATTTAGTATAAATGAATAGTTTTTATACAAATATAGGACGCATTTCCAAAACAAGGACTATATCCTAACCGCCGACACCAATAGAGACTTAGATAAAAAATTTCGGGGTTCCAGCCTTATTCCTTCATCCAATATGGGGTCTACGACGAATATTTAGGGATGCTACAAACTGAATGACAGAGTTAACATACCCTCTTTTTTCAAGGCGGAGGATATAAAAATCACGTACCGCTCGGGTGCCCCAACAGTGGTGCTCAATTTAAGGTATTCAGAAATTTCAACAAATAAAAAAGTAGTAAGTTCGGCCTGGCCGAACTTTGAACACCCTTCACCATTTGGAAAGAATTTGAAAATTTTCAAAAACAATAAAATCCGTTAAAAATTCTGTTAAAATCGTAAAAAGTACCGAATGTAGCTGTTATATTAGGGTCTATATGACGACACGGACCTGCCTAGGTAACATTTGTCATAAGCCATTACAATATTCAAATGCGAATCTTAAAAAAATCGGTAATAGTGTAGCTAAAATCATCAAAATACCGGGAGGTACCCTTATATGGTAGCTATATGAAGACGTGAACCTGCACAGACAATTTTCTGTCTTAGGCTGTAGTATCCATTACTAACTTCAAAGACCAAATTTGAAACAATTCCGGTGATTAATGTCCCTAAAATCGTCAAAATATTGAATATCGGGGAGTAACGTTGTATGTGGGCTATGCGATATCGTGGACCTATATAGACATTTCTCTTCCAAGGAGTAAAGAGCTTGGACATAAGTTCTAGTATGGATTTTTAGACAATTTCATTGAAAATTATAGCTAAAATCATCAAAGTACCGAATATAGGGAGGTACCATTATATGGGGGATATACGATATACGTGGACCTATATAGCCAATACTCTTCCAGGGGGTAAAGTACTCAGAAGTAAATCTTTTTCTGGATTTTTAGATAATTTCATTGCAAAATTTGGCTACAATCATCAAAATGCCGAATATATGGGGGCTTAACGATATCGTGGATCCATATAAACAATTCTCCTCCAGGGGGTGAAGTACTCAGATAAAACTCCTTGCGTGGATTTTCAGACAATTCCATTGGAAAATCTGGGTAAAATCATCAAAATACCGAATATCGGGTGGTACCAGTGTATGGGGACTATACGATATCGTGGACCGATATAGCCTATCTTCGAAATTGACCTGTCTGCAGACAAAAGACAGACCTGTGCAAAATTTTAGCTTCGTATCTTAATTCGTTTTGACTGTAGGGTGATTACAACAGACAAGCGGACGGACAGGGCTAAATCGGCTTTGTTATGTCTAAAATGATTATTTCGATGAGTTACAAACGGAATGACGAACTTAATATACCCGCCATACTATGTATGGTGGAGGGTGAAAAAACTCGCTGCCTTGTTAAGTTTATAAACGTTTTGATTCACCCAAATTTATGTCCCATTTTATTGCCGACTGTGATGCTTTCAAATTTTATTTTTATGCCAAAAATTGTCCACCACCGCCCACACTTTTTTTTGCCAAATTTCTGCACACAATCTCTTCTCAATCTCAAAAATGCTAAAAATGTCTCCTGGGCGGGTGTTAGAAATTCCGTGAGGATTTTATTAAAATAAATAACAGCCGGCATTCGGTGACTGCATAAATCCGAAGAATTCTTTAAAAATCATGCTACGTGATGGATCTGTTTACATTTGTATTTATTTTTATTGGTGGCCTATCTAAATAGTATTGGAAATAAACATATTAAAATATGGACATGCATACATATACAAACAAATATATACAATGTCTTGCGGGGGGAAATTGCTGGGATATGGAAAGAAGAAGAAAACGAAAACGATGTGGCATTACAGTGGTAAATTTAAAAAAGTTACAAATTCCCTTTTAAAATCGTATTCTTCTTTTGGAATGAAATGCTGGAATAAAATATGGGTCACGGCAGAGGCGGGGTATGGAATGCACTTTTCAATTGAAAATCAAAGGGCACAAAAATTATCAAAACTGCCCCATGATATTTAGACAACGGGCAATGGGAAAAACTTTTCAAATAAGCTTTTCCAACTCTGCATTTTTGACCCTCCACCATACAAAGTATGGAAGGTATATTATATTCGCTATTCCGTTTGTAATTCATCGAAATTTTAGACCTAACGAAGTATACAGGGTGAGATGGAAAAACTACAACCAATTTCAGACTGCTGTCATTTCTAAGCCACCCATCCGACAGCTGTTAAAATTATTCTAGCGACAGCTCATTATATCGTTTCGAAGCGTACAAAAGCATTTTGGTGAGAATTTTCCAGAAAAAAGTTATTCGTGGTGGAATTCAAGCGTGACAGTGTGATTTCTTTATATTTGGCTGGAAAACCACAAGTGGCAACCGTTGGAGCACTCCATCATTTAAATGTGAACAAATCTTTTGTGTCTCGTACCATCGCTCGTTACCGTGATACTGGTAGCGTAGCCCGACGTCAAGGAAATGGACGGTAGAAAACAGCAACATCAGCAGAAATGGTTCGAAAATAAAGAAGCTACTCCCCATTGAAGCCCGCGTCGTGGTGGCCGAAAAATGGCTCGAGAGCTGCACATATCGCAATATTCCATTCGGCAAATATTGAAAAATGAGCCATTGAAATTCCAAAAGTGCAAGAACTTACACCGCAGCAGAAAGAAAATAGACTCAAAGGAGCTAAAGATTTGCTTCGCTTGGCCGAAAGTGGTGAACTGCCGAATTTGGTTTTCTCCGTCTCGGATGAGAAAACATTCGTTGTCCAGCAGTTTGTAAACAAACAAAATGATCGTGTTTACTTGCCAAAGAGGTCAGCTGAAAATGTGGCCGCCAGAACAGCCGATTGTCGCTCTCCGCTCGTATTAATCGACCGTGGCATCAGAATAAATGCAGAAAATATTCTGGAGGGTGTATTAAAGCCTTGGGCACGCAAACATTTTGGTCGCAGACCTTGGACATTCCAACAGGACTCAGCACCATCGCACTCAGAACGCGCCACCCAAGAATGGTTACAAAATGAGGCTCTCGCTTCATTTTCAGCGTACAATGGCCACCAAAATCTCCGGATACCAATCCGTTGGACTATTGTGTCTGGAGTATTTTGGAAAGCAAGGTTGGCACTAAAAATACCAAACTGTCGATAGCCTCAAGCAGCGCTTCGGCGGGAATGGGCCAAAATACCGTAGAGCAACAATCGGACAGTTTGTGACGGTAATTCGTGCCAAAGGTGACCAATTCGAACAAATCTAAATTTATTCTAAAATTTGATGCTATTTCCGACAATTTTTGCTTTCATTCAATAAAATTTAAAAAAATGAAAAAAATATGGCGTTTGACTTTGTTGCAGTTTTTTTATCTCACCCTGTTAGGTCCACGATATCGTATAGCTCACATACAACAGTGCCTCCCGATATTTGATATTTTGAAGATTTTAGGGACATTATTCACCGGAGTGGTTTCAATTTTAAATTTTGAATTTCTTAAAAGATACTACAGCGTATGACTGGAAATACTACAGCGTATGACTGGAAAAAATATTTCCTTTATAAAATTTTTCATTTGACTTTTTTTCACATTTTCACAGAACAAGAATTGAGGCCCAGGTCTTTGTATAGCCCCTTAAAATCGGTACCTACCGATATTCGGTATTTTGATGATTTTAGCGACTTTGGTCACGAGAATTGTTTCAAATTTCGTATTTAAAGTTCGTAATTAGAGCTACAGCCTTTGACAGAAAATTGTCCAACCGGACCTTCATATAGCCCCTTAAAATCGGTACCTCCCTATATTCGATATTTTGATGATTTTAGCTACATTATTCACCGGAATTGCTAAAATTCCGTATCTACACTTCGTATTTCTTGTCCCATTCCACTGTAAGGCAAAGAACAAATGCCTCCAATCACTTAAGTTCTAGACGGAATTAAAAATCTGATGGGGCACAAATAGCATTCTGAGCACGATTCTAAAAATGTTGGGTTTATTTGTCTATTCAAATTTAGAATTTATCAACGGCATTTCATATTTTACAAAACGGAACTATGATGGAGACATAATAATGATGGCTTGACGCCAAGAGCAAGAAAAGGTTATGTGGGAATCACGACACGCACACACACACAAAACACTCACTCGCCAGCATAACAAGTGTAAAATAAAATTGGATGTAATGGAGGGAGTGGGGGAATAAAAAGAAACAATCTGTTTCCTTGTCGTTGAGGTTAAGTGTCGGCGGGGCAAGGAGGTAATGACACATTGGGTAAATATTGATACATCTGTTGGTTAACCACTCTTCACGCAATCTATGTGTGTGTGTACGTGAGTGCGGACGGGCGTGCGTGTGAGTATTGTAATGTTAAAAAAAAAAAAACAGACCACTCAACAATGAATAGCAAACTTATGCAGCCACCATTCCCGCTTTGTTGCCACCCACCACCTATCTATGCAAAAAACGAACGAATTTCAATTTTCCAGTTTTTTCATTCACTCATCTATTTTCGGAAGGCTCCAAATTGAATTCAAACTCACACGTTATTTCAACGTAAACTTTTAAAGCTTCCAAATTCCATCGTACAACCCAAAGCAGATCAACAGCTTCCATTTGTGGCAATTCAAGTGTTTGCGTTCACACTTCAGTTCGTATCAGAAGGACACACATAATTTCCTTGGCAAATTTATTTGGTTTAGTTTAATTTAAATTCCTTTTGTCGAAAGTATTTGCCAGTGTTGATTTATGGCCCTGCCACCACCAGCCACCAGTTTTGGCTGGGAGTGGGAAATGTCTTGGCCAAGGCTAATGAAATCATTTACATTCACAGAATGTGAATGTCTAAATTTAAAGGAGACATTTCGAAGGCAAATGAACTTGAATGGTTAGTTTTGGGGGTTTTCGGACATGTTTGTGTCTCTGAGTGTGTTTGTGTGTGTGAGAGAGGGAGAGAGTGACTGACAAGGAATGTTAATTAATTTAGTAAAGATTGCGTCACTTTGCTTAAAATTTTGCAGGATGGCCTTGTTACTTGGAATGTGGGAACATGGTTTTAGACAGCATCACTTCTTTAAAATTGAATTGGTAATGTTAATAATAATATGTCATAGAGAAGATTTTTAACCAGTTATGCTACGAATCGGTTCGAAAAATGGAGGAGAAAGAGTCTTTCCTATGCCAGGCGTTGTTTATCAGATTTTAAATCGGAATTTACGGCGCGTTTATACTACTGCAGATAAACCCACTGGGTTTTATCTCCAATGGTTTAATCTTCTTTGGTTAGATACGCTCCGACAGGGTTGCAGAATACGGGTCAAATTTTTATACCCTCAGAGAGAGAGAGAGAGAGGGTATATATCATTTGATACGCCCAAAACGTGCCTCTTCAAATTAACGGTTATAGATCACAGGTCTTTTTGGGCCAAATCCGATTCAGGACATTTAGAGTCGATTTAGCGATGTCCTTCCGTCAGTTCGTGTGTCTGTCTGATTGGCTGCTGCGCATGATAATTCTCGATTTGGTCCAAACTTGGTACATCGTAGTATTTTTGTCAAACTTAGATCGAGTTCGGAGATGGGCAATATCGGTCCACTCCTTCAGGTACCTCCCCCACAAAAGGTCGACATTTACAAAAAATATATTTTTTCTGCACAGAATGAGAAGCGATAATCCGAATTTGCTCCAACTTTGCAAATCCTAATATTTGCGTCAGTGCTAGGTCTGGTGCGGAAATGGACAATATCGGTCCACTCTATCAAGTACCTCCCCCACAATGGCTCAACATTTTGAATAATTACGGCTCTCATAAAATTTGATGTAAGAGTCCGATTGTCTTCAAATTTCACACATCTCAATAATTTAATAGCCCAAGGTCTGGGGTTGAGATGGATGACGAGGCGAAGTTACTGGCGCCCCCAAACTATCCAGTCAACAAACTTGGCCACAACGCAACGGACTGCCTAACATTGGGCTGTTAATTAAAACGTGCCCAACAGTGTTCCAAGGTTTGCAGTCAGGGTACCGACTGTATTCTAACGGTTGCCTCGTCGATACCTGGGCGCCTCGACGAGTAATAGGCTTAGGTGTCAAGTCCTCACCATGATATGGAGGCTATGTCATGGCGGACCTCGTCACCTCCAATGTCCAAATTAGTATGGAGAAAAATGTAACAAACAAACACCGACAACACCTCAAGCGCCTCTTCGGAGGCACAGACACAAAACACCGCCACGGACAAAATTTTAATTGCGGGTGGGGAGGAGACTCTACAGACATACCGACACGAAGTATGTGAAAGCGTACAAAGACAGAGTGAACAGCTGTCCGCCCTTCTCGAGAAGACCAAAACCCTAAGGATTTTCAAGGAGAGTGTACCATCTGGTTTTGAGAATGATTCACCTCTCTCTCTGATGAGGAGTTCGACGTCACCATATCATACCCTCATCTATGTGAGATGAATCAGTCCAGAAAGCTGAAGAGGATGCTCAAACTGGCGCTCAGATGAGGCCAAACCTCGATTAAGGAGTTTCATCGGAGCATACCAATGCTACCAACCTTCGGGTCAAGGAAGGCGTCATGGACGGTGACACTAATTACCCCTTCAACCGCGACGACTCCGGATCGAAGAGGGGCTACAAATGATCGGTGAGGTACTGCAAAAGCTTCATCGGCCGGCATCCCCTACAGATTACGGAGAGTGAAAAGACCCTAATCAAGACGAGCCTAAAGGCAGTGCGGAAATTCGAAAAGAATCATCCGCAACTGCCAAAATGCTCTCTTGAGAAGGAACTTGTTTCTCTTCTTACATACCTCGTAAAGAAGTTGAGCCTACCAACGAGGCTGAGGTGGAATGCAGCAACATTTCTGATGATGAAGGAACTTTTTGGGCTGTTGCACCATCGACGGAAGTATGCACAGTTCCCACCGTATCAGACGCAGGAAAGCGGAAGAAAAGGAAGAAGAAGAACCCGGACGGAAACAATGCCGCGGTGGTCCTAAAGGAGACCAAACCCTCCTCTCGTTTAACAATGAAGAGAGGACGGTCAACTGAGGAACCGCATCCCGAGGCAAAGAAACCGTCAACGGGTAAACTTTCTCCTCCGCCACCGGCGTCATCTACACCCGTAGTTTGCAAGAAGATAGTTGCTAGACCGGTTCAGGCAGCCTCTGTAGACCCTAGGTCTGCTAAGGACAAATCTGCTACCACCAACCCTCAACCTTCGAGCCAATGAAATAGGAAAAGGCAACATTCCCAAAACACCTACCCGGACAATCTCTGTGTAACGGCCATCGACCGAGCTGAGTCGGAAGGCAAAATCTCATTGAGGACTGTCTGAGGGAGTTGGTTTTTATTAGTGGGAAAATCCAATAAGGCTCTATAAAGGAGTGAAAGTCATCTGCTGCGAAAACTAGGAGTCCAAAAACGTCCTTGTAACCGCAGTAGCTGGCTTTCAAGGGCTCTGGGATGGAAGTACACTTGCCTCTGTTCGATTTCCTTAAAATTTTTACATACCAATATTTTTATATGTATTAGATGTATATGAAAATGGAATACTTCGTTCCGCTATATCTGTTTCCTCCCGCATAATTCCACATTTTCCAAAAAATTGCATATATATCATATAAGGTATAGGGAGGATATAGCTCAAATATGGCACGTTGTAATATTTATATCAGACTTAGAACAGATACGAATTGGTCAATATTGGCCAACTGCTTCGGAACCTCCCAACAACACTTTGAAAAATCATAACTCAAGCATGGGGGATAACATCTGTCGGCAAAACCGACTGATACTATTTTACTTGTTATTTAAATCAATTAGATTAATAATCATCGTTTCAAATAAGTTATCGATCTGTCCTTCGCAATTTTGACATCGTTTACAACGAAAAATAAAAGGTTCCCCAGAAAATTCCGATTGAAATCTCAATACACCCAGTTGTAAGAAACGAAATAAATGTTTCCGTTATTGCAGCCATTTTTGTTCGATCCAAATCAAGCAACAGTTAATTGTGGTATTTCTCTTGACTCTCAACAACAACAAACAACAATTCAGTGGAAGATTTCTCCCACGAATCCATTATAAATGACACTCAGAGTGAGAGGGGAAATTTCCACGCCATACTATCACACACACACTCGTACGCACACAAAAATGCAACAAACGCCTACAGCAGTTATGCAGCCCCCGCCAGGAAGAATGTTACAAATGCCACCACAATTATTTTCAGTTACGTCCCGTTGCGATCTGTCAGGACATATTCGCTCTGCACGCCTTTCATGCATCTGGCGTTGAAGGTTATCAGAGGCTTTTAATCAAATTGATTTTAACTGTGGTCATATATCATTTCTGCTTCGTCTTCTTCTTAACAGCTATTTTGTTTTGCTTTGTTTTTGTACAATTTCTTGAGCTGGGCAGAGAGAACAATCAACGCCATCAACCACACCATCAAAAGGCATTTGCATGCCAAATGGATATGAATAATGGCATAACCACCATCTATGGGTGCACATGTGTGTGTGTGTGTGTATGGTGAGACATGAATGGTCTATGTGGTCTATCTTATCGGTAATTGTGGCCATTCCTTAATTGTAAAGGCCAACGTTTAAGAGGTGTAAGGGTAAAAGGGGGCCCATTGGCGTATTTTTCTCTGAACTTGCTTTTTTTATGACTTGACGACACTGCAACACATCATCCGATGATTGTTATGACAGGCCATCAAGTAGATTATTTTCATATTGGTAGTGACAGCGGCGTATTTATGGTTTCGTTTTTATTGACATGTCAAAATGTCCTCTTCTAATTGATACGAAATCAAGAAGGTAAGTGCACATTAGGGTGGTTCGACACTTTCAGATAGTTGTGGACCATAGGAAAAAAAATAATTTTCTTGCAAAAAAAAAAAAAAAACTTAGAATAATTAAAGTCAATCTTGGAATAAGCTTGACTTTAGAGGAATTTTAAAATGAAGCTCAAGATAGACATTTCGAGACATGTACTAGAAATATAAGACGAGTAGCGGGAGTATAATTTCCATCAAAATATCTTGCAAATGTTAACTTGAGTTTTGTATAAAATACTTTGTACATACTTTTGAGTGCGGTTGAGGAGCTGGGAAAATCTAGCAATTAAAGATAAATAATCTAAAAATAAAAAAAAATCCCAGCTGCCATAAAATATCAGAGGTGTAAAATTCGGTGATCTTGCGCGCTAACGCGTACGATAATGTGTGAGATAATAACGGTTGTGACCCACTTGAATAAAATGACAAGCAGCCATGCAATGTTCTCCATTCAATATTAGAATAGATAAGAATAATTGTGTGGCTGCGATTATGATTGGTTTTAGTAGTACTTAAGGAACACATTCATAAAATTCAAGGTACGAATATAAACACTTTGTCTATTATAATAATTCTAGTGTCTAATCGAAGTAGCTGCAATGCTACTTGACCTTCTCATTTAATTACAATTACTCTCTATTCACTCTAAATCCACGATTTTTAAATGAAAGTCCTTAAAATTTTGTCTTACAAAATCCACCATTTTTTTGGGTATAAAAATCATTCACAAAAATTGAAACAAAGTCCATCATTTATTTTCCACAAAGTTTTTGAAAGCCATTTTTTTATAAAGTCGAAAATTTCTTAAAAAATTTTTGAAATTTCAGAGAAGCCTTGAAAATTATTTATAGAAAGTTTAACAAAACAAATTGAAATTCGGAAAAATAGGGCCACGTTCGCAGAAAATAACCAAAATTAAATAAAAACCAGTAAGGAAAGGTCAAAAGTCGGGCGGTGCCGACTATATGATACCCTACACCACTATGCGGATTTAGTAGAGCTTCCGTAACAAAAATGTTTATGTGAAGTAGATCATACCACCTATGAACCTTATTTGAATGGGTATCATGGCTTTAGAGTAGTCAAGTCAAGATGGGGATTTTATCCAACTCTGAATCGATTTTCAACAAATTTGACGGAGGCTTTTGTACCTCTAGCACCATATAACATTGCTGTATAGTGCATGGTATGACTTCGATAAGAATTATATTAAATATCTCAGGTGTCTGGTTGAGAAATATTTAGATATAGCAAGTTGTAAAGAATCGCCGACTTGTTTTGCGAGTTATGACAAATATAACTGTTGGAAATTGTTGATATCATCTTCACAACATATCTTGCGTTAGGAAAAATATTTGGATGTGTGAAATATGAAGAGAGTTGGATGCTTATTTCGCTTTCTTTGAGCTGTTCGGTTATTCAAAACATCGACCCTTTGTGGGGGAGATACCAGAAGGATTTTGTGTCTATGGAAATATTGAGATGTGCCAAGTCTGAACAAAATCGGATTATCCTTTCTCTTTCTGTGCGGTTAATTATTTTCTTTGAAAATATTGTCATTTTGTGGGTGTGGTACAAGAATAAGTTGACCGATATAATCCATCTCCGAACTCGATCTAAGTTTGACCAAGTTTAGACTAAATTGGATACTCCCTTCGAGAGTTATCGTGCGCTCCAGCCAGACAGACAGACGGACGTACGGACATCGCTGGATCGACTCCAAATGTCCTAAAATGGATTTGGTAGACACCCACGGTCTAAAATTGTTATTTCGATGAGGCACGTTTTGGCCGTATCAAATGATATATACCCTCTATAGCCACAACCAAAGTACATGCTTGTTCTTCCCCTCTCGTTTTCACAACTTTTGTTAGTATAAAGGGAACGACGTTTAGACCTATTGAACTGGTATAACCCCTTTGTCTTTTGTAATTATTCTAGTGTCTAGTAGAAGTAGCTGCAATGCTCCATTTAGGGTTCATGGTAGGGAAAGCTTCTTTCTGACAAAGTCTCCATTTAATTACAGTCACTTCCTATTCCCTTTATATCTACCAAGTTTTGGAATGTAATCATTGACAAAATAGTCACAATTTTCATAAATCCGGAATTTTCTCAAAAACTTTAGCTTGAATCAAAGAAAACATTAATGAATAAAAGCGACTAGATTTAATATTCGAATAAATTCCATTTTAAATTCAAATACCAGTGAAAACGTTATATGGGCGCAATACCAAAACTAGAATTAAATAGACAATTTCCAACTACAGGTAAAGATTTATAATACTAGCCATAAATTCAAAATATCGGATATCGGGAAGCACCGTTTTATAGGGGCTATAGGAAAACGTGTCCCTATATAGGCTATGTTCGGCAATCGAAGCTTGAACACATTACGAACTACAAATGGCGAATTTTCGACATATCTGTTAGTGTAGGCGACTCAAATCGGCAAAATGCCGAATATCGGGAAGTTCCGTCATATGGGACCCATAGGATAGAGACAATGAAAACTTTTTACCAAATTTCAAGGTACTAAGTCAAATAATGTGGGCGGACGATCAGAGAGACGGACATGGATAAATCGACTTAGAATCCGAATTCCAAATCCTGTACGGGTTTTTACGTTTATTTTTGTTTTGATGTTGCTGATGCTCTAACTGATATATGAATTACCACTTCTAAATATTTTCCGAGTTATGGCTATTTACAATGCATTTTTCTATTTAAATATTAAAATATTTTTATTATTATTATTGGTTTGTTTGCTGTTTTTTTTTTATAGACCGCCTCTAATACACATACCAATAAAACGATAAGACAACTAACATTTACATTGACATTTGATATGCACTTTTGCATATTGATGGCCGCATAAAATTATAATATCCCCTAAGATACGTTTATGTCCAGCTCTTGCTCTTTTGAAGACAGTAAAAAATAAGGAAGTAACTTTCGTATTATTGACATTTTGCAATCATGTCAAAATTATAAGTATTTTTTAATGTGCATTTATGAAAATGCTCCTTTTATAAATTACAAATAAATATTTTTAAGTGAAAATATAATATGGAGATATTGGTAATGGTATTTGACGTTTCGTGCTCAATACTACTCTTTCGCTAAGATTCATCCAGAAACAGATTCTGAAGATTTACAATACTTTCGGGAAGTTTTTGTTTGTTATGAACCTTTGTCGGATGTAACTCATCGCCATCCCTTTTTGAGGAATATTTAAAGAATATATTTTTCAGAAATTTATTTAAAGGGCCATTATGAGTTACGATTGTGAGCAGTAATCGTTGGTCTAAAGGGAATATTATTCAAAGAACTATCCTAATTTTGTTAAGAATTTATTTAAATATATTATGACTTTTGTTATGACTGCACCAACCACTTCATTCGCTTTATATGAGATATGTGATAATTTTTAGAAAATCTTAAAATATGCATGAGTTACCAGATCTCTACCATATTTATAACAGATCTTGTGTTGATGGAAATATTAAGATGTACATACTCTAAATGGAATCGGATGTATATTTCGCGTCTTATGACCTTCATGGATATTTAAAATTTTTACCCCTTGTGGGGGAGGCACCAGAAGGAGTTGACCAACATATCCCATCTTCACAGCAGATCTTGTTTTAGTAGAAATAATGGAATGTGTGAAATATGAAGAAAATCGGATGTTTATTTCGGATTTCATAATCGTTTTGGTTATTCAAAACTTTGACCCCATGTATGGGAGGTACCAAAAGGAATGTTCCGATCTTTATATTCTTTATAACAGCTCTTGTGTTGATAGAAGTATTGAGATGTGCCAAGTGTGAATCATATGTTAATTTTGGGTTTAAAGAGCTCTAAGGATATTAAAACTGTTGACCCTTTGTGGGGGAGATACCAGAAGGTGTGGACCAATATATTCCATATTCACACTAGACCTTGGGATAACAAAAATGTGATGTGTGTAATTTGGAGGAGTTATAAAATTCAGGAGTGAACTGATATTGTCCATATTGTACCAAGTTTGGACCAAATAGGATACTCCCTTGGAGAGTTATCGTGCCCACCACCCAGCCAGTCAGACGGACGGACGAACATCGCTAGATCGACTCCAAATGCCCTGAAACGGATTTGGTACAAAGATATCTAGTGTCGAAAACCGTTATTTTTTATACCCTCTCCATTAATATTACTGTGGGTATAAAAAATATATTTTTATCCAATATATTATATGATCTAAGCTAAAATATATATTATATCATCCAAGCTACTTCAAGGTACTACAAGAATCATGGGTGTTTATTTCCTCAAATATATATTTAAATGACGATTAAAGTCAGAGTCCTCGTCTTGAGAGAAACATTTTTAAGATATGACGATTAGAGATATGACGTGATCTTATAGGGAATATTTTTAATTCGATTTCTAGGAATATGAGCTTCAGACGGGAAATCTTTGTAATTATTTTTCTAGTACTACGTGCCAGTACTAACAAGCTCCTTTCCAAGTTTTCGTAAGAATTTTTTAAAGGACTATTTGGGGATTTAAATAAATAGTTGCAGTAGGTCGTTTGAGCTATAAACTATAGATTGCTTTCCTAGAACAAATTTTTGTGTAAAATTATTTTACTCATAAAAACTCGTGGGTTTCTAAAAATGTGTAATATTTGAAAAGAACTATATAAGCTCCAAGTTTTGAATTAAATGAATATTTTTTACAGAAAGATTGAAGATATAATCGTGGTCTCATTGGGAATATTTTCAGAGTTCTATATGAAGTTATATCGTGGATTATTTGAAATTCGTTGTCGGAAAACGTGGGATTTGATATTATTTTTCTAGGGCTCCATCCATCATTACAATCCTTCATAAACTCCACGATCCCAGAAAGAATAAAGAAAGAAAAATCCCACGATTAGAGAAGATTAATCGTGGATTTAAAAAATGCTTTTAAAAATAAAATCGCGGTCTCATATCGAGCTTTGTAAACATCAATAGATTAGTTTTCAAGGACTACATGACCATTCGTTATTCTCAATTCGTTTTTTTAAAGTTCAATATATTTATGGATTTTAAAGAAGTATTTGTAAATGTTAGACTTAAGTAAAATAAAGTTTCAAAATACAGGAATTTTTGAGGTTACCATAATGGTGGACTTCATACTCGATAACTTTAAAAACAATTTTTAAATGACTGTAATTTTGGACTCTTAAAAATTATTCTTTCTGGGATCGTGGAGTTTTTGAAGGATTGTAATAATGGACTTCTTAATATAAGTCACTAATGCACCATGTGCGTGTTTCGGTAGGAAAACCTTGCAAAGCTTTAGACATTTATGAAGCAAAAAAGTGTAAAAACTAAAAATCTAACCGATTTTCAGATGCTATAAACTGAGCATATTTAAAATGTAATATTTAAAAAATTAACAATATCTGAAAAGTGCCGAAAAAAAACTATTATAGTATATTTTTGGAATGAATTTAAAATCAAACTTGCATCAAAACTTAAATATCGACTTTTAAGAAGATATGAATATATATGATATCTATTCGATTTATTTGAAATAACAATCCAATTAACGCGTTTAATTGAAACTTGTGCATTATAAATAGAGCTTGAGAGGTTCATTCTGAAAGTGGCGAATTAAAATGAAAGATACATTGGAAGACCAGTATCTCGCGGTTTATTTATGTTACTTCGAATCGTTTTAATCAAACCTGCATATTTGCAGCTAAATTGCGATTTTTAACATATTGTTCATTTGGTAATATTTATATTTCATTGAGAAGGAAATGATATCATATTTCAAACAATTTTAAAATTTTTTAAATCGGGTGGGTTGAAATATGAAAAAATACCATAAAATAAAAAAATCGTTCTTTCGGGCTTTACACTACTTAGAAGGTCATTTGGAAAATGCCTAGATCTAAGGAAATCAGCAAAACTTTATATAAGAAAGACCGTGTTTTTTTGTGGTTTTAAAATTTTGTATTGGAAATTAAAAGACATAAGAACCACTATACCGAATTTATTATTTAACAAGTAAAAAAGCTGTAAGTTCGGCCGGTCCGAACTTTGAATACCCTCCACCTTTTGGAACGAATTTGGCAATTTTCAAAAACAAAAAAATCCGTTAAAAATTCTGTTAAAATCTTAAAAATACCGAATGTAGCTATTATATTAGGGTCTATACGACGACATGAACCTGCGTAGGTAACATTTGTCATAAGCCATTACAATATTCAAATGCAAAACTTAAAAAAAATCGGTTATAATGTCGATAAAGTCAAAATACCGAATATCGGTAGGTACCGTTATATGGGGGCTATACGAAGACGTGGACCTGTACAGACAATTTTCTGTCGTATGCTGTAGTATCCATTAATATCAAATTTGAAACAATTCTGGTGAAAAATGTCCCTACAATCATTTAAATACCGAATATCGGCAGGTACCGTTTTATGGGGGCTATATGAAGACGTGGATCTGTACAGACAATTTTCTGTCGTAGGCTGTAGTATCCATTACGAACTTCAAATATCAAACTTGAAACAATTCTGGTGAACAATGTCCCTAAAATCATCAAAATACCGAATATCGGGAGGTACAGTTATATAGGGGCTCTACGAAGACGTGGACCTGCACAGACAATTTTCTGTCATAGGCTGTAGTATCCATTGCGAACTTCATATAACAAATTTGAAACTATTCCAGTGAAAAAATCATCAAAATAGCGAATATCAGGAGGTACCGTTATATGGTGGCCATACCAAAACGTGTACATACACGACCCATTTTCAATACCAAAAGTCCTGCAGACATAACATACATTTGAGCAAAATTTTATCAATCTACTTCAATTTGTTCGGAAGCTAGAGTGATTTCCACAGACGGACGGACATCGCTAAATCGACATAGAATTCAAGAATATACTTTGTGGAGTCTAGAATGTGTATTTCTAGGTGTTACAAACGGAAAAATAACTCAAATATCCTCCATACTATGGCGGAGGTTATAAAAAATGGGGATTTTTAAAAGTTATTTTTTTCAATTGCTAAACAAATGGCATTGGTTGAAATTTAAACAACAATAGGCATAAAAAAACTAAAAAGTATAATTTTCCATGAACGTGGATTTTCTAGAGATTACAAAAGTGAACGTGGTTTTTTTAATGATTTTTTCCAAGGGGCAATAAACGGTACCGGTAGTTTTTACTATTTAACAGAAATTTAGATAAACTTTTGAAAATTGCTTTAACAAATGAAATCAGTCAACAAATAAATTAGTTACGCCATATTTATTTATTTTTTTTTTTAATATTGGAACGGAGGGACGAATGATTTACATATACATAATCTAAGAGTTGATTAATCATTCGCACACCTGTACTAATGTCGCAAAAAAATTAATTGTGATTTTTTAAAGACTTTTTTCAAAGTATTATTATATAGTCTATATATTGGATTGTTTTAGAACTTTGCAGTTCCATGCCAATATTTCCACAATAAAAACAATTCAATATTCTGCCTTGAAATGTTATCAAAGTTTCACTTATTTTCTTTTTCCCACAACATTAGTGAACAAAAAAAAAAAGGGAATTAATGATTCTTATCAACTTTACATATTAATTTAATCAATACAAAAGTGTCCGATTTATTAATAGCACATGACCATTGGTGCGGAAATAATCGAAAAAACGAAAGGAAGAAAGAACAATTAATGTAATAGACGAAATAATAATTTCACAAAACACAAACACGATTCAGACACACACTCGCTTGGAACTGCCCTTTAATAATTGTCCATAATTTATGCCTACACATGTGTTTCTGTTGTTGTTGGGTAACACCTTGTTTACACAAAACTGACTTCTTTATTTATGACTTCTTCTGTGTATGACGAATTGTTTAATTGCTTCTTTAGTGTTTTTGATTTGTTTCATCTTTTCGATGAATGAAATGGAAAACTTTTTCCATTTCAAGGCAAATGTTGGGGACGTCATGAATTCTTACCCAGCGGCTTTGATTAATGAATGGGCAGATGGCAGACAAAACAAAACAAAACGACACAGGTGGTCCGTATAAGTAATTAAACAATTGTTGCACTATTCTGACACTGACAATTCAATTTCAAACTTTTAGTTATGATTGACATTCATTGAGCAAAAAAATTGCAAAAAAAAAAAAAAACACCAAACACACAATTGCCCGTAAAAATAACCTGCAATGCAAATAAAATTGAATTTAAGGTTTGTTGCTCTCCGAACGAGAAGTTGCAACACTGACCGCATACGTATGGCTGATAGAAGGTACAACAACATATCTGATAATTAAATTTCGCACTGAAATCAAATCCAATTAACGCGCAGGTTTAAATTGCTTCGCTAGACACACACAGTGTTCGCACAAGCCAATTGCATTGGAGGACTTGTTGCACTGCTCACTGACACGGTTTTTGTTTACAAACTAAATCACACACACATACACAGACACGAACACTAACACACTTGTTGTGACACTTACACTTATTTTGTTTGTGTGGTAAACTCTTGTGCTGTGCTCCACTTGGTGAAGAAGGAACGATGTGAATTAACCTGTTGATTGACTGTAAATGATTTCCATGAGTTTCGGCATCATTTATTTATACTGTTACTGCTCCACGATGATGGTGCCACACGCACAGACACACACACACACAGAGAGCAACAACTCGTACACACATTAGACTCCTTCGCCACTTAAACGAAGTGTTATAAAGCGTATACCCGATATGGCATACGATTTGTAAACTTGGGCACACACACACAGGCACTCAACTACAGCTGTGGGTGTTCAAGAAGACGAGGAAGCCAATGAAACGAACCAGTTAAACGATTGTTAAACGAACAATTTTACGATATTGGCAAGGCGGTAAACGGAAGGAGCCCTCTCGCACACACTCACACACACACACACTCACCCACTTACGCACAGAGTAGTCATGCAAATGTTGCTGCTGCTCTTCACACACACACACATGTGCGCAGGAAGTTAACATTGAAGTTAAACAATGTTGCCTACCTAACATATTGAGTTTTAGCTGTATTACAATTTGTTTTTGTTGCCGTTTTCTTGTTGTGTGATGGTGTATTTGTGTGTATGCGTGTGGCTCGTGCATCAACATAATAGGAAGAACTAAACACATCTTGACATCTTTCAATTTCTTATTATAATCTTTGTGTGAGTATGTGTGCATATGCATGTATGTGCGTGCATTTGTGCGCTTTGCAAAATAGCCAGTTTAGTTGTATTAGTGTTAGATTGTAAAAGAAATGAGGGGGAATACTAACATATTCTGCCTTTTGTTCAAAATGACATTTTCATTGTTATAACTGAACATTGAACATATTTATTAATTTGTTGTGGTATTCGCAACGAAAAAGGGGGAAAGAAAAACTTACAAAATACAATAAAACCCGTTGACTTCGTTTTTTTTTTCTCAAATTACATTCAATCCTCTCCGAGCGGTTAGTAAATAAAACCATATGGAACGATATAATTTTTTTTTTTAATTTTTATTTCTAAGGGATAACATTGAAATGTAAACTTTAACTAGAGTAAAATTAAATTTAAACAATTTTTAAGGCTTGAAGTTTCTAAAAATATTGACTTATTTAGAAAATCAACTTTTTACATTTGCAGGATGGTGAAAATAATTAGGAAAACTTAAAACTATAATACAATATTTAAAGTCAATAGGATATTAATCATATATATCGGGTACATAATTTTTGGTATGGTAAAAGTTTTGAGAAATAATTTTTAAAAGAAAATAAAAAAACAAGTAAAAACACATTAATTTCGGCCTGGCCGAACTTTTAATACCCTCCACCTTAGGGTAAAGAAAACATTAGAACCCATTATGACCCAAAATACCGAATATCGGGAAATACCGTTATAAGGGGGCTATACCAAAACGTAAGCCTAAACATATAATGCTTCTCCACATGGACTAGGGCCCATTATGACAAACACATACCAATTTTCAGACAAATTTGTGAAAAAGTGTGGCAAAAATCATCAAAATATCGAATATCGGGAGGTACCGTTATATGGGGACTATACCAAAGCGTGAACCTATATATAATGTTTCGCCACACGAACTAGGACCTATTATGACCTACAAATACCAATTCGCATAAAAATTCGTGAAAAAAATGTGGCAAAAATTATCAAAATAACGAATATCTGGAGGTACCGCTATATGGGGGCTATACCAAAACGTGGACATATACATGCAATGTTTCGCCACCGGAGATAGAACCCATTATGACCAACAAATACAAATTTTAGAAAAATCAATGAAAAATGTGACAAAAACCATCAAAATACCGAATATTGGGAGATACCGTTATATGGGGCTATACCAAAGCGTGAACCTATACATACAATGTTTCGCCAAACGAACTAGGACCCATTATGACCTACAAATGCCAATTCTCGGACAAAAATATAAAAACTAATTTTCAGATAAATCCGTGAGATAAATCAATACCAACCATCATTCTAGACACAATACAAATTATTCTGCTAAATTTTGACGCTCTACGTCAAATAATGTGGCCTGTATCGTGATTTCCACAGACAGACAGAAGGACATCGTTAAATCGACTTAGAATTTTATGCTGATTATGAATATATATACTTTATGGGGTCTAAGACAAATATTTAGGGATGTTACAAACGGAATGACAAAGTTAATATACCCTCCTTTCCAAGGTGGAGGGTATAACAAGTAAGCAAAGGCTATAGCCGTGCCGGGCCGACCATGTGACACCCTACAACATTACAATATGTTAGAAGCCCCTTTATGTCCAAATCCATTTTGGAAGATTTCGCTTTTGAAATTATGTTACGGATCACTGCCCAGATATTACGCTTAGCATTTTGACCAGGGACTTTTTCCCAATATTTATGCACTTCGTCGTGCTGTTAGTTTTTGTGGTCCATTTTACGGCTAAATATAATCCAATGCTAGTATTCTTCCCTGTCCTTAACTCTCTTTACAGGCCTGTCGATTTGCTTCAACTGTGTGATCGGACAAACATTTCTGTTTTTGGTAAATTTGAACCCCTAAATATTTTGCAATCATCTCCAAAAGCAAGAAGCCTCTCTGTATCTCCAAAGTTAGACTCATCTATATGATTTGCTTGTCTACGATATTTGGATAAATTCGTCAACGAAATCAACATAAAAAAGCCAGAAGTTCGCCTTTTGTGTATTTCGGATATCGCCTGTAAGTAATGCTGGTATTTTTTTCACACAAAGTTAGTGGTACATTGTACCCGCTGTCCTAATCTCTAACTTTATGCGAGATTTCGTGTCCTTTGGTTTCTGTTTGGTACCTTTATAACGGCTGCAAAATCAGGAACATTTTTAGCGGTTGGTCCATTTTAACCCCCTAATATATTGCGGACCTATAAATATTGCGGAATAGACCTAGCCCTTCTGAGCCCAACCCTACCCTGTGGGAAATTTTCGTGAGGATCGGACGATAATTGCAATCTGTATATAATATCCCCAACCTGTGTTGTAAGGTGAAAAAATATTACAAAATATTTAAAAAAATCGCATGCGATAAAATATATAAAAAAATAAACAAATTTCACAAAATACTACAAAATCTATATTAACATCATTATTGGCATATTTTTCTACGATTTTTTTTTTTAGATTTTATACTTTTATGTCAAGAGGGCATTCTGAATTGACAAAATTTGTCAAAATCGTCCCAGCCATTCCTTTGTATATATACATTGTATATATTTCGCTGTACATAACCGATAATTTACTATCGGCATCTACGTAACGGTCGGAATTGACCTGTTCGTCTATTTGTGATTTCGCAGGGATTAAAAATATTCGCGGTTTAATGGAAAATTCGACTTTTATTTTACACAAATGTTGTGGCCTATTTCACCCACTAAATATTACCCGATGACCATCAAAATTGGCTTCTGCCCAGCCCTAAGCTCTTGCCCCATGATAACTTCTTTGATTGGTCTATAATTGCGACCTGTAGAACAACTGCAAATATAAATATTTTGCGATCATCATCTACAAAGCAAGAGGCTTCTATTCTGGCCCTAGCCCCATCTACATTCTAAATTTCGTGAAGATCGGGTCATAATTGCGACCTGTAGAGTGATTACAAATTAACATGGACAGAGGGACAGACGCACGGATGGACATACATAGCTAGATCGAGTCAGCTCGACGAGATAGGATGATCCATATATACTTTCCTAAGTGGGAAATCAATATTTCGTGGTGTTACATAATTTTTGGCCCAATCAAACGTCTAATACCCCAATCACATAGTGTTGTTGGGTATAAACATCCTAAATTTAGTTCATGTACACGAAGAGTTTGTCCTTCGTATTTATTAATTGTCATCTGAAATGCCAAATATACAGAAACTGCAATCTTTTAAAGTTGAAACGCATTTTTTGCTATTAGTGGGATTCGAGGTAGCAAAACATATGAACCTGCACACCTATCCACAATAATCGTAGTCTCAATTATATGTTTGTGTTATTTTTTACTGTTTGAACTTCAGTACATTTCAAATTTTATTGAAATTGGAAATACATAGCATGTTTGATGCATCAAATTCCTAAAATCGGATAAAAATTTGTATAGGAGCTATGCCCAAATCTGAACCGATTTCAATATAATTTTGCAATTTTCGGAAATTGGAGATATATAGCGTGTTTGGCGAATCAAACACATGAAATCGGCAGAAAAAAATTATGGGAGCTATATCCAAGTCCTAACCGATTTCAATTTAATTTTGCAAATTAATTTTCTGATCAAATCCCGTCACTCATTCCAAATTTCATCCAAATTTGAACCGATTTCAATATAATCTGCAAACTTATTTTGTACCAAATTTCGTCACTCATTCCAAATTTCATTGGAATCGGACAAAAATATAGTGTTTGGTGCAACAAATATATGAGATTGGCCGAAAATATATAAGAGATCTATATCAATATCAGAACCGATTTCAATATTATTTGGAAAATTTATTTTGTACCAAATTCCGTCACACATTTGGAATTTCATTGGAATCGGACGAAAATACAGTGTTTGGCGCATCAAATATATGAGATTGGCCGAAAATATATATGGGAGCTATATTAAAATCTGAACCGATTTCAATATAATTTGGCAAACTCGTTTTGTACCAAATTTCGTCACTCATTTCAAATTTCATTGGAATCGGACAAAAATACAGTGTTTGCGGCATCAAATATGTGAGATTTGCCGAAAAAATATATGGGAGCTTTATTAAAATCTGAACCGGTTTCATTATAATTTGGCCAATTTGTTTTTGTACCGATTTCCGTAATATATTCTAAATTTGGAGACTGTATCTATAACCGATCAATATATATGTGCATTCAAAAACAAAACTTTTTGGAGGTACCTCCGATTCTGGTGCTATATCTCCAGTTCCAAGCAGCATTTTAAAAATGTATATAGCCTATGTTACTTTCAGGCGATGCTGTATTATGTCTGGAATTTTTCAGGAAAATCTGTTTAGCAGTTATTGAGTCTATAAATTACATACAAACAAACGTACAAACATTTTCCTCTTTTATAGATATAGATACTCGATATTAATTTCAATGTAGGTCCATAAATGGAATGCTCTTGATTTCTTTAATTTCGAGGCTCTTGACCAAATCTCCCAAATTTTGCAAATATTTTGTTTGAGTGTAGATGGTATTTAATATTAGCCCAACCGATTTAGTTGCACAAATTTTCAAATGGAGTTTTTGGTATTGGGTCAGTAAAGCAAAATTCGTGTTAAAGGTTTAATATGTGTTTCATCCGATTTGGTGTTTAATTGCCTCACATTAGTAACATGTATTCAACGGCAATGATATTTTGTTCCAGATATCGAATACAGTTCAGAAAACCCTCGTCCAAATTTTATCACGATCGGTTCAGATATAGCTCCGGTATTTTATATTCAGATATAGCTCCGGTATATATTTTTACCCGATTTCAGGTTTGTTGTGCCCCAAATGCCTAATATCATCCCAAATGGAGTAAATTTTTACACTTCCGACCGAATTCAGCTAAGAAGCAAGTACTTCAAATTTAATTTTCAGATATAGCTATAGCTCCCATATATGTTTCATCGGATTTGGTGTTTTAGTCCCTCACTTCAGTCTCAGACATCCACTGACAAATTTTATCGAATTTGGATATAGCTTCCATATATATCTTAATCCAATATTGAGTGGATTTTTCCGCATTTCAACGAATTTTTCCATTTGGAGAATCTCTGCTCCGATATATATGTTTTTACGTATTCCTTCTCGAAGCGACAGCTTGAATGCTATAGCTATACAAATATATAGCTATATACATACAAATATGGTGGAAATCGGTTCAGAGTTTGATATCCATCCCATATATAAGTGGTATGATTTACTTTATATAAATTCCCAATATATATTTTTTTGTTACGAAAGCTCTACTAAATATTCAGCCATTCCACTTTGAGGCTTGTCTATTGTGTTTATCCTGAACCCTGAAAAATTTTTGGGTAAGATATAGCGTGAGAGTATATGCGTATTTTCTGAACAGAACTATTAATTCCCGGTGAAAAATTAAAAGGTCCTCTTTCCACTTTCCTCCTCTTATTAGACAGCTTAGGATATCTTTATAACTTTATATATGTTATATCTTCTTCATCCTATCATTGTCTACAGTGGTCTAGGTCCACACCATCCAATTTATAAGTAGAGGTAAAAAAAAACAAACTAAAGATGATTTTTGTCGTGATGTCACTGGTCGGAATCGGACTCTTATTTCGAATTTTAGGAGAGACACAATTATTCAACATTTTCACCCGTTGTGGAGCAGGTACCAGAATCAGTGGGCCGATGTTAGCCATCTCCGAAATTTATCTTTGTTTAATAATAATTTTAAGATTTACCAAATTTGGACAGTATCAGATACTCCCTTTTGAAACAGATTTGGTCAAAAGAGACCTAGGGTGTGAACCTTTATTTCGATGAAGGTACATTTTGGCGGTATCAAATTATATATACCCTCTGTAGCCATATGGCTAAGGGTATAATAATATTATTTCATTAATACAATACCTCGTGCCTTTTGGAATTTGTTTAGCCTCCGAATTTCCGAAAATCTCGTTATATGGAACACCATTCCGCCAAAAGCTACCTTTTTGGAAAATTTTCAAAATTCCACGTTGAACTGTTTCGTATGAAAAGCATTTTCCACAAAAAAATTGACGAAAAACTTTATTAAACTGAACTGTTCGGTGGTATATATGGTCAACAGCCCAGAGAAAGTACAACTTATCTTCCCGTTTTGATTACCCATAAAACAGTATAAGTATATGAAGATACTCATAGAAATTCTTCTCTAGGCCTAAGAAAACAAAACATACTCCACACATAAAACATCATTTAAAGTGTTTCCCAAAATAACCTTAAAACATTCCCCTGAAGTGAAAGTGGGCTATCACAATTATGGCGCATTCTATTCATAACGCATTACCCCAACCTACCGCTGACTGTCTTGTTATCTAAATAATAATGATAATAATAGTACGGAGGTGTTGTATTTAATAACAAATGTTTTACAAATTCAATTTGCATTCAATCGAATGGTCGACAACATGTTCCGTACTGATTGATTGATAATTATATCCATCATAAATTAACATACCTTTGTGGAGCTAGAGATAAGCAGGCCACTTATGAAGAATGTAATGTAACTACTGATGTCTGGGCAGATAACACCCACCCCCATCAATTGTCTGACTGACTGACAATTGCACAAAAGAATTTTGGGCTACATATCAGGTAAACACATTCAAATACACAGTAAGTATAAATAATTTAAATAAACAACAAAGAACAAAAAATGCAAATGACTTATTTGCCGGCATGGTTGCAAATACTTGTAAATTTATGTAGGTATGCACGTGGTTTTTACAAACAATTGCCTATGTCAAAAACATAAAATTAATGCCTTTTGGCGATTTATCACTAGGAAATTTGTCATGCTTTCATTGCGTTTGTATGAAAACTCTGCGTATGAGTGATATGAAATATGAGAAATTTATGAAATCACTTATACTTTGGGCATCTGGTGTACTGCCCCAAAAAACCCTAGTCTTTCGAATTTTCAAAAATTATTCTTCAAAAATCGACTATTTTAAGACTAACCAGTAATTGTTTTTTCTAATTCGGACTTGTATTGCCCATTTGGTGCAAAATTCATTTGAAATCAGATAAAGATATATATGGGAGCTATATCCAAATCTGAACCGATCTCGATAAAATTTGGCAAAGATATTTCTGAGCTGTATTTCATATATTTCCCTTAATATCGTTGTTACGGAGTGCATATTACGGCTGTGGGAAACAAATATAACAAATCTGATGAACAATTTATATGGGAGCTATAGCTATATCTGAACCAAATTTGACATACTAGCTTCTAAACTCAATTCGGTCGCATGTGCCAAATTTCATCCCATTTGAACAAATATTAGACCTTTGGTGCACAATAAAAGGTAAATCGGACGAAGTTATATATGAGAGCTATATCCAAATCTGAACCGATCTCGATAAAATTAAGCATATGTATTTCTGAGCTATATTTGATATATTTCCTTGAATATTGTTGTTACAGAGTGCATATGAAGGCTGCGGAGGACTAAAATAACAAATCGGATGAACAATATATATGGGAATTATAGCTATTTCTGAACCAATTTCAATCACATTTGGCATACTTACCTTCAGGCCTAATTTGTTGTGTGTGCAAAATTCCATGCTATTCGGGCTGATATTACACGTTTGGTGCACAATAAAAAGCAAATCGGACGAAGATATATATGGGTGCTATATCTAATATTTACCTATTATCTCCAATTTCAATAGAGTTCGTCCTTAGGCCAAACAAATGATTTGTGCAAAATTTCATCTGGATCGGGATGCGAACTGTACTTTGTTCACAACAATACATGGACAGACGGACGGACTGACATGCATAAATCAACTCAGAAAGTGATTCTATGCAGATCATCAAAAGGAACTATCTATCTAACTATCTGGGGTCTATCCCGTTTCCTTTTGCCTGTTACAAACAAATGCACAAAGACATAAAACCCTGACCACCTTGTGGTGTAGGGTATAAAAAGCAGTAAGTTTAGCCGGGCTGATCTTTGAATACCCTACCATTTGGAACAAATTTGGCAATTTTCAAAAAAATAAAATCCGTTAAAAATTCTTTTAAAATCTTAAAAATACCGATTGTAGCTGTTATATTAGGGTCTATACGACGACGACGTGGACCTGCATAGGCAACTTTTATCATAAACCATTACAATATTCAAATGCGAAACTTGAATTAAACAAATTCAGTGAATAATGTAGCTAAAATAATCAAAATTCCGAATATAGGGAGGTATCGTTATATTGGGGCTATACGAAGACGTGGACCTGCACAGACAATTTTCTGTCATAGGGTGTACTATCCATTACGAACTTCAAATACGACATGTCAAACAATTGCGGTAAATATTATACCTAAATCGTCAAAATACCGAATATCGGGAGGTACTGAAATACAGGGCCTATATGAAGACGTGGACCTGCACATACAAATTTCTGTCACAGACTGTAGTTCCAATTGCGAACTTTCAATACGTAATTTGAAACTACTGGTGTAGTGAATAATGTCGCTAAAATCATGAAAGTACCAAATATTGGGGGGTACCATTATATGGGGGCTATACGCAGACGTGGATCTGCACAGACAATTTTCTGTCATAGGGTGTATTATCCATTACGAACTTCAAATACCAAATTTGAAAGAATTACGGTGAAAAATGTCGCTAAAATCATCAAAGTACCGAATATCGGGAGGTACCAATATATGGGGGCTGTATGAAGACGTGGACTGGTACAGACAATTTTCTGTCATAGGCTGTAGTAACCATTACGAACTTCAAATACCAATTTTGGAACATATCAGTTGAATAATGTCGCTTAAATCACCAAAATACCGAAAAAGGGAGGTATCATTAGATTACATGACCCATTTTCATTTCGTTCGGAAGCTAGAGTTATATCCACAGACGGATAGACGGACAGACGGATAGATAGAGAGACGGACGGACATCGCTAAATCGATATAGAATTTTATGCTGATCAAAAATATATATATTTTGTGGAGTCTTAAATAAATATTTCGAAGTTTTACAAATAGAATGACAAACTTTATATACCCTCCATACTATGGTGGATGGTATACAAATCCAGAGTTTATTGTCAAATTGTTGTCCAAAGTAATCTTCTTGGCAGACCTGATATAGGCCTTGATAAAACCAATATTTCGTATTTTGTTATACGTCAACTTAAGCTATTGCATATGACAACCGTAATATATATTCCGCATACATTCCTGACACCTGGAAACAATCGTTTCGAATCTCATATTTTATCAAGAATTAAAATGAGTTTTAAGAGATCAACAGTTGTTTTTGTTTGTAGCGCAACAACAACGAAATTGTTGCAGTCAAAACGTGGAAATATTCACGTGGATTTCAGTCTTTACAAGATGGTGATGACTCCATGTGAAAACATATGTCTCGTCTGGTCGGAAAAATCGCTGTGAATTAAAAAAAAAAAAACTTTTTTTTTGATATTTCAAAATGGACACCAAGTAAATCGGAAGATGTCTTCACCTTAATGTGCTAAAATGATACGAAAATAACTAACAATTGAATAATTTGTATTGAAGAAACGGAATGAGCTAAAATTCTGAAATTTGAAATGAGAATCAATGATGGAGTGCAGGATAGATCTTCCGAAGAGTTTTTGGAAATTTGAGCTTTTAGGTTACGAAAATTTCGTAATATGTACCACAACTTCTAAAATGGTACCATTTGGTATTATGTGAAGGAATAGACCTAAAACTTGAAACTTGGCATGAGAAGCAAGTTTAGAAAGTTAGTATGTTAAATAGGAAGGTGGTTTTGGAAAAGTGTACTAAGTATGCCAACTGTACTAAGTAGTACTAAATTTGGAACAGTTTGGTTTGGGGAAAACCGATAAAGCTGAAATTTTAAAATTTCGCACTGGAGTTCTTATTGGTGGTAGGTTTGAGATAAAGATTTTTAAAATGTGTACTACAAGTGCACGAAAAGTAATAAATAGTACTGCATTTGATACAATTTATTATTGGGTGAGTAGATAGTGTTGGAAATCTTAAAGTTGGTATTAGGGACGCTGTTCATGTGTAGCCTGGAAACATGGAGGTGGTTGCGGAAATGTGTACCATAATTGTACGAAAAGTACTAAATGGTATTAGATTTGGTATTGGGTAAAGAAATATGGCTGGAATCCTCAAATTTAATACTATTTGTTGGTATTTGGAAATGAAGTATGGAGGTGGTTTCTGAAATGTGTATAATATAGTATTGTACAATAAGTACTAAATAGTACTAAATTTGGTATTGGGTTTGATGAATGGGGCGGAAATCCTGAAATTTGATACAGATTTTACTATAGAAGTCTGTGGTTAAGATAAGGAGGTTGTTCTATACTAAATTCGGTCGAATGTGCCAAATTCCATCCCATTTGGGCAAATATTAGACGTTTGGTGCACAATAAAAGGTAAATCGGACGAAGTTATATATGGGATACATATCCAAATCTGAACCGATTTCGATATAATTTAGCAAAGGTATTTCTGAGCTACATTTGATATATTTCCCCAAATGTTGTTGTTAAAGAGTGCATATTACGGCTGCGGAGGACAAAAATAACAAATCGGATGAACAATATATATGGGAGCTATAGCTATATCTGAACCGATTTCGATCAATATTTGGGATACTTATTTTCAGGCCTAATTTGTTTGTATGTGCAAAATTTCATACTATTCGGGCTGACATTACACGTTTGGTGCACAATAAAAGGCAAATCGGACGAAGATATATATGGGAGCTATATCTAATTTTTTACCGATTATCTCCAATTTCAATAGGGCCAAACAAATGTTGTTTGCAAAGTTTTATCTCAATCGGATAATAAATGCGACCTGCATTTTGTTCACAAGAATACATGGACAGACGGACGGACAGACGGACTGACATGCATAATTCAACTCAGAAAGTGATTCTATGCAGATCATCAAAAGGAACTATGGGTCTATCTCGTGGAGGGTATAAAAAGGACTAACATGAACACGAATATTAAGGTGGACTTTTCGCTGAGGAAGTAACGGGCACTTGCAAGTAGAATATATTAATCGCCAGGTCTCATATATGTATACCTTACAGAAGGTGTTTTGTGTGTTTAGTACATTCGCCCGGAGGTGTTAAATAATCGATTGTTGAGAACTAAACTTTTAGGCCACTAGTAGCCGGAAAAGCATTTTTAGTACCGCTTAAAAGGTAACGCTCAAATGGCGCCACAACAGGAAATCGTAAGATATTTATACCCTACAGCAGGGGTTGTGTTTGTTTACTGTGTTAGCCTTGAGACGTTAAATAGTCGATGGTTGAGAACTAGACTCCTTAAGAGTCTCATGCTCTACCAACTGTACTACCCAGGCTATCCAATCTATTGCAGTCAAAAGATGGAGTCGTAGCATGTCCACAATGTATTCGTAAGACCCTATTCTTCAATTTTGAATTCAATTTTTCTTGATGTTTTCCAAATCACCAGATTATATTAAAATTAGTTTGCATTTTTACAAGTATAATCATAAGCATATTTATGTCATTTTCGATGTTCGTAGTTATTCTGCATCACAGCCCTCTATAACGACCATATTTAGTATAAAAAATTTGATACAACTTAGAGATTTTCATGAAAAATACTCGGCAGTCGCTTACGACCCTTGTCCTTTTCTTTAATGTGTATATATGAGTTCATATTCAACTGCAGACACATTTCCATGTGCTCTGCCCTCCATCTACTGACAAAGGAAACAACCATTTTTCCGTTCAGAAATTAAAAGACAATTCATGCATACAACCAAATTACACATTGTCAGAGCGGTTGTCGTGCAATATGAATGGATTACAGTTTGTTTGCCAACTGACATTAAAGATTATTGAATGTGAAAGTCGCAAAAAAAGAAGGAAACACATACTCCCGCGCTCACGCATAAACAGGAAGCAATGTAATGGCTAGTTACATGCATTTATGCAGAGTTGGGAAATAACTTCTGGCTGAGATGGTGGGGCCTACAATGGATTTTTAAAATATAAGAAGAAGACTCATAAGTACAGTTAGGTATTGAACCTAAATTTTGATGTTCAATAATTTAGAATATGCAAATATACAAAGTGTTTAATACGTACAGGTCTTATATGTGAGACAAAAGATCTTAAATTATTTTATGAAGAGTAGAATTCCTTCAATCTACTGTAAAAGCCTCAAAAATCAAAGCCTCGTCTCCAAAATCAAATATATTTGAATTATTTAATGTATATATATACAGGGTGAGATAACTACAAAAAAGTCAAACGCCATAATTTTTACATTTTTTTCTGAATGAAAGCAAAAATGTTGGAAATAGTATCAAATTTTAGAATAAGTTTGGATTTGTTCGAATTGATTACCTTTGGCACGAATTATAGCCTTCAAACGGCCAATGAAACTGTCACACGCTGTCCATATGTTGCTCTGCGGTGTTTTGGCCCGGCGAAGCGTTTGCTTGAGGTGATCGACATTTTGGTATTTTGTAGTTCTTTCCAAAATACTCCAGACACAATAGTCCAACGGATTGGTATCCGGAGATTTTGGTGGTCATTGGATATGAAGCGAGGAACCTCATTTTGTAACCATTCTTGGGGCGTGCCGCGTACTGAGTCCTGTTGGAATGTCCAAGGTCTGCGGCCAAAATTTTTGCATACCCAAGGCATTAATACACCCTCCAGAATATATTCGAGATAACATTCGGCTTTATTCTGATGCCACGGTCGATAAATACGAGCGGAGAACGACTATCGGCTGTTATGGCGGCCCACACCATTACCATGGCCGGCACTTGAGTTCTGGTGGACAACCGAAGGTGCACATTTTCAGCTGATCTCTTTGGCAAGTAAACACGATCATTTTGTTTGTTTACAAACTGCAGGACAACGATTGTGTTCTCATCGGAGACGGTGAAAACCAAATTCGGCAGTTCACCACTTTCGGCCAAGCGAAGCAACTCTTTAGCTCTTTTGAGTCTATTTTCTTTCTGTTGCGGTGTGAGTTCTTGCACTTTTTGGAATCTCAAAGGCTTAACACCGAGCTCATTTTTCAATATTTGCCGAATGGAATATTGCGATATGTTCAGCTCACGAGCCATTTTTCGGCAACTGCGACGCGGGTTTCGATCAAGTCTTTTCTTTACTTTTCAAACCATTTCTGCAGATGTTGCTGTTTTCTTTCGTCCACTTCCTTGACGTCGGGTTACCCTACCAGTTGCACGGTAACGAGTGATGGTACGAGACACAAAAGAATTATTCACATTTGAATGCTGGAGTGTTCTAACGATAGCCACTTGTGGTTTTCAGCCAAATATAAAGAAATCATACTATCACGCTTGAATTCTATCACGAATAAGGGTGCAAGTACATAAAAAACTTGAAGTCAAGGCTAGGCATATTAATGTCAAGTTTTAATGGACAACGACGGCAGGATTTTATTGCGACTCTGTACTCCCTTTGTGAAATGTCACAAAATATGCCTAGCCATGACTTCAAGCTTCTTATGTACTTGCAGTTTAACTTTTTTCTGGAAAAGTCTCACCAAAATGCTTTTGTACGCTTGTAAACAATATAATGAGCTGTCACTGGAATAATTTTAACAGCTGTCGGACTAGTGGCTTAGAAATGACAGAAGTTGGTTGCAGTTTTTTCAACTCCCCCTGTACACTGGTCTTGTCGACATATATTGATAATCTCAACTTACTTCATAATGCAAAATCGTTCGTTTTTGGCCTACCGTCACTAAGGCCCCTTGAATAACATAATTTAGCCCCCCTACTTGCCCTTGCATGCGTAGTTGACCACGAAAAAAAAAACTCCACAAAACGGAAATATGAAACATATTGCCAAGTTCTTTCGATTAACGTATGTTGTGTTGTGACCTCACAACAGTGACGTGGCGTTGTCTTTCAATTGTTACTAAAAGGCTTTGCCAATAAAAAAACCTACAACAGCAACAACAAAAACATGCATTCATACCAGTTAAGACACCAAGTAATGTGTCAACACTTTCAATCTATCTGCACAGATAGTCCCATGAAAATGCCAATGAATCGGTCTAATGGATATGTCCGGATGTTGGGATGAGTGGGATAGATGGTTGTATTAGTTCCCACAATCAATTATTTTCACAACACATCCGGATCTGTGTAGGATTCTTTAATCTTTGGCAGAAACGTCAGTGACTGAGTGGTGGTGTCATTAACTGAAGTGATCAATGAATTAAATCACATGGTCACACAAACACACACACACACACTTAAAGTAATGTATAAATAGATATTTGGGTGATATTTGGTCTTTGATAATTATAATGTGCACACCAATTATAATGGCACCAAGGTAGGTCATAGATAAAATGGATACCAATAATAAGGGTTAATCCGGACAAAAATGTGTATGTAAACACGAATCGTTATCCGGAATAGAGTATGTTTACACGAACAAAACCTTTATCCGAGTTAACCCTGATATTTGAAAAATCATAATCAAAACATATGAAAACATATGTAATTTTTTTTACAAGTAAAGAAAGTCCTAAAGTCGGGCGGGGCCGATTTTATGATACCCTACACCACTTTGCTAATTTAGCTGAGCTCCACATAACAAGTAAAAGTTTTTATGGGAGAATTCAATCATACACCCTATGATTATAATTATAATTTAAAATTTAAAGGACTAAATACGCCGAAGCATTTGTATCTTTTAAATTCGGACTTGTATTGCCCATTTGGTGCAAAATTAATTCTAAATCAGATAAAGATATATATGGGAGCTAAATCCAAATCTGAACCGATCTCCATAAAATTTGGCAAAGATATTTCTGAGCTGTATTTGATATATTTCTCTGAATACCGTTGTTACGGAGTGCATATTACGGCTGTGGGTAACAAATACAACAAATCGGATGAACAATATATATGGGAGCTATAGCTATATCTGAACCGATCTTCACCAAATTTTGCATACTTCCTTCTAGACTAAATTCGGTCGTATGTGCCAAATTTCATCCGATTTGGGCTAATATTAGACGTTTGGTGCACAATCAAAGTAAATCGGACGAAGTTATATCCAAATCTGAGCCGATCTAGATAAAATTTAGCAAAGGTATTTCTGAGCTGCATTTGATATATTTCCCCAAATATTGTTGTTACAGAGTGCATATTACGGCTGTGGGTAACAAATACAACAAATCGGATGAACAATATATATGGGAGCTGTAGCTATATCTGAACCGATTTCCATCAAATTTGGCATGCTTATTTTTAGGCCTTATTTGGTTGCATGTGCAAAATTCCATACTATTCGGGCTGATATTACACGTTTGGTGCACAAGAAAAGGTAAATCGAACGAAGATATATATGGGATCTATATCTAAATTTTTACCGATTATCTCCAATTTCAATAGGGTTCGTCCTTGGGCCAAACAAATGTTGTTTGGAAAATTTCATCTCAATCGGATAATAAATGCGACCTGCATTTTGTTCACAAAAATACATGGACAGACGGACTGACATGCATAAATCAACTCAGAAAGTGATTCTATGCAAATCATCAAAAGGAACTATGGGTCTATCTCGTTTCCTTTTGCCTGTTACAAACAAATGCACAAAGACATAATACCCTGACCTTGTGGTGTAGGGTATAATGATTGGTCAATTATCACGATTAACCAGTGCAGGAATTTTTATACCCTACACCACATAGTGCTATGGGTATTATGTCTTTGTGCATTTGTTTGTAACATGGAGAAGGAATCGAGCTAGACCCATAGTTAATTTTGAGGATCTCCATAGATTCACTTTCTGAGTCAGTCCGTCCGTCTGTCCATGTATTCTTGTGAACAAAATGCAGGTCGCATTTATTATCCGATTGAGATGAAATTTTCCAAACAACATTTGTTTGGCCCAACGACGAACCCTTTTGAAATCGAAGATAATCGGTCAAAATTTAGATATAGCTCCCATATATATCTTCGTCCGATTTGCCTTTTATTGTGCACCAAATTTGCTCATACAACCAAATTAGGCCTGAAAATAAGTATGCCAAATTTGATCGAAATCGGTTCAGATATAGCTATGGCTCCCATATATATTTTTCATCCGAATTGTTATTTTTGTCCTCCGCAGCCATAATATGCACTCTGTAACAACAATATTTGGGGAAATATATCAAATGCAGCTCAGAAATACCTTTGTTAAATTTTATCGAGATCGGTTCAGATTTGGATATAGCTCCCATATATAACATCGTCCGATTTACTTTGATTGTGCACCAAACGTCTAATATTAGCCCAAATCGGATGAAATTTGGCACATACAACTAGAAGGTAGTATGCAAAATTTGGTAAAGATCGGTTCAGATATAGCTATAGCTCCCATATATATTGTTCATCTGATTTGTTGTATTTGTTACCCACAGCCGTAATATGCACTCGGTAACAACGATATTCAGGGAAATATATCAAATACAGCTCAGAAATATCTTTGCCAAATTTTATCGAGATCGGTTCAGATTTGGACTTAGCTCCCATATATATATCTTTATCTGATTTCAAATTAATTTTGCACCAAATGGGCAATACAAGCCCGAATTTAAAAAATACAAATGCTTTGGCATATTTAGTCCTTTGAATTTTAAATTATAATTATAATCAAAGCGTGTATGATTGGATTCTCCCATAAAAACTTTTAATTATTAAGTGGAGCTTAACTAAATTAGCAAAGTGGTGTAGGGTATCATAAAATCGGCCCCGCCCGACTGTAGGACTTTCTTTACTGGTTTATTAAACGTGGTATTAAATTTAACAACGAAAAAAGATAAACAAGATAAAATGTCGGTTTTGCAGATGTATACCCTTAGCCATTGTACGATTATTAAAAAATATTTTAACTTTGGTTATTATTCAAATGTTTAACCCCTTGAGTGAGGAATGTGCCAATATTGGCCATTTCGTATCGGACCTAAATAAAAATTATATAAATATTGCCACGTGCCAGGTTTGGACTATATTGGTATCTTCCTTAACTTTACATGACATATATGATACTTTTTAGAAAATGTAAACATGTGCGTGAGGTACCAGATATAGACGACCGAAGTATTCCATTTTCATGCTTCACCTAATACATATAAAAACATTGATATGAGCAATATTACACAAAAATCGAACATTTATATCCAATTTATGGAAAATCCATCAATTTCATATTCATCATATTCATATTCATAGATATAGCAAGTTGCGAATAATCGCTGGACCGATATATTCCACCATAACACTAGATCTTGGATTTGTAAAAATATTGGGATGTGTGAAATTTTAAGACAATCGGGCAATCTTACATCACATTTTTTAAGAATTATAATATTTCAAAATTTTTACCCTTTGTAGCGGAGGGACATGATGGAGTGGATCGATATCGTCCATTTTTGCACCTGACCTAGAACTGACGCAGATATTAGGCTTTGCAAAGACTTTGGGTTAATAAAAGACTTTGGGTTAATAAAATTATTGGGATGTGTGAAATTTGAAGACAATCAGACTCTTACATCACATTTTATAAGAGTTATAATTATTCAAAATGTTGACCCCTTGTGGGGGAGGTACCAGAAGGAGTGGACCGATATTGTCCATTTTTGCACCTGGCCTAGCACTGATAAAAATATTAGGATTCGCAAAGTTGGAGAAAATCGGATTATACTTTCTCTTTCTGTGCAAAAAATATTTTTAAAAATTTCGACCTTTTGTGGGGGAGGTACCACAAGGAGTGGACCGATATATTCCATCTTAACACCAGTTAATACAATTATTGTGATGTGTGTAATTTGAAAATAATCTGATGCTTATTTCGAGTTTTATGATCGTTTTGGTTATTTAAAACTTTGAACCTAGGTGGGGGAGGTACCAGAAGGAGTGGACCGATATTGCCCATCTCCGAACTCGATCTAAGTTTGACAATAATATTATGATGTACCAACTTGGGATCAAATCGGATATTCCCTTCGAGAGTTATCGTGTGCACCAGCCAGCCTGACAGACAGACGCACGGACATCGCTAGAATATGCTGAAACGGATTTGTTCCAAAGAGATTATTTCGACTAGGCACGTTTTGGCCGTATCAAGTGATATACTCTCTGTAGCCATATGGCTGAGGGTATAAAAATAAGTTTAGTTAATAAGGGTTTTTCACTTCAAAAAATTTTGCATGCAAACGCACTGTAAACATACTTCAAATTGTTCAAATACAACCTGCTTTAAAAATATTTATTTGAAGTATGAGTAGTGGATATGACAATTTTAATCCAAATCCAGTGGGTTAACCCATTTATATGTAAACGTACTGTAAGGGTACATTACAAAACATGGTAGAAGAATACAGGTAGTCGCATCGAAACAGCTGCTGGGACAATGAACTGTCAAACTAATTTTAGAATTGAAAATTTTAAATGAAAAATTATTCAAATTTGTAAAGATTATTAAAAAATTGCATATTATAACCTCCGATTGGGGTCCTATAGGAAAACATATACAAATCTACTTCGTTTTGAAGAAACATTTTAAAAATTTTGTCACATCAATGTTCCCAAGCGTTGATGCATCTACCTATATTCTTCTACCATGATTACAAAACATGTAATAATACGAACATATTATTGCATACAATTTTGTAATTGAACTACGTTTTTTTTTCATTTTGGGGCTCAGTTACAAAGCAACTACACAATTTTTTGTCGTATATATAGAAATAGAAAGGGTTTGAAGTTATTGCAAAATATTTTCAAACATTTTCGTTGGAATTTCATAGAAATGTCTTGAAATTGCAATCACAATATGAAGATGTAAAAGACATCATTTGTCGTTGTGTTCATTTCACATTGCAGTGTTATTAAAACAAAGAAATGGTCGTGTGTTAAGACTTTTCAAAGGATTATAGTCATTGGATTTTTAATGGCTACTGTAACACGCACTGAATGTTGGATAAGAAACACACACCTATTAACAAAGACACATATGGATAAATGTGAGAATGGGTAATAGAATGGGATCATTAAAGATTGAAAAAAATATTTTAAGAACGTTTTATATTAAAGCTTTTTTACAAGTATTTAAAGAGCCGCAGGTGTATGACCCAGCCAATGCCCATTTGGTTGGCTGGCTTCTTCGTAGATGAACAAAGGAGTTTTAGCTTGCCTTAGTTCTATTTTGGCCCTAGGATCCTTTGTTCATTTCCGAAGAAGCCAGTCGATGACTTAAACCAGCCAAATAAGCGCTTTATGTTTTCCCACCTTAAGTGTGCGCGACTTCTGGCAATTTAGTGTATGTATTTATTGATTTAAAAAATGAAAACAGAATAATTTCAAAATCCATGATTGGAAGATACGTACATTGCAGCTCGCGCATTAATATCTTTATCCATGAAATTGGCAGATTTAACAGTTTGGATCATATGTTTCACAGAAAAACCAGGCATTTCATTCATTTTTCGCGCTATTTAACTCATTTTAAAAATGAGGAAAAATATAAAAAAAGAAAGAAACGTGTATATAATTTTGAATGAGACATGAAGCGGGCATAGCCTCAGGGCTGTATTTTTGTAGTTAGGCGAAGCTGTTCTACCTTCTTATTGTACCAAGGCTAGATCTACTCAGCTCGGCGAGATAGGACGATCTATATGTTGAATGAAAAATTATTTAAATTTTTAAAAATTGTTGAAAAACCCTTATTATAATAACCTCCGAATGATACGACGTCATTCATATTTAAAAACATATTTAAACATATTTAATCTATTTAGTTTTAAAGAAACATTTAAAAAATGTTGACATTATCAATGTTCCGAAGCGTATGTATTCTTCTCACATTTGTTCAGAGTTGTGTTTTTTATATTTATTCAATCTGCCCTACCTTGTAATAATTACACTATGCATGGCTCAATAAGAAAAGTTGTTCAACTTCATAACATCAGGTTGTTCAACTTCATATTTTTGACGTTAATTGGGTATTAATTTTACAAGTTTTGGGATAAAACTATGATGCACTCATGGTAGAATCAAGGAGGTAAAGTCATGAAATCATATGTTTACAATTTTTTCAAAAATCATTTATATGACAATATCTCATTGCATGTAGAAGAATATAGGTAGACGCGTCGACGCAGCTGCTGGGACAATGAACTGTCAAACCAATTTTGGAATTCAAAATGTTGAATGATAAATTATTTAAATTTGTAAAAATTGTTGAAAAACGCAAATTATAATGGCCTCCGAATGACGTAGTATAAGAAAACATATAAAAATCTACTTATATTTGAATAAACATTTAAATTTTGTTGACATATCAATGCTCCCAAGCGTTGATGCATCTACCTGTATTCTTCTGCCATGTCTCAAGTTGTGTTCCAGTACTTTTTTAGTAGTAAAACCAGCAGAAGAGAGAACAGTTCGAAAAGTCATTCTCATTTAGGTTTGCTCAAAAAATAAAGGAACGGAAAATTAGCAGAAATGCGATAAAATGTCAAAATTCAATATTCCAAAAGTAAACAGCCTAAATCGGACTGGTGAAACCTTACTGAAAAGAGCGCCAACATTTAAAAAATGAGTATTGAAGACGATAAGTTAAAATTAATAATTTATAATAATAATTAATAATCTGATTCCTCATTCAGCCAGTCCTCTTCACTGCTGGAATCATCCAAAAGTGAATACATCAGTTGCTCCATATTTTCTCTTTTTGTTTTTTGCACGACAAATGTTAGTTTTTCCTTTAGTTGAAGTTGATCATTTTCTTTATTGAAATGTATCAATACATTTTTCAACCTTGTTAGCCCTGCCAATTCAATGTCAAATTTACAATATGCACATTTCTGCTCGGCCAAATTCATGTAGCTAAAACGAGCAAAAATGTGCACCACTCAGCGCCATTTTTTTCTCGAGAGAGCAGCAAGTTTTGCTAGTTTTTGGAGTACGGGAACGCGTTGTAGCAGAATTAGTGCTAATTAGTACTAATTTGCAGGTTCTGGAACACAACTTCATTGTCAAATTTTGTGTTTATAAATCCATTGCACATACATAAATCAGAGATGGGAACCTGTTTTTATGCAGTGAATTGTGACAAGGTAAATTACAGAAAATGCAATTGGATGTACAATTGGATCAAGATTACCATATGTTCCACCTGAAGATAAACGCTGTTTATTGTTCATTTGTCACATCTACCTTATGGCAGTCTATGAAGCAGACGATAATAAGGGATATGTGATTGATAATATGGTTAGCTCTATTGTAATTATTCATAATTTTTCAACAATTTTAAACATATTACTTTCTAATTACAGAATAACAACATACGTTTCTATTGTGACAAGGTAAATTACAGAAAATGCAGATACGGGAATGCTTTTTTAAAATCATTTTATTTGAAATGACTTTACCTTTCTCAGTTTACCCTTTAAAAACATATACACAATTTGCATATGTCTGTGTACTGTTTTTAATAAAAAATAATTTGATATTTGGTCTGTTTTTTTTTACTACGATCACGGATTTTCTCTTTATGATATCGAAAATAACTGCAAAACTAGTAGATTCTTACAAGTTTTGGAACAGAACAATTATTTCAAATTTTGAAGCAAGATAAATGTATATTTGCTACGTTAATGGGCAACAAAATGCATAATTTTGGAATGAAACAATATTTTCTTTCTATCTTGGATTCAATTTTGTGGAGAAAACACAATTTTCTATTCATGTTTTGTGGGTTTCCCCCATTTTGTGTTTTTTTTTTTTAATGTAAAATAAACAAAACCAATTATTACATGTTTAAAAGTCTATTTGACACTTTAAGACTCTGAGACAGAGTTGAATTTTTCTAATTTTATTGAAGTTGAAAATCCTTTCTTATTGAGCCGTTTATTGTCCTGTAAGGAATATAATATTGTGTTTGAACCCATATTTTCTATTCATGTTTATTCGCAAAATTCAAAAAATTTGTGAAGATATTGTCAAATAATTCAAACAAATTGTTGCATCCCTTAAAAGTTTATCTAAAAGAATAAGTTTCCAGAACAGAGGTGCATTTTCCTTAGTGCCTTTGATATTTTTTAAATTTAATATAAAATTTAATAATAATAAAAAAATTACCTTTTTCTGAAGAAATAATTTCTTTAAGTCTTACGGCATAAGATGGGGTAAAGAAGCATTGATCAGAATCTGCAAGTATCTATTAGTTTTTATAAATTGTCATTTATTCAAAAAATCATATAAACAAAATATTCTGTTGTTGTTTTTTTTTTCAATTTCTTGACTTTCTCAAGCGTATCTTACCTTTGATGCACTGTATTTTATAAAATTTTACAATCAGTAGATACTTCATTTGTCGTAGCTGATTTACCGGACTAGTGAAAGAACTCATTTTGATTAGAATCACGGTATGAACGATAAACAGTAAATAAACGTAAAGTTTGACATTTTCTCTGATCTGGTACAACACCTTATTATTCCGTCACGTTACAAATCAAGTGGATTTGATTAACATGTAAACAAGATTTATAATCATGGTAGAAGAATACAGGTATATGCATCAACGCTTGGAAACGTTGATATGTCAAAATTTGTGAAATGTTTTTTCAAAAATAAGTAGATTTTTTATGTTTTCGTATACGATGTCAATCGGAGATTGTTATGATATTCGTTGTTCAACAATTTTTCCGAATTTGAATAACTTTTCATTCAAAATTTTCAATTTCAAATTTAGTTTTACAGTTCATTGTCCCAGCAGCTGTGACGATGCGACTACCTGCATTCTTCTACCATGTTTATAATAAAATACATATTACACGTTTATGTTGAACCAACATACCCTTCCTTGTGAATACCCCTTGTTGTATTTGAGGCTTATGAACATATTGACAACACTGTTTGTCAAAAACAGCTGAACATCTGTTTATATTTAGTCGGCGTCCTTCCACGGCAAAGCAGAGAAAATTATTAACAAATTGCTATTTTCTATAAAATAATGAGATTTTCCCATAAAATAAACGAAATAATCAAATAAAATGGATGTCATATTGCCGTTCAAAGTCAAGAACGAGAAAGATTTCTTCGAGTGGGCCTTTAAAATGGGCATTGATGAAATGTCGGCGGTAAGGGTGCATACGAAAATTTGCACATACAAATATTTTATTTATGGAGCGGAACAAAATACTAAAAAACAATTTAATTTATTTCAGCACAAATTCCTCTTTATAATACACAAAAGTGATGTTGATATATTCCCCAAAATGGGAGAGGAGCGTATCAATATTTTGCTATACTATTGGGAAATGTGTGAAGATTACAAGCTGAAAATGAAGGATGATGAATATGAGTTGCCGGAAGAGTTGGAGTCTATTGTAAAGATACTGGTTGCCTGGAGTTTGGATATTTGGTTTAGTAAAGAGTGGGATCGCTGCAAGCTATTGTATAAGCATGCTCTGATACATTGCCTGAATCGGGCGCGCACGTTATTTGCCCGTATGCCGGATATGTTGCAAATTAATTGGGATTTTTTGCTCTTGTTCAACACAACACCCTGGCAGGTTACTTATTTGAAAGCGCTGAACGTAAAAAAAGAGAAAACACTGGAGGATGGTGCTTTGACTATTGAAAAGGAGGAACAAATGGCAACAGATGAAGGTATGTATACTTGTTGTTAAAGTGTGTGCTAAATTTTTTAATTGTTTAGGGTATTACAATACACTATACCTTGGGTTATCATAGTTATAAGGTAAATGCCTCTGAGATAAATTTCGATTTCTGAAAAAAAAAACTAATTTTGATTTATTAAATATTTTTCGAAGTCATGCTAATCTTACAAGTTTGCATCCCATCTACCTTTGGAATTAGTAAACCTAAAGGCCTACTACTTGTAGCAGAAGTAATATCAATATTAGAATGTCTGAATTTGTATAACATTTTTGAAATCTTGCAGGAGATTTTTGGGGCTCATTGAATTTTTTCAAAACCTATTTTTCGTTTTTTTTTCAGATATGGCATATCTTAAAATGGAACAATTGCCATTAATTGTATTGCGACTAGTTAAACTTTTTGATCAGAGCTCCATTGATATGGTTAAAACGCTATGCATGAAAGTTATTGCCGCTTGGAATAAAGTCTATTACAACGAAATGAGTCAAACAATTGGATCAAGATTACCATATGTTCCACCTGAAGATAAACGCTGTTTATTGTTCATTTGTCACATCTACCTTATGGCAGTCTATGAAGCAGACGATAATAAGGGATATGTGATTGATAATATGGTTAGCTCTATTGTAATTATTCATAATTTTTCAACAATTTTAAACATATTACTTTCTAATTACAGATTAACAACATACGTTTCTATAGTCAGGGATTACAAAATTCATATGCCGTGGAAAATATGAAATACACACCGGCACGCTTTATAGCCTTAACATGTACGCACTTGCGTGTACAAAAGAAAGAGTTTTTCGATTTCTTCATATGGAATCCATTGGAAATTTCACCGGTTAATCTATTCGGTGTCATAGCCCAGACATATAAAAGCTATCTGTTGGGAAATATTTTAATGGAACTAAATAATATGAACAATGAAGATTTCGCTTTAAACGTGGCTCTATACAAAAGGCTTATGAATGCCTACATTAATGAACGTGAAAGAAGTGAACAGTTTATTTTGGATGAACTGCAGAAACAGGAGGCCCAACATTATGCACACAATATAATTCAAACTGTTACAAATATGACAGATTTTAAAAGTAAAATATGTAAGGGAAATCGTATGAGTAACATTGGAAACTATGAAAATACAGATGAACGCATTGATGGCAGTATTGAAGTTCAAAAGGCTTTGAAGGAAGAAGAACAGGATGATTTGCGTGCAGATCCAATTTTTCAAAATATTCCCAACAATGAGGAAATATTGTATTATGTCTATGAGGCTTTGTCAAAGAAGGTAATTATCCGCTTTGTCAAGATTCATGTTAAGATGATTTTAAAATTATAATTTTTATTTTTCGTTTTACAGACCTTCCATGGTTGGCATTTTGCCAAAATTGTTTTGCTTTTCAAAATCATAAGTCATGAACTGAATATGATTGAAACCTGGCGCTATCATCCAGGATTGACAACCAATTTTATGTTAAATCTGGAAACAAAATTGTCGCAACATTACACAGATATGGCGAAAATATTTCTAGATCATCCATTTATTGAACAAGAATTTTGGTTAACAGCCTTCTATTTGAACCCGACCAATTATAACTATGAAGCCATTAAACGACTTGGCATACGCAACAATAGAAAACGTACCGATGAACAAGGTAGATGGGTAACGGGTAAAGATAAAATCGAGGCCAAGTATGGACTTTTGAGTTCAACAATTGATGTTAAGGCCATTAGCAGTCTGTCCAATCATGATGAAGAGAAACGGGATTATGAACCGTTGTTTCAGGCTTTGACTTTGCTACGTTTACCATCATCGATGATAAAGGATCTATTGACGGTGATATTTTTGGCACGCAACAAAAGTTTTTCCTGGGCCGTTGAATGGAATGAGCTACGGCGACGCTGTAAAGCTCTAATGTCAAATGCTGAGGAGAAGAAACGTTTCGTCGAGCTGAATATGGCCGAAGCTAATGATCGTTTGAAATATTTACACATTGATTATGAGAAATATAAAAATAGGCCACAGTTGGACTATGGTTCCATTGAGCAGGGTTATGAAAATCTTATCAATGCAGCTGATATGGATGATGACACTGAGGAGAGTGAAGAAGAAGATGACTTTGAAGACGATGAAGATGTCTATGAAAATAAACGTGGTAGAGGGAATAAAAAATCAACAGAAGTTATAGAAGGTAAGGAAATTGATCCATTTAAAAATATGAAATTATTTATATTTTGCTTTTTTTTCAGATGACAATTCCCAGGAAGATGATCCATACTTAACGGGTAAAAGACGTACACGAGCCACTGCAGCTGCTGCATTGGCCAGTTTTCTTTACAACTCTGAATTGGGTCGAGGGAAACGTAGAAAAAAAGCCGAGGAGGAAGCGAAAAAATTGGAAGAAGAATCCAAGTTACAGGAAAATGAGGAAAAATCGAATGAATCCAAATCTGTAGGCGAATCTGAATCTACAAATATTTCCTCAACGGCAGCTGTTTTAGAGGACGACAATTCCAAAACATCAGACATGATAAAAAGGAATATCAAAGAATGTCTCAAAGAACGGCCGGTATTAATAAATCCCACATATGGATTTCAACCGCTTATTGATTTGTGGAATATGGAAAAGGCCGATTTGGATACAGTAGATAGTGAATGCGTTTCCCTAGTGGAGAGTTCAAAAGTTCTAAATCGTTTTTCTAAACTGAAAAATATAACAAGAGAATTAAACCCATCAGAAATGTGTGTGGAAGATGATGTACGGGAAATGCAAATGTTTACAGACTATAGAGACATAACTGAGGAAATATGTCAAACATCTAAACCTGCCACTGCAACATTTAAAGCCATATGCCTGAGGGCTAAACCAATAGAAGAACAAGAGAAAGATGAGAAGAAATTTGTAATGGATATTAAGATTGAGGATAATCCTGTAAAACTGGAACCCAACGAGGGAAAGGGTAAGATCAACATTCTTATATTAAATTCATGTTTATGAAGTTTTATTATTTTTACTGCAGTTACCAAAGGAGAGAAAGAAAAACCAGCATTGCAACAGTCTCCGAAAGCTGCCACAGGTCCGAAAGGAGTGGAAGAATTAACAGAATCGAAAAAGTCTCAAAATGTCGTCACTGGATCACATCAGTCTGAAGAAGCAATAGATAAAGCAATAAGTAGCACAACGAATAAAGAAAAATATATAAAGGAAAAGGAACGTGTGCAAATAGACACTGAAATAGCGAGGCAAAATGAAATTTTAAATCAAGATTTAACAGAAAAGACTACCCGCCCTCAGGAAGATCTTTCTTCATTATTATCTAAAGCTCAAACTGATGAACGGCGGTATGTAATTGATAACAAGTCTGCAGAAAAGGAAAACAATATGGACAGTGAAAAAATTTCTGATAACGATACCAATGAAGAATGTATGGACAAAAGTGATAATCAACCAATTGAAGGTTCAGATGAAAGCAATCCCAAACCAGTTGAAGTTAATGATGAAAATTTATGTGAAATGCTTGATCAAGTTAAAACTCAGGATCCTAATAGTTCTCAAACGATTGTGTCACATACTTCTTCTTCTTCCCCCTCAGCTGAGAATTCAACAACACAACAAGGGAAACATACTGCCACGGAAAATGTACAAGATCCGAGTGAACATATTCTAACATCTCCTAAAATAGATGAAGAGAAGATCATCATTAATGAAATCTTATCATCTAACACCTCTCTGGGAACAAATATTGTTGAGTTATTGGATACCAATCATGAACATATTTCAAATACTTCTAAAAAGAACTCTGAAAATGTTTTGAAATCGAAGGAGCCGGAATGTGAGAATGATCAAAATATGGAACATAATGAGGAACCAAAAACAAAACCAAAAAATGATTGTTCATTGGAAACTATGGGAAAGTCGATAGAAAGTGAAACTGAAGTAAGAGGAAACCAAGAAACAATAGAGGACATGGAACACATTCAACCCGTCTCAGGCAATGATGAGAGTAATGAAGAATGTATTGCGAAACAAGAAGAACATGATGAAACGAGATTTATTGATGAAAGTAACACATCATTGGAGAGTGAAAGCAAACCAGACGTCAATTCAAAATCCAATAAGTTGGCTCAAATGACAGATAATGACTACATTTCAGAATTTAAAGGATCATGTGAAACGCAGAACGATGATACAGCAGATGAAAAGAAACGTACATCTAACGAGTCCTTAGAAGTGTTCAACATCAGTTCTTCAGATAGCAAAGATCTAGAAAATAATGAAATAGCAACTCCCATTATACTCGAAGAAAACCTGCCCACTAAATCTCCAAAAACGTGTACAAAGGAAGCTGATGGCGAAACGAAAATCACGTCTCAGAATGAGAGCGATATTGTTAAATGTTCAGATTTTAAACTAAACAATGACACGGAGAAAAGCTCAAACGTAAAACAAAGTAAAAATGAGCGAGGTGCAAAAGATGGAGCATGTCCCGACTCAGATATTATTAAAGACAGCATTTGTGACACTACAACAAAAACAGCTGTTCACGATTCATTTATGGTTATCAATGATATGCCGGAATTAGATGATAACTTTAGCAATTCAGGTTATCTACATGATCCTGATATGCCACTTTTGGACTCACAAATTTCGGATGGTGAGTGTGACAAATATGAGAGGCCAGAGTGTTCTACAAGGCCTTGTAAAGTACTGATACGAAAACTGAAACCATCTGATGTCGCCAATTTGCGACAGCCAAAAGTCAAGGTGAAACGCATAAGAGATCCTGAAATGTTCCTCAAAGAGTTTAATGCAAAACGGAGACGTTTTCATGCAAAAAGTAAGTAATTCAGTAAAATTCATCTATTTACTTTAATAAAATGTTTGCCATTTTCTTTTAGTCTTTATTGAGTTGGAAGATAGCTCAGACAGTGTTATGTCAAATTCAAGTTCATCCGATGCATATCGTCCACCCAAAGGATGCAAGACCAAACCATTGCCTAGACGGCACATTTTGCGAAAGACTCGTACATCAGAGTCGGAATGTGATTCTATTCCATCTCAATTTGATGGGAAAAGACGACGCCTAAGCACATTGAATACCTGCTCGCAACAATCAAATAATTCAAGTCGTTCCTCATCGCGTCAGCCATCTGTTGGTGGTGATTTGGTTGTAACGCCGCGCAGTGCCAGCGGTTTGAAATTACGTATATCACATGCATTGCGACAATCTCCGGTATTGCACACGAAATCCAATACAACATCTGCCGATGAAATTATACAATTGTCCTCCAGCGATTCGAATACAATGGATTCCATGGCAGAGGTAATTGAAATTCCCGAAGTTGGCGATCCACTGTTCGAGGAGGAAATTATCATATAGCATGGTTGGAAACATCATCGTTGTTAATACACAAACCCCCCACCCTTTAGACTAAAAATTCGCATAGTTTTTAACCTAGACCTATCATAAAACTCATTTTGTCCCACATGCTGACTGGTCAGCTTTACTGAAGTTACAGTATTTTCCTCATGTCATAAAATGTCATTTGTATGCCATCCTTTCGATCGAGGCCCCTTTTTGTTTTCATTTTAGAAATTCGCTGGTACTGCACTTGTCGTCTTTTTTAGATATTTATTAAACATTGTAAATATTGCCATAAATCAATCATCGTATTTTGTTTGACACAACTAAGAATAATAACAAATGTCAATCTCTATTTGAATTAAATTTTAGTTAGATTAAGGAATATAAGACAAATTAATTTACACAAATTAATAAATTTGAAAAAACAAAAAACAATTTAATAGTAAATTGTAGAGTTTCTCTTTTTCCAGAGGTTTGCACTAAACTAAGAATCAAAAATCCAAAACAAAAGAATCATGAGTGGAGAAATGTTTTGATTGTGAATGAAGTGTTTTATTTTAAATACCTTCAAAGGTTTATAAACCTGATGATGGGATCTAGGTCTGAGAAAAAAGTTAAAGTCTCCCACCTGCCAAATAGCCTATGTCTCTTGTTAGATAACAACTGCATGGTATATGGTGTAGGGTATAATTACAGTATGAATGTTGTCCTCGGAGTCCATTAACTAAAGAACGTCGGCTGTGTAGACAAACCAGGGAAGGAAAATGCAAAACCTACCAAAATTACTAAAGAAGATCTTTGGTCACAGTCCCCAATAGTAGCCGAATTTTCTAAACCTGGAGTTAGAACCGAATTACCAGAAATCAAACGAAACGTGTGAAGCTGTTACAACCACAACTGTTATCCAATCATGAGGTCAGTTATATGAAACTGCAGTGGTCAGCCGATATTAATACCGCGATTCTTAAGTCAGACCTACTACCTGATGTAAGGGAGCTTGTTCTTCTTCTCTAGCTTACCAGCCAGATGGCCTTAGATACCTTGCAACACGTTTTTAAGTGTCAATTTTTTCAGCTTCTACGATGAGAGACAGCTGACATAATAGCTCATTGGTGATTTAACAGTCTCATCAATCGATAGATCAATCGACTGGAAACCACCTCGAGAGAATTTACAGTGTGGCGCAAAATAAACACAGTCTTTGGCAAGTGTAATATTGAATTACATTGTCCATATCGCTTTCTGGTAGAGAGATGTCTTCTCCGAGACCATCGGAGTATTAAAATCCCTACTCAGTTCAAGGTCCAAAATGTCATGCAGACTTTCAAGAATTACTAACGTTATGTATTTAATGTATTTGAGCTTCATTATAGCAGCAAACAAGACATTAATGTTTCCCATAAACAAAATCGTTTTATTTTACAAACCTTAGCATACTTTTAGGCGCCCATTCCATTTTTCTCTTTACGGCTTTTAAGCAATCATTTACAATTTATTATAACAAATTCCAGGTATATCCATATGTTTTTATGATTTATTTACTTTTATTATACCTTTTTAATATCTCAAAATATTAGTTGCAGATCCCATAAACTGTGCTTTCTTGATCACCGTAAAATTCAAGTCAATTTAACTAAGTGAATGGCTTACTAATTCAGAGCATTTTTAAATTGCAGAGCGAGAGAGCGTTTTAACTAACTTTTTTAAAAAATTTTATACCTTGGTATTTGTAGGTCATAACGAGTCCCTGTGCGTGTGGCAAAACATTGCATGTATAGGTCCACGTTTTGGTATAGCCCCCATATAAAGGTACCTCCCGATATTCGGTATTTTGATTATTTTTGCCACATTTTTTCACGGATTTGTCTAAAAATTGGTATTTGTTGGCCATAATAGTTTCCAGCTCCGGTGACGAAACATTGCATGTATGGGTCCACGATTTGGTACAGCCCCCATATAACGGTATCTCCCGATAATCGGTATTTTGATGGTTTTTACCACATTTTTTCACTGATTTTTCTGAAAATTTGTATTTGTAGGTCATAATGGTTCTAGCTCCTTTGGCGAAACATTGCATGTGTAGGTCCACGATTTGGTATAGCCCCCCATATATACCTCCCGATATTCGGCATTTTAATGGTTTTTGCCACATTTCTTCCTTTACCCTAAGGTGGAGGGTATTAAAAGTTTGGCCCGGCCGAACTTAATGTTTTTTTAATAATTTTTGTATATCTACTGTAAAATTTATTAGTCACAATTATTCGTAATCTATAAATCATTATCTATGACAAATTAAAAATTTTAAATTAAATTCAACTAGACGCCACCTTAACGAATTGTGGCAGGCACACACACAAACTCACCAATACAATGCAAAAAGGACCAACGAATAAAATCCTGTTAAAAATTCATATCACTCAAATGTCCTTGTCATCCTTGTTAGTTAAAGGCCATTGTCATGCGGTGTCATAAAATATTGGCTATTGAGCAAATAATCCTACACCCAAAAATCCGTAAAGTAAATAAAATAAACAATCAATAGATGGATGGATAGAAGGAAGGAATGAATGAATGGATGAATCGGTGGATGGATGGAGAGAATGATAGAAATTTTTATTTGTTGACTTGTCATTTCTGTGTGTCTACTGTTTGCACAAATCGGGATAAAAATCAACTGAAAATCCTGAAAAGGGGGTTGTCTTTTGAGGGTGACGGAAAATTAGGTTGGAGCAAAATTAGGGTAGACGAATTAAATTAAAAATATGTACTTAAAATGTCGGAATTCCAATAAATCTCAATCAGAAATTTTCAAAAAAAAAAAAAAAAATAAAGTAAAATAAAATAAAATAAAAAATTATATTACTTTTGGGTGTAAACGTTCAAAACGACAGTGGCTTTTATTTTTTATACCCTTCACCTTGGAAAGGAGGGTATATTAACTTTGTCATTCCGTTTGGATTTGTCTAAAAATTGGTATTTGTTGGTCATAGTGGGTTCTAACTCCGGTGGGGAAACATAACTCCGGTGGGGAAACATTGCACGTTTTGGTATAGCCCCCAAATAACGTTACCTCCCGATATTCGGTATTTTGATGATTTTGGCCACATTTTTCTATGGATTTGTCTGAAAACTGGTATTTGTTGGTCATAATGGGTTCTAGCTCCGGTGGCGAAACATTGCATGTTTAAGTCCACGTTTTGGTATAGCCCCCATATAGCGGTACCTCCCGATATTCGGTATTTTGATGATTTTTGCCACATTTTTTTACGGATTTGTTTGAGAATTGGTATTTGTGGGTCATAATTGGTTCTAATGTTTCCATTACCCTAAGGTGGAGGGTATTAAAAGTTCGGCTCGGCCGGAACTTAATGTTTTTTTACTTGTTAGTTCTACTTTTATATATGATATTGTTTGTAATTAATTTTTTCGGTTGCACTGTGTTATGTTTAATTTTTTTCGAAATTTCTATCACTCCAGTGAAAAAATCGCTATTTTTCTATCTTTTATATATGGGACACATTTAGGTAGAATTGAAAATTGGCCAAGTAGAGAAATTTATTTTATTTATTTTATTCAAAGATTCACATACACACACATAGACACACACAAACAATGTTTTATCCTAACATACTGCCACCGATGTTCATTCAATGTGGATCTGCAAATAAGTCTGCTTAATCTTTGAATTGGGTAAACACAAATTGGAATTCCCAGTTAGTACGGCCATGTCTGCTGTAACTGTAGGAGGTTGAAAAGATGTTATTTTACAAGGTGGTAGTTAAACACAACAATATTGTGGATAATCATGTGTTGTGTGCTCGTGGTCCTATTGTTCGAACTGCTTTTGAGGGTGGTTAATCGCACCAGAGTCTGGGTAACATTAAAACTGTTTGGAGGAGGCATTTTGCACATTCAATATGCTGTAGGTTCTTTGCCATTCGGCAGCGAAATCATTTGTAAATCACGTACTTTTTTGAGGGGTTACATTGCATTTTTATAATAATTATTCACATTTTTTGCAAGGAAATGTTGATTCATTGCCAGACTAGGGTAGTTGTTTTATTTGGATTTTTTGTTGTTATGCAGACCACAGGCATAAAAAACTTCATTTAGAACCTTTCTTAACATTTTTTCCGTTATGAAGTAAAAATATAAAATTACGTACTAGAACCCTGAATATTGATTAATATCGGGGGGTACTATTTTTATGTTTTATCCGATTTCTACCATCTTTATAGCAGATCTTGGGTTGATGGAAATATTGAGATATACTAATTCTGAATGGGATGAGATCTTGACTTCGTATTTTGTGAGCTGCTGGATATTCAAAGTTTTGCCCCTTTGTGTATAAGGTACCAGAAGGAGTGGACTGATATATTCCATCTTCATAGCAGATCTTTTGTTGGTAGAAATAATGGGATGTGTGATATATGAAGAAAACTGGATCTTTATTTCGCATTTTATTATCGTTTTGGTTATTCAAAACTTTGACCCTTGTGGCGGAGGTACCAGAAGAAATGATCTGATCTCTACCATCAACATAACATATCATGTGTTGATGGAAATGTTGAAATGTATCAAGTCTGAAAGGAATCGGATGTTAATTTCGCGTTTTATGAGCTTTAAAATATTGATCCTTTGTGGGAAAGGTACCAGAAGCAGTGGACCCAATGTCTTCCATCTTCACAACAGACCATGGGTTCATAAAAATATTGTGATGTGGTTAATTTGAAGACAAAAAAATGTATGTATTCTGGATCAGCGTAAAATTCTAAGACGATCAGACGATGCCCGTCTGTCTGTCTGCCCGTCTGTTGTAATTACGTTATCTTTCGAAAGAATTGAGATAGAAGGCTAACATTTGCGTACATGCATAGTTTACCAGTAGGCAGGTTAAGTTCGTAAATGGTCCATGTCGGTTCACGTTTTCGTATAGCACCCATATAACGGTACCTCCCGATATTCGGTATTTTCATGATTTTTGCGACATTATTCATTCGTATTTGAAATTCGTAACGGGTACTAAAGCCTTTATTAAAAAAAAAAAACGTAAGCAGGTCCTTTGTATAGTCGCCATTTTTGAAAATTTTCAAGTTCCTTCCAAATGGTAGAGGGTATTAAAAGTTCGGCCCGGCCGAAGTTGGCTTTACTTTTTTTAAATTTCGACTTTTTGTGAGTGAGGTACCAGAAGAAGCGTAACGATATTATGATATACAGGGTAAGATGAAAAATTTAATGGCCAATTTCAGACTGCTGTCATTTCTAAGCCACTCGTCCGACAGCTGTTAAAATTATTCCAGTGACAGCTCGTTATATTATTTACAAGCGTACAAACGCATTTTGGTGAGAATTTTCCAGAGTTATTCCAAAAGTTATTCGTGATGGAATTCAAGCGTGATAGTGTGATTTCTTTATATTTGGCTGGAAAACCACAAGTGGCTATCGCTAGAGCACTCTAGCATTTAAATGCATTTAAATCTTTTGTGTCTCGTACCATCGCTCGTTACCGTAATACTGGTAGCGTAGACCGACGTCAAGGAAGTGGACGGAAGAAAACAGCAACATCAGCAGAAATGGTTCGAAAATTAAAGAATCAAATTGATCGAAATCCGCGTCGAAGTCGAAAAATGGCTCGTGAGCTGAACATATCGCAATATTCCATTCGGCAAATATTGAAAAATGAGCTCGGAGTAAAGCCATTGAAATTCCAAAAAGTGCAAGAACTTACACCGCAACAGAAAGAAAATTGACTCAAAAGAACTAAAGAGTTGCTTCGCTTGGCCGAAATTGGTGAACTGTCGAATTTGGACTTTTCCGATGAGAAAACATTCGTTGTCCAGCAGTTTGTAAACAAACAAAATGATCGTGTTTACTTGCCAAAGAAGTCAGCTGAAAATGTTCCCCTTTCGGTTGGCCACCAGAACTCAAGCACCGGCCATGGTGATGTTGTGGGCCTACATAACAGGCGATGGTGTCACTCCGCTCGTATTAATCGATCGAAACCGTGGCATAAGAATAGATTCCGAATATTATCGCGAAAATATTCTGGAGGGAGTATTAAAGCCTTGGGCACGCAAACATTTTGGCCGCATACCGTGTACATTCCAACATGACTCAGCATCATCGCACTCAGCACGCGCCACCCAAGAATGGTTACAAAATCAGGTTCCTCGCTTCAGTTCCAGCGCACAATGGCCATTAAAATCTCCGGATACCATTCCGTTGGACTATTGCGCCTGGAGTATTTTGGAAAGCAAGGTTTGCACTAAAAAATACCAAAATACCGCAGAGCAACATTCGGGCAGCGTGGGACGGTTTCATTGGCCGTTTGAAGGCCGTAATTCGTGCAAAAGGTGACTAATTCGAACAAATCTAAACTTATTCTTAAATTTGAAGGTATTTCCGACATTTTTGCTTTCATTCAATAAATTTTTAAAAAAGTAAAAATTATGACGTTTGTTGCAGTTTTTTTATATCACCCTGTATATACCCCTGTAGCCATATGGCTGAGGGTATTATTACTATGTTCCAAGTTCAATATATTGATATAGCCATAATATATAGACATAGCCATAAGAACGAGGATATAATATAGAGGTTCCTAGGGGTTGCGAAAACTATTTCGAAAAATTAATACTCATACCCTGAACGCTGTAGAATGATGGGAAGAATGCTTTGTTTAGTTTCATTTCTAGATTTGGTTTTTTTTCTCTCTAAATTTAACATACCCTTTCCAAATAAAACTTTTTTGTAGTTTTTTTTTTAATTGTTTCATTGCTGCATATTTGCTAAAATTCAATTAAGTACTTTCTTTGTGAAAAAAAACCTTACAACAAATATCTTGAGGCGATTTCTTCCCATAAAAAAGGTAAAACCTGAAATTCTTTACTCCAGATTGAAAGTAAATAATTTATTCATTAGAGTAATTATTCAATAAATAAAATCTACACATTTGCCGAGTGCACGATGCATCCCCCGTATTGAGTTCGTTCAAGCACACAAACGAATTTCCATTTGTTCAATGTCCTTTTCGTCCTTCCGTCCATTGTTTTTTTTTTGGTTCTATGAATTTGGGAAATTTGCCTTGAAGCTAATTGCATTCTAACAAGGCACATCAAATTGAATTCGTAGCGCTCCTTATGTTTGTTTTACACATTCGTTTGTTCCCCTCGTGCTGCAGGAGTTCGTTTTGTGTTTTGTTTACATGGATTTTTGGGGTAGGGATGCCAATGTAGGAAATATATTGGATACAAGTGAGGTAAAAAAACAAAGAGATTTTTTTTTTGAATTTTTTAAAATAATAAATCTTCCGCCGTTTTTATACCCTCCACCATAATATGGAGGGTATATTAAGTTTGTCATTCCGTTGGTAGCACCTCGAAATATACATTTTAGACCCCACAAAGTATATGTATATATTCTTGATCAGCATAAAATTCTATGTCTAATTAGCAATGTCCGACCGTCCGTCCGTTCGTCTGTGGAAATCACTCTAGCTTCCGAACGAAATGAAGTAGGTTGATGAAATGTTACTCAAATGAGTTTTTGGTCTGCGGGACTTTGGGGATTAAAAATGGGCCAGTATAGCCTCCATACAATGATACTTTCATATTTTCGGTATTTTGATGATTTTAGCGACATTATTCACCGGAATTGTTTCTAATTTGGTATTTGAAATTTCTAATAGATTCTACAGCCTAAGGCAGAAAATTGTTTGTGCAGGTCCACGTCTTCGTGTAGCTTCCATATAACGGTACCTTCCGATATTCGGTATTTTGATGATTTTCGCGACATCATTCCCCGGAATTTTTTCAAATTTGGTATTTGATATTTATAATGAATACTACAGCCTACGACAGAAAATTGTCTGTGCAGGTCCACGTCTTCGTATAGCCCCCAAATAACGGTACCTCCGGATATTCAGTATTTTGAAGATTTTAGCGACATTATTCACCGGAATTGTTTCAAATTTGGTATTTGAAGTTTGTAATGGATACTACAGCTTAAGACAGAGAATTGTCTCTGCAGGCCCAGTTCTTCCTTTGGCTTCCATATAATGGTAACCGGTATTTTGATGATTTTAGCGACATTTTTCACCGGAATTGTTTTAATTTCGTATTTGAAGTTCGTAATGGATACTACAGCCTATAACATAATATTGTTTGTGCAGGTCTACGTCTTCGTATATACTTCATATAAGGGTAACACCCGATATTCGGTATTTTGATGATTTTAGCGCCTTAATTCACCGGAATTGTTTCAAATTTCGTATTTGCTATTCACAGCCTGTCTTATATTCGTTATTTTGACGATTTTAGCGGAATTAATCACCAGAATTGATGTGGTGTCCGTTGGAATTGCAGTTTTCGAAAAAGGAAAGTTGTGCTGAATTGTGCTAGGTTTTGCACAAATGTGCCGTTTTTTTTTCGAAATTCGAAAAAAATTCTGAGATATTCGAAAAAACGACAAAAATTCGAAAGTATGCTAGAATTGCAATTTTCGAATTTCGAAAAATTAGGAGTTGTGCTGGGTTGCGCTTAATTTGTGCCGTTTATTTTTTTCTCAGAATCTTTAACCATTTTCGATATTTGGTAAAAACCAGTATTTTCCAGAAAAATCGCTGTAATTTTTTTTAGCAATTCAAATATCGAGATACTTTGAATTTTCCTGAGTTGTGCTCAAGAATTGTGCTCACAGCACAATTTTTCGTCAATACAAAACAAATTTCCACCTTTACTCGTTACGTGCTAAAAATTTAAAAACGTTGGTTCCTCTCCTATCGAGCTAACGATCTCATCACTTGGGCAAAAAAAGTTTTTTGTCATAGAAGTTATTTTTAAAATAACTCCTGGAGGAGAATATCCCAGACAATAACCAAGGGAACTGATGAGGATTGGTGGCTCTTTTCGAAACCTAGATATTCCCTGCCTTACCCCCTGGTAAACATTGCCATCTTTCACAGCTAACAAACAAACGTTGTTTTTTTTTTAACAACAATAATGGGATTAAGCCTTACTATTTTTCAACAACAAAAAAAATCTGTTTTCAAATATCTCAGAACATTTTTCAAATTTCGAAAAAAAATTGGCACAAACCTAGCTTAATTCAGTTTAACTTTCCTTTTTCGTTATTCGAAAATGGCAATTTCACCGGACACCACATCCAGAATTGTTTCTAATTTCGTAATTGAAGTTCGTAATGGGTTCTACAGCCTATGATAAAAAATTCCTTATGTAGGAACATCGTATAGCCCCCACATAAGGGGTTTATTTTTTTATGGATTTTTTTTTGGAAATTTAAAAGTTCTGTCAAAATTAGCTGTTTTTTTTTTACTTATTATCAGTAATATTCCAACATTACATACCTCAAACGTAGGGATAACTTGCTAGTCTTAATCCGCAATTTTCAAAAAATGTGGAATAGGGGAAATTTTCTTCCTCTACCTAGGTTACTTTGCAATGTAAACTTCCAACACGCCAATACACATGCCTTCCTCTAAGTTCATGATTTACTAAGTTTTTCCTTCAATTATTTTTTTTGCGTTGCACAGTGTAATGATCGTTTATGTCCCACTCTGTAATTTTGTATAAAATTTACTTTATTCCAATTCGACATCCCTAAAATAATAGTTTATTGTTGCTGTTATTTCCCTCATCGTCATCCTGTCGTATCGACTTCTTGTCAGTTAAAGAAATGTTGAAATTTGATATTTCACTTCATTATTGTTTGGTTGACGAGCGTATTTCACATGTGAAATGTGATTTTTTTTGTTTTTGCATTCGAATTCGTTGTCCCCTCTGTCGAAGACTTCTCTCCCTTTGCTTCCCTTATTTTCACCCCCATTTGATATGAAAATAATTCATAGTTTACCACCAGTCGTTGTCCTTAGTCATTAAGTCTGCCACTATTTCGTTTGGTGTAAGTGCGTGTTATTAAGGACTGATTCGGCTCGCCAGTCTGCCAGTCCTTTTTCGTTCAGGCGGTGTGTCTGCCTGCTTGACTGCCTGTAGATTTTATGGGATTTTGACTGCACCTGGAATTTGATTTGGTTGTTTTGTTGTTGTTCGCCTTTTACTAAAACATCAGCTATGGCTATGGGATTGTTTGATTTCGTTTGGTGGTCAAGTTGAATTTGTTCTGCCCATGTTCCTCGTGTTAGTTGTGAAATTGATTTTTTCCTAATAAAAACAATTTATTTATTATTAAGATGTTGTTTGTTTTGGAGTTTGGAAGCATGCTTATAATGGCTATGATGTAAAACATGGTATTAATCCATATATCTACCAAGAAATGTGGCAAAACATAGCCCTTAACTTGGACCTTTTTTAAGTATTTATGAAGAAGCTTTGAAAGTATGAAGAAGCTTTGAAAGTTGGAAATAAAGCATCAAATTACGCCAGATTTTGGGCCCTTGGCCTTCGTATAAATCTCCGATACAATGATCTTTGCTGAAGTTGCAAAAATTTTAATGAGGTTCATGAGATGGAAAACAAGTTGTGTTTGTGGACGAACTACATTTTGAACTTTTTGTTAAAGGAGTCACGTATGATCCCGCCTTGGTACAATATGGTCCGGTGCATTTTCTCCCAAGTTAAAAGATCATTTTTAGTAAAGGTTTAAGAAAATTAAATGGCCCAAAAGAGTGGGCTCAGACGTCTTTACAAATATTTTTGGAAATGGACATCAATTTATCCGAACTAGTCCTAGATTATAAAAGTTTTAACGTCGTTTTAAAAGTGTACATTGCAAAGTAACCTAAACAGAAGGGGCAAGATCCTCCATTTTCCACACTTTTGGTGGTTCGGATGAAGATTCCTCGGAATCCATGCATTTTATCAATAGAGAAATATTTTTGTTGAAAATCTTAGCCCTCAAGTGGGTCACCAAAGAGGTCTATTTGGTCCTTGTTATACCCTCTACCATAGTATGGAGGGTATATTAAGTTTGTCATTCCGTTTGTAACACCTCGAAGTATACATTTTCGACCCCACAGCATAAAATTCTATGTCGATGTCCGCCGGCCTGTCCGTCTACCCACCTGTGGAAATCACTCTAGCTTCCGAACGAAATGAAGTAAGTTGATAAAAATTTACTCTAATGTGTGTTAGTCTGCATTACTTTTGGTATTGAAAATGGGCCATGTAGGTCCACATCTTCGTATAGCCCCCATATAACGGTACCTCCCGATATGCGGTATTTTTACGATTTTAGCGACATTATTTACCGAAAATTGTTTCAAAATTGGTATTTGAAGTTTGTAATGGATACTACAGCCTAAAACAGAAAATGGGACTGGTAGGTTCACGTCTTCGTATAGCCCCCATATAACGGTACCCCCCGAATTTCGGTATTTTAATTATTTTAACGGCATTATTTACCGGAACTATTTCAAATTTAGTATTTTAAGTTTTTAATGAATACTACAGCCTATGACAGAAAATTGTCTGTGCAGGTCCACTTCTTCGTATAGTCCACATATAACGGTACCTCCCGATATGCGGTATTTTGATGATTTTAGCGACATTATTTACCGAAATTGTTTCAAAATTCAGTATTTATTTAGGTTCCGTGTATTTTCCCACTTGTTTTATGCAAATAATACACCAACCGCTATAAGTTTGTCTAATTTGGTTTGGCAATACTATCAAGTTTCGATTAAAATAAAGTCTGGTATGTAAGAACCAATTCGGAAATAAAGCTTTCTCCAATGTAGCAATAATATTTGATACGAGATTCACATTAAGATACAGCTCTTAAAAATTAATTTCAACCGATTTTAAAGTTCAACCGTTCTAAAATCATGAATGCCCCAATACAAACGTATTTTTCCTATAGAACTGCTTAATATGTATAGAGGTGTAGGGAAATATATGGTCGGCCTCATTTGTTTTTCACAATTGTGTTTTCCTTACTGATTTTTTAGTCATATTATATCATTGATAGCAGTAAACAGTTTTAATGCGAAATCTATGATTATACCCTCAGCCATATGACTACAGAGGGTATATATCATTTGATACGACCAAAACGTGCCTAGTCGAAATAACGGTTTTAGACCCTAGGTCTCTTTGGACCAAATCCGTTTCAGAACATTTGGAGTCGATCTAGCGATATCCGTCCGTCCGTCTGTGTGTTTGCCTGGTGCGCACGATAACTCTCGAAGAGATTATCCGATTTGATCCAAAGTTTGTAGATCGTAATATTATTGTCAAATTTAGATCGAGTTCAGAGATGGACCACTCCTTCTGGTACCTCCCACACAAAACGTCAAAATTTTCAAAGAAAATAATTTATTGCACAGAAAAAGAAAGGATAATCCGATTTTGCTCCAACTTTGCAAATCCTAATATTTTCATCAGTGTTAGGTCAGGTGCGAAAATGGACAATATCGGTTCACTCCATCAGGTACCTCCCCCACAAAGGGTCAAAATTTGAAATAATTACAACTCTTATAAAATGTGATGTAAGATGCCGATTGTCTTCAGATTTCACACATTTCAATAATTTTATTAACCTCTCCCTCTGGTACCTCCCACACAAAATGTCGAAAATTTCAAAAAATACAATTTCTGCACAGGAAAAGAAATGATAATCCGATTTTGCTTCAAGTTTGCAAATCGTAATATTTCTATCAGTGCTACGTCAGGTGTGAAAATGGTCAATATCGGTCCACTCCATCAAGTACCTCCCCCACAAAGCGTCAAAATTTTAATAAATAATTACAACCTTTATAAAATGTGATATAACAGTCCGATTGTCTTGAAATTCCACACATCCCAATATTTTTATCAACCCAAGGTCTGGTGTTATGATGGAATATGTCGGTCCGTTCCTTCTGGTACCTCCCATACAAAAGGTCGAAATTTTCAAAAAATATATTTTGCACAGAAAGAGAAACGATAATCCGATTTAGCTTCAAGTTTGCAAATCGTAATATTTCTATCAGTGCTACGTCAGGTGTGAAAATGGACAATATCGGTACACTCCATCAAGTAACCCCCCCCCCCCCAAAGGGTATAAATTTTGAATAATTGTAACTCTTATAAAATGTGGTGTAAGGATCCGATTGTCTTAAAATTTCACACATCCCAATATTTTTATAAACCTAAGATATATTGTTAAGATGGAATATTTTGGTCTACCCCTTCTGGTACCTTTCCCTCCTAGGCTCAAAGAAAGCGAAATAAGCATAAAATTTTGCTAACACAAGATCTGTTGTGCAGATGATCTATATCTATGAACCCCTTCTGGGTCACAATTTTCAACACTTTTATCTGTCATAACTTGCGAAACAAGTCAGCGATTCTTATATATATTTAGATATAAATATCTCTCTCTTTGCCAGAAACCTGAGATGAATATGAAATTTAGGATTTTCCATAAATTGGATGTAAATGTTTGATTTCCCAATATTTTTATATGTATTAGATGAAACATGAAAATGGAATATTTCAATCGACTATATCTGGTAGGTCACGCACATGTTAACATTTTCTAAAAATTATCATATATGTCATGTAAAGTTAAGGAAGTTACCAATATAGTCTAAACCTGACACATCGCAATATTTATATTATATTTATTTAGGTCTGATACGAAATGTCCAATATTGGACCATTCCATCGGAACCTACTCCATAAGGGGTTAAACATTTGACTAATCATAACAGGAGTCAAAATGTTTTTAAATAATCGTACATGGCTGAGGGTATACATCTGTCGACAAAACCGACAAATACTCTTTAACTAGTTATACCCTACAACACTATGTGTTGGGGGTATTATAAGTTTGATTGGGCCAAAAATTATGTAACACCTCGAAATATTTGTTTCCCACATAGGAAAGTATACATGGGTCTTCCTAGCTCGCCGAGACGAGTCGATCTAGCTATGTATGTCCGTCCGTCCGTCTGTCCGTCTGTCCATGATAATTTGTAATCAAGGTACAGGTCGCAATTATGAACCGATCCTCACGAAATTGAAAATGGAGGTGGGGTTAGGGTCAGAATAGAACCCTATTGTTTTTGGAGATGATCGCACGATATTTAGGGGTTGAAATGGAAATGGAAAAACAGAAAATTTTCCTGATTTTGCAGTTGCTCTATAGGCCACAATTATGAACCAATCGACGCGAAAATTTACATGGAGTTAGAGTTTGATACTGGGCAGAAACCTACCAATTTGAGCGGCCATCGGACAATATTAGCGGGTAAAATAGACCCTAACTTTTATGTTAGAAAATAGGAAAAATTCCACAAAACCGCGAATATTTTTAATTCCAGCCAAATCACAAATACATTAAAAGATCACTTCTGACCATTACAGTGATGCTAATAGTCAAGAAATAGGATATATAGCAAAATAGGTACAATTTATATGTAAAAGAATTGTTCTTTTTTATTCTGCTTATAAATCAAGAACCGTTGGGCCGATTTTCACAATTCCCATCAATTCGGAATGGTCTCTTGCCAGAAAAGAATAAAATCTGAGAAAATCGCAGGATAACATACCAATAAAAAAGTTATATCTTTTGTTTAATTTTTTTCCATATTTGTCATATTTTTTTATCGTATGCGATTTTTTCAATTTAACTTACAATTTTGGAATTTTAAATTTTTTAAATTTTTACACCCCCCAACACTACGTTTTGAGGGTATTACATATATGTCGCAATTATCGTCCGCTCCTCACGAAATTTTGCATGGGCCGGAATTGAAGCCTATAGTTCTTAGAATGTGTATTTAGAGGTTTAAGTGGCTAAAAAAATTTAAATTTTTCTAATTTTGTAGTCGTTCTATAGGCCACAATTGAAAACTAATCGACTAATAATTCTCCGGGTCAAAAACCTAAGGGTAACCGTTAAGCAGGACTCTTTAGCATTATTTCAAAAACGAAATCTTTAAAAATGGATGGATGGAAAATGGATAGTGTTGTAGGGTATCACATGTTCGGCCCCGCACGACTATAGCCTTTGCTTACTTGTTATACCCTACACCACAAGGTGGTCAGGGTATTATGTCTTTATGAATTTGTTTGTAGCAGGCAGAAGGAGACGAGATAGACCCGTAGTTCCTTTTGATGATCTGCATAGAATCACATTCTGAGTCGATTTATGCATGTCCGTCCGTCCGTCTGTCCGTCTGTCCATGTATTTTTGTAAACAAAGTACAGGTCGCATTTATTGCCCGATCCAGATGAAATTTTGCAAAGATCTTTTGTTTGGCCCAAGGACGAACCCTATTGAAATTGGAGATAATCGGTCAAAATTTAAATATAGCTCCCATATATATCTTCGTCCGATTTGCATTTTATTGTGCACCAAACGTGTAATATCAGCCCGAATTGTATGGAATTTTGCATATACAGAGAGCTATGGCTCTCATATATATTGTTCATCCGATTTGTTATTTTTGTCCACCGCCACCGTAATATGCACTATGCAACAACAATATTTGGGGAAATATATCAAATACAGCTCAGAAATACATTTGCTAAATTTTATCGAAATCGGTTCAGATTTGGATATAGCTCCCATATATAACTTCGTCCGATTTAACTTTTATTGTGCACCAAACGTCTAATATTTGTCCAAATGGGATGGAATTTGGCACTTACGACCGAATTGAGTCTAGAAGCTAGTATGTCAAATTTGGTGAAGATCGGTTCAGATATAGTTATAGCTTCTATATATATTATTCATCCGATTTGTTATATTTGTTACCCACAACCGTAATATGCACTCCGTAACAACGATATTCAGGGAAATATATCAAATACAGCTCAGAAATATCTTTGCCAAATTTTATAGAGATCGGTTCAGATTTGGATATAGCTTTGAACTTTAAATTATAATTATAATCATAGCGTGTATGATTGAATTCTCCCATAAAAACTTTTAATTGTTATGTGGAGCTCCACTTAATTAGCAAAGTTTAGGGTATCACATGGTCGGCCCCGCACGACTATAGACTTTGCTTACTTGTTTTTCAAATACCTTTCTCCGGTTTTAAAGCTCTTAGTGCCGAATCGCAGGAAAATCAGTTGACTGTAATTGATAAAATAGTTATATCCTATTCTCTGTGTTCCAATCTTATTGATCCAAAATATCTTAATATCTTATTAATCCATAAGACTTAACTGTGTAGCTCAGAAATAAAAAAAACATTTTTGCTAATGGATTCAAATTTGGTAGGATAAAGAAAAAAATGTTGTTCAAAATAAAAATTCCCAAGGGTGATAGTTTTTTAAAGCACTCACACATGTGAGAAAAAAATTGACCTCTTGAAATTCTGTAAAAAAAATAAATCCTAAAGCGCTTACGAAACTATCTCTCTGAAATACAAACTTCTTTATTAGACACACGTGACAAATACCCATTTATGATTCTTTCCGAACAGTTTAACAACATAATTTGTGGTCAAAAAGCCCAACTGATACCCACTGCCAAACAACTGTTCGGATAATATGTTATTCTTCCTCAGAATTGTTTATGAATAATCAAACAAATTATTCAAGTGCGGACACACGTTTGGTTAGTAATACCAGTTAAAGGACTACTCCCACCACACACACCAAAGGAAGGAAGAAAGTGTTAACACGCTTCGAATATCACTTACCACGCCGGGCTGTCAACACAAATGCATTGCGCTTAGCACGTGACTCTCTCACTGGTAAACCATTGGCGTTGTGGGGGTGGGTGTTTCGTGGGTGCTTTTTGCTGTCTATGTCGATAGCTTTGCTTAGCCGCCAAATTTCTTTTTTGCGGCATACCGCTGACGTGTGCCGGTGTTTAGTGTAGTAAAACGCTTTTAAGCGGTATCATCAAGCGAACAATAACACTTCAAGTGGCCACCGACCGCCGTTATGGCTTTTGATCATGTAATTAAGTTATTATGATATGTTTGAATAATTTTCCAGTTGGCGCCTCCGGATGACACGTGTGGGTATTTTGTTTGTTGTCACATCTGTTGTCACTTGCCGCACTTAATTGTTGTTGTTGTTGTTGTGCGTAAAAAAGTGTGAAATCCTATGGTGATCTATTTGATTATAATTTCTTCCATTTTTCTTTTTTTCTATGGATTGTTATTTTTAAAAGCGTGGAATCGGGATGGATGGAAGAATAAAAATCTTCAAGTATGATTTAATTGGCTTATGGTATAGCAGATTTATATTAAATGTAAAAAAAATCACTTATCGAGCGTGAGAAATAGTTTGACGATAATTTAGTTTTTTATTTTATTATACAAGATCGTGGGAAAATATTAGGTCTAAATTATAGGGAAAATATCAAATATAACAATTAATATATACAATTATTATCACCTTTCCTGGTATTATTGTTTTTATGCCATCCACCAAAGTATTGGGGGAATATTAAGTTTGTCATTCCGTTTTTATACCCTACACCACAAGGTGGTCAGGGTATTATGTCTTTGTGCATTTGTTTGTAACAGGCAAAAGGAAACGAGATAGACGCATAGTTCCTTTTGATGATCTGCATAGAATCACATTCTGAGTCGATTTATGCATGTCCGTCCGTCCGTCTGTCCGTCTGTCCATGTATTTTTGTAAACAAAGTACAGTTCGTATTTATTGCCCTATCCTGATGAAATTTTGCACAAAATCATTTGTTTGGGCTAAGGACGAACCCTATTGGGTCGATCAAAATTTAGATATAGCTCCCATATATATCTTCGTCCGATTTGCCTTTTATTGTGCACCAAACGTGTAATATCAGTCCGAATAGTATGGAATTTTGCACGTACGATCAGATTGGACCTGAAAATAAGTATGCCAAATTTGATCGAAATCGGTGCAGATATGGCTATAGCTCCCATATATATTGTTCATCCGATTTGTTATTGTTATCCTCCGCAGCCGTAATATGCACTCTGTAACAACAATATTTGGGGAAATATATCAAATACAGCTCAGAAATACCTTTGCTAAATTTTATCGAGATCGGTTCAGATTTGGATATAGCTCCCATATATAACTTCGTCCGATTTACCTTTGATTGTGCACCAAACGTCTAATATTTGCCCAAATGGGATGAAATTTGGCACTTACGACCGAATTGAGTCTAGAAGCTAGTATGTCAAATTTGGTGATGATCGGTTCAGATATAGCTATAGCTCCCATATATACTGTTCACCCGATTTGTTATATTTGTTACCCACAGCCGTAATATACACTCAGTAACAACGATATTCAGGGAAATATATCAAATACAGCTCAGAAATAAGTTTGCTGAAAATGGCATAAAACTGTCTATGCAAGTTCACGTCGTCGTACAGACCCCCCTGAATCGGTACCTACCTATATTCTGTATTTTGATGATTTTAACGACATTATTCACCGTAATTATTGTTTATTTGAAGTTCCTGATAGGTAATATAGCCTATGACATAAAATTGTCTATGCAGGTTCACGTCTTCTTATAGTCCCCTATATCGGTACCACCCAATATTCGGAATTTTAATGATATTAGCTTCATTAATCACGGGAATGGAATGGTTTAAAATTTCGTATTTGCACTTCGAAATGGGTACTACTACCTATGACAGTAATTTGTCTATGCAGGTCCATGTATTCGTAAAGCCGATACAGGGTGAGATGAAAAAATTGCAACCAATTTCAGACTGCTGTCATTTCTAAGCCACTCGTCCAACAGCAGTTAAAACGATTCCAGTGACCCATCATTATATTGTTTACAAGAGTACAAAAGCATTTTGGTGAGAATTTTCCAGAAAAAAAAGTTATTCGTGATGGAATTCAAGCGTGATAGTGTGATTTCTTATATTTGGCTGGAAAACTACAAGTGGCTATCGTCAGAGCACTACAGCATTTAAATGTGAACAAATTTTTGGTGTCTCGTACCATTGCTCGTTACCGTGATAATTGTAGCGTAGCCCGACGTCAAGGAAGTGGACCGAAAATAAAACAGCAACATCAGCAGAAATGGCTCGAAAAGTAAAGAAGCGACTTGATCGAAACCCGCGTCGCAGTGGCCGAAAATTGGCTCGTGAGCTGAACATATCGCAATATTCCATTCGGCAAATATTGAAAAATGAGCTCGGGGTAAAGCCATTGAAATTCCAAAAGGAGCAAGAACTTACACTGCAACTGCCGAATTTGGGTTTCTCCGATGAGAAAACATTCATTGTCCAGCAGTTTGTAAACAAACAAAATGATCGTGTTTACTTGCCAAAGAGGTCAGCTAAAAATGTGCACCTTCGGTTGGTCACCAGAACTCAAGCGTCGGCCATGGTGATGGTGTGGGCCGCTATAACAGCTGATGGTTGCTCTCCGCTCGTATTAATCGACCGTGGCATCAGAATAAATGCCGAATATTATCGCGAAAATACTCTGGAGGGTGTATTAAAGCCTTGGGCACGCAAACCTTTTGGCTGCAGACCTTGGACATTCCTACAAGACTCAGCAACATCGCACTCAGCACGCGCCTCCCAAGAATGGTTCCCAAAATGAGGTTCCTCGCTTCATTTCCAGCCCACAATGGCAACCAAAATCTCTGGATACCAATCCGTTGGGCTAATGTGTCTGGAATGTTTTGGAAAGCAAGGTTGGCACTAAAAAATACTCAAGTGTCGATCACTTCAAGCAAGCGCTTCGCCGGGAATGGGCCAAAATACCGCAGAGCAAAATTCGGTCAGCGTGTTACGGTTTCATTGGCCGTTTTAATGCCATAATTCGTGCCAATGGTGACCAATTCGAACAAATCTAAACGTATTCAAAAATTTGATGCTATTTCCGACATTTTTTGCTTTAATTCAATAAAATTTAAAGGAAAGTAAAAATTATGCCGTTTGTCTTTGTTGCAGTTTTTTTATCTCACCCTGTATATTGGTATTGGTCTACCATGTAATCCCCAATTTTTCCCCATTATTTTAGTTTTTACATATCTGTAAGGGCCTACAGAAAATTTATCTGTATTGTCCTACTAAGATGTTCTTGAAATTTGGCAATAAAATCATAAAAAAATTCAGGATCTCCTTTGATTTTTTTGTTGTCCAAATTAAAAAATCTGCTCCCCGAATAATTATGTCCAGATAATGATGCTACACTTCAGTTCCTATGCCAAATTGTAATTGGTGTAAACAAACAGGTTGGCAGTTAGTTTAAACAAATGTTCAGATTTTGCCACAGATTTTCAACAGGTTCTGGCCGACTGAAATCGAATTCTTTTGTTTTTTAAATGTTAACAAATGGCTGCGGTATATTAGCCCATCGACATATTGCCCCCGAAGAAACGCACCAGAAGGCCATTGTGTGTCAGAGGGCCAACAATTCAGGACAACAATTAAAAAAAAAAAAACAACAAAAAGATGCAATTTTGTGGTTAACTGATATCAGACTCCGGCCATAACACTTAGGATGGATGGTAGACAAAATAAGCACATGTAGTCGGAGATGGGAGGGGGATGACTCGCTAAGAGGATGTACAGCATACTAAGCGAACTTTGGAACAATAAGTCCATTTGATGAACGAGCAGAAGAGCTGGGTCGGTGGTTATAAAAAAATGAAAGCGAAAACAAATAAGGAAATCGCTAAACTTGACATGGCTAGCAGGAAAGCGGCACAACAATAATCACCCACCACCACCACTACGTGTTTGGGTAGATAAGGGAGTCAAATCGAAACGGCAATGATTGTCATGATGATGACGATAATAATTATAAGCCTCAGGGCGACATTGCCAATGCTCTCCGAGCGAGAGCATTTTAATTCCAGTCTGGTCTAATTGGAAGGGAAGAAAAACTCTTTGATCGCTGGCACGGTGCGTAGAACAACATTGCTTCCGATTGGTGGTTCGACGCCAGTGGATGAGTGCAGAGATTATAGTTCCAGTTGAGTAACAACGAGCACAACCCTTAACTGAGAACAACAACAACAATAGCGCGAGGAACCGGTAGAAGGGCGAGAGGATTTGAAATGGCGCCCTTGTCACGACCACTGCCAATATTTTGGGGGTTGGTCAAGTGATTTACGCAAGGCAAGGTCGATATAAAATCTAACAGCGCGATGCAGTGTGCGTTTAGTTGGTACAAAAGCGTGTTACGGGCAACAACAGCAGCAAAGCGAGACTAGAAAAAATAATAACAACAAAAAATGTCACAACAACAAAGCGTGGAGTAAAAATAAAGGAACACGAAACTAAAACGAGCGAAAAGTGAAAAGGCGAAAGAAGACGAAAAAAATTTAAAAAATAACCGTTATAACCGAAAAAGAGTGTAAACGAAGCATTCGCCAAAATGTCGTGTTATAGTGGTTACGAGGATCGTTCTTTCGACTTTGAGGAGGATGATAACTCCTCCTTTGACAGTGGCTATGAAAAAAGTTTCGAAACTGAATTCAATTGCAAACGGCGCAAGCTTGTGTTCGACAATGCCATGGATTATAACAACACAACGGCCGGCAGTGGTGCAACAATGCCGCTGAATATCTCCTCCAGTGGGGGTTATATGCCCACAACATCGTTGAATTTGCCCATGGGCATTTCGGGACTCTTCGATAGTAACAGTAATCACAGTACCAGAAGTGGAAAAACTCTTGTCGAACATATCATCAGCAAAGCCCCGCCCGAGGAGTTGGAATTCGCCCCTAAATTGGGAAGCCAAACATCCACGCCCACCAAGCGGGTGACCAGCAGTGGGGAGAGCAGCGATGAAAAACCAACTGAACCAAGACCCAAACGTAAATATGCCGTCGGTCAGAATCGCATGACCCGTTCGCGCAGTCCCAGCCAAATAATGCGCATTAAAAAGTTTCGGCGCGTCAAGGCCAACGATCGCGAAAGGAATCGTATGCACATGCTCAACGATGCCCTGGAACGTTTGCGTGTCACCCTGCCACAGCTGCCCGAGGAGACGAAGCTGACAAAAATCGAAATTCTACGTTTTGCCTATAATTACATTTTTGCCTTGGTCCAGGTACTGGAGAGTGGCGGTACGCTCAACTTGGATTTGGAGAAATTGCAGAACTTTACTCTTAGCGGAGAGCGTATAACGAAAGAGTTGTTTGATGCTCTCTTTGTAAATCCCCAACCGGGCGTCTGGGGTATGTTGGGTTCCGGGATGTTGGGTCCGAGTTTTATGGGTTATGGTCGGGTGCCACAACATCCCATGCATCCACATCATCCTCATATGGCGTTTAATGCCGGCCCACCGCCGCCTGGACCACCTGGTTATGTTCCAACGGCGAATTACAATATACACAACAACGCACCGCCATGTCCTAGTGGCCCACCTCCAGCGGCACCTGGTTTCACATCCCAGGAGTTCTTTAGCAGCATGCGCCACTATACCCAACAACAACAACAACAGGAGGCCCAAGCGCAGACGCCAACGGATCATAAACCAGATTCGAATTTCTGCCAACAAAAATATGATCTCTTTAAGGATACCTTTGAGGCAGCTGCTCAGCTCAATGGTAAAACAACACCACCCTCGCCACCATCCACAGCAAACTCCAGTGCATCGACTCTCAATTGTCCAGGATATGCGGGTTATGATACGGCAACCCACACAACGCAACACCTAAACGTTAATCAAACAGCTGCAGCGTATGGACCGCAATCTACGAATTTCCATCAAAATAGCAGTTATTTCTCGCAGACACCACCATGGAAAGATTTCAATGAACAGGTAATGAATACGGGACCCCCCAAGGGCTATGTTGCCTATCCAACGGCTTAGAGCGTTGTTGAGGGAGGATAACGCTCATTAGAAGACTTCAGTCGGGGGATAATTAATAATCCTTTAAGCGAAAATTTTTTTTCTGCCATCGAAAATTTCGAAAAATGGGGTTTCTCAAACCATCCGAAAATAGGCGTGATATATAGGATATAAGGTAGGTTAAGTATCAAAAATAACATTTCAATTAGGGATATTATTACGAATTGCTTGATATCGGAATTATTTGCAAATTTTACAAGAATACCCAAATTCGAATTTTTTTTTTTTGGATGTCTTTCACTCATACTACAGGGTGAGATAAAAAAACTCCAACAATGTCAAACGCCATAATTTTTACATTTTTTTTTTAAATTTTATTGAATGAAAGGAGAAAATGTCGGAAATAGCATAAAATTTTAGAATAAGTCTAGATTTGTTCGAATTGGTCACCTTTGGCACGAATTATGGCCTTAAAACGGCCAATGAAACCGTCACACGCTGCCCGAATATTGCTCTGCGATATTTTGGCCCATTTCCGGCGAAGCGCTTACTTGAGGTGATCGACACTTTGGTATTTTTTAATACCAAAATACTCCAGATACAATAGTCCAACGGATTGGTATCCGGAGATTTTGGTGGCCATTGTGCGCTGGAAATGAAGCGAGGAAGCTCATTTTGTAATGTTTGAGTGTCCAAGGCTTTAATACACCCTCCAGAATATTTTCGCGATAATATTCAGCATTTATTCTGATGCCACGGTCGATTAATACGAGCGGAGAGTGACCATCGGCTGTTATGGCGGCCCACACCATCACCATGGCCAGCGCTTGAGTTCTGGTGGCCAACCGAAGGTGCACATTTTTAGCTGACCTCTTTGGCAAGTAAACACTATAATTTTGTTTGTTTACAAACTGCTGGACAACGAATGTTTTCTCATCGGAGACGGAGAATACCAAATTCGGCAGTTCAGCACTTTCGGTCAAGCGAAGCAACTCTTTAGCTCTTTTGACTTTATTTTCTTTCTGTTTCGGTGTAAGTTCTTGCACTTTTTGGAATTTCAATGGCTTTACCCTGAGCTCATTTTTCAATATTTGCCAAATGGAATATTGCGATATGTTCAGCTCACGAGCCATTTTTCGGCCACTGCGACGCGGGTCGCTATTTTCTTCCCTCCACTTCCTTGATGTGAATTCCATCACGAATACGCATACGCTTGTAATCAATAGAATGAGCTGTCACTGGAATAATTTTAACATGTGTCCGGCGAGTGGCTTAGAAATGACAGCAGTCTGCAGTTCGTTTCAGTTTTTTCATCTCACCCTGTTTGTTTACATTATAGTTTTTGCCGGGTTTATCTGGTCCCCTTTATGAGGATTCATGGAATTGGCAATTTAAACCTACTGGTTTACTAAATCCGGCAGAAATCCGGTAAACCGTAAAGATACAATTATATTTCCCCTTTAAAAGAAATTTTTAAATTATTTTAAAAATTTCAAAACGTTTCCGAAATTATTTTAAAATTTTCAAAATGTTGCCGAAATTTTTGAAAATTTTGAAAAAAAATTAAATTCCTATCTTCTTGATTGGTTAAGTCTGGAGTATTCTTCCATTGGAATATTATTCTCTATTAAAGAGAGCAATATTCTTCAAAACGATACCTATAGCTTTGCAATATTTGATGATCGCTACCAATATCAAAATTTCATTCCGGCAAATATTCCGATAACAATCAATTCAATTTTTTCAAACTTTTTCTTTTATTCTAAAATGGCTTGGTTGTAGGTATACTGCTTGAAAATCAAAATAGTTGTGTTATTCAGTATTTTCAGGTCTATATGTGCAACCAACCTGTTTTCCAAAAAATATATATATTTTATACAACTCTCTTAGATATTTGACAAAACCTAAAATCAAGAAGCGTTTATTAAATCCCCTAAAAGAGTTGTATAAATTTTAAACAATATTAAATAATTTTTTTAAATGATCTATCTAATTTGAAAAAAAAAAATAAAATAAATCATTTTTTAAATTAGCGACATCATTTTCTTTCTATTTTTAAATACAAAAAGTTTTCAGAATAATGTTGAAATTTGCTTAATTCTACAACTGCAAGAATATGAAAATTGTTACTATGATAAGCGATTTTTTCTTTATAATACTGAAAAAATGTTAAAATAGTAAATTCTTGCAGGTTCTGGAACACACAGCAATAACCTACAAACTCAACATTATTCTCTAAAACTTTTTCTCTTTTACTTTTTCTATAAGTATATGGATCTCCAAAAATATATATTCTTTTTTGTAACAAAACAAAGGTTGTTCACTGACCAATTAAGTACCTTATATAAAATGTTTGTGAATATTTACTAAGTCTATATATATATTTTTTATATACATATACATAATAACAAAACATATATTTTTATAAAATATTTAAATAGTTATTTAAGAGAAGAGGGAAAGTAAAACAATGTTGATAAATCACGAATTTTTGTTACGCAATCAGGTAAACTAAAAAAACTAGTCATGTTTGTTCAAAGAATTGTAAATTTTTAATAAAATTTAGTTTTGTATTATTTTTTGTCGCCTAGTCATAAGACCACCATTTGTAAATTGTATTGAAGTGATTTTGATGGAAATAAAGTTGAAACTACAACACAAAGAACATGAATTTTTAATGATTTAATAACCAATAATCCAGCAATAACTTTGTAAGTGTTTGTGTCACTTTCAGCATTACTAGTAATGACAACCGCATATTCTCAGGCTTATTAGTATCCAAAAATAATGACAACTATTTTAGATTAATTTATGAGTTATGCCTTAATTTACAAGGCAAAATAACCTAATTTTATTATATTAAGTAATGAGTAACGGCTAAGTATATAGGCCGATGAGTAACGTAAAGTCGCTGATTTAGTATGTTGGTCCTTAAAAATATTCCTTAAAAATCCACGTTTATATCTTTGATGGTCCTTAAAAAATATTCCTTAAAAATCCACGTTTATATCTTTGATGGTCCTTAAAAAATATTCCTTAAAAATCCACGTTTATATCTTTGATGGTCCTTAAAAAATATTCCTTAAAAATCCACGTTTATATCTTTGATGGTCCTTAAAAAATATTCCTTAAAAATCCACGTTTGTGGTCCTTAAAAAATATTCCTTAAAAATCCACGTTTGTGGTCCTTAAAAATATTCCTTAAAAATCCACGTTTGTGGTCCTTAAAAAATATTCCTTAAAAATCCACGTTTGTGGTCCTTAAAAAATATTCCTTAAAAATCCACGTTTGTGGTCCTTAAAAAATATTCCTTAAAAATCCACGTTTATATCTTTGATGGTCATTAAAAAATATTCCTTAAAAATCCACGTTTGTGGTCCTTAAAAAATATTCCTTAAAATCCACGTTTATATCTTTGATGGTCCTTAAAAAATATTCCTTAAAAATCCACGTTTGTGGTCCTTAAAAAATATTCCTTAAAAATCCACGTTTGTGGTCCTTAAAAAATATTCCTTAAAAATCCACGTTTATATCTTTGATGGTCCTTAAAAAATATTCCTTAAAAATCCACGTTTATATCTTTGATGGTCCTTAAAAAATATTCCTTAAAAATCCACGTTTATATCTTTGATGGTCCTTAAAAAATATTCCTTAAAAATCCACGTTTGTGGTCCTTAAAAAATATTCCTTAAAAATCCACGTTTGTGGTCCTTAAAAAATATTCCTTAAAAATCCACGTTTGTGGTCCTTAAAAAATATTCCTTAAAAATCCACGTTTGTGGTCCTTAAAAAATATTCCTTAAAAATCCACGTTTATATCTTTGATGGTCATTAAAAAATATTCCTTAAAAATCCACGTTTGTGGTCCTTAAAAAATATTCCTTAAAAATCCACGTTTATATCTTTGATGGTCCTTAAAAATATTCCTTAAAAATCCACGTTTGTGGTCCTTAAAAAATATTCCTTAAAAATCCACGTTTGTGGTCCTTAAAAAATATTCCTTAAAAATCCACGTTTGTGGTCCTTAAAAAATATTCCTTAAAAATCCACGTTTGTGGTCCTTAAAAAATATTCCTTAAAAATCCACGTTTATATCTTTGATGGTCATTAAAAAATATTCCTTAAAAATCCACGTTTGTGGTCCTTAAAAAATATTCCTTAAAAATCCACGTTTATATCTTTGATGGTCCTTAAAAAATATTCCTTAAAAATCCACGTTTGTGGTCCTTAAAAAATATTCCTTAAAAATCCACGTTTATATCTTTGATGGTCCTTAAAAAATATTCCTTAAAAATCCACGTTTATATCTTTGATGGTCCTTAAAAAATATTCCTTAAAAATCCACGTTTATATCTTTGATGGTCCTTAAAAAATATTCCTTAAAAATCCACGTTTGTGGTCCTTAAAAAATATTCCTTAAAAATCCACGTTTGTGGTCCTTAAAAAATATTCCTTAAAAATCCACGTTTGTGGTCCTTAAAAAATATTCCTTAAAAATCCACGTTTGTGGTCCTTAAAAAATATTCCTTAAAAATCCACGTTTGTGGTCCTTAAAAAATATTCCTTAAAAATCCACGTTTATATCTTTGATGGTCCTTAAAAAATATTCCTTAAAAATCCACGTTTGTGGTCCTTAAAAAATATTCCTTAAAAATCCACGTTTGTGGTCCTTAAAAAATATTCCTTAAAAATCCACGTTTGTGGTCCTTAAAAAATATTCCTTAAAAATCCACGTTTGTGGTCCTTAAAAAATATTCCTTAAAAATCCACGTTTATATCTTTGATGGTCATTAAAAAATATTCCTTAAAATCCACGTTTGTGGTCCTTAAAAAATATTCCTTAAAAATCCACGTTTATATCTTTGATGGTCCTTAAAAAATATTCCTTAAAAATCCACGTTTGTGGTCCTTAAAAAATATTCCTTAAAAATCCACGTTTGTGGTCCTTAAAAAATATTCCTTAAAAATCCACGTTTATATCTTTGATGGTCCTTAAAAAATATTCCTTAAAAATCCACGTTTATATCTTTGATGGTCCTTAAAAAATATTCCTTAAAAATCCACGTTTATATCTTTGATGGTCCTTAAAAAATATTCCTTAAAAATCCACGTTTGTGGTCCTTAAAAAATATTCCTTAAAAATCCACGTTTGTGGTCCTTAAAAATATTCCTTAAAAATCCACGTTTGTGGTCCTTAAAAAATATTCCTTAAAAATCCACGTTTATATCTTTGATGGTCATTAAAAAATATTCCTTAAAAATCCACGTTTGTGGTCCTTAAAAATATTCCTTAAAAATCCACGTTTATATCTTTGATGGTCCTTAAAAAATATTCCTTAAAAATCCACGTTTGTGGTCCTTAAAAATATTCCTTAAAATCCACGTTTGTGGTCCTTAAAAATATTCCTTAAAAATCCACGTTTGTGGTCCTTAAAAATATTCCTTAAAAATCCACGTTTGTGGTCCTTAAAAATATTCCTTAAAAATCCACGTTTGTGGTCCTTAAAAAATATTCCTTAAAAATCCACGTTTATATCTTTGATGGTCCTTAAAAAATATTCCTTAAAAATCCACGTTTATATCTTTGATGGTCCTTAAAAAATATTCCTTAAAAATCCACGTTTATATCTTTGATGGTCCTTAAAAAATATTCCTTAAAAATCCACGTTTGTGGTCCTTAAAAAATATTCCTTAAAAATCCACGTTTGTGGTCCTTAAAAAATATTCCTTAAAAATCCACGTTTGTGGTCCTTAAAAAATATTCCTTAAAAATCCACGTTTGTGGTCCTTAAAAAATATTCCTTAAAAATCCACGTTTATATCTTTGATGGTCATTAAAAAATATTCCTTAAAAATCCACGTTTGTGGTCCTTAAAAAATATTCCTTAAAAATCCACGTTTATATCTTTGATGGTCATTAAAAAATATTCCTTAAAAATCCACGTTTGTGGTCCTTAAAAAATATTCCTTAAAAATCCACGTTTATATCTTTGATGGTCCTTAAAAAATATTCCTTAAAAATCCACGTTTATATCTTTGATGGTCCTTAAAAAATATTCCTTAAAAATCCACGTTTATATCTTTGATGGTCCTTAAAAAATATTCCTTAAAAATCCACGTTTGTGGTCCTTAAAAAATATTCCTTAAAAATCCACGTTTGTGGTCCTTAAAAAATATTCCTTAAAAATCCACGTTTGTGGTCCTTAAAAAATATTCCTTAAAAATCCACGTTTATATCTTTGATGGTCATTAAAAAATATTCCTTAAAAATCCACGTTTGTGGTCCTTAAAAAATATTCCTTAAAAATCCACGTTTATATCTTTGATGGTCCTTAAAAAATATTCCTTAAAAATCCACGTTTGTGGTCCTTAAAAAATATTCCTTAAAAATCCACGTTTGTGGTCCTTAAAAAATATTCCTTAAAAATCCACGTTTGTGGTCCTTAAAAAATATTCCTTAAAAATCCACGTTTATATCTTTGATGGTCATTAAAAAATATTCCTTAAAAATCCACGTTTGTGGTCCTTAAAAAATATTCCTTAAAAATCCACGTTTATATCTTTGATGGTCATTAAAAAATATTCCTTAAAAATCCACGTTTATATCTTTGATGGTCATTAAAAAATATTCCTTAAAAATCCACGTTTGTGGTCCTTAAAAAATATTCCTTAAAATCCACGTTTATATCTTTGATGGTCATTAAAAAATATTCCTTAAAAATCCACGTTTGTGGTCCTTAAAAAATATTCCTTAAAAATCCACGTTTATATCTTTGATGGTCCTTAAAAATATTCCTTAAAAATCCACGTTTATATCTTTGATGGTCCTTAAAAAATATTCCTTAAAAATCCACGTTTATATCTTTGATGGTCCTTAAAAAATATTCCTTAAAAATCCACGTTTGTGGTCCTTAAAAAATATTCCTTAAAAATCCACGTTTGTGGTCCTTAAAAAATATTCCTTAAAAATCCACGTTTGTGGTCCTTAAAAAATATTCCTTAAAAATCCACGTTTATATCTTTGATGGTCATTAAAAATATTCCTTAAAAATCCACGTTTGTGGTCCTTAAAAAATATTCCTTAAAAATCCACGTTTATATCTTTGATGGTCCTTAAAAAATATTCCTTAAAAATCCACGTTTGTGGTCCTTAAAAAATATTCCTTAAAAATCCACGTTTGTGGTCCTTAAAAAATATTCCTTAAAAATCCACGTTTGTGGTCCTTAAAAAATATTCCTTAAAAATCCACGTTTATATCTTTGATGGTCATTAAAAATATTCCTTAAAAATCCACGTTTGTGGTCCTTAAAAAATATTCCTTAAAAATCCACGTTTATATCTTTGATGGTCCTTAAAAATATTCCTTAAAAATCCACGTTTGTGGTCCTTAAAAATATTCCTTAAAATCCACGTTTGTGGTCCTTAAAAAATATTCCTTAAAAATCCACGTTTGTGGTCCTTAAAAAATATTCCTTAAAAATCCACGTTTATATCTTTGATGGTCATTAAAAAATATTCCTTAAAAATCCACGTTTGTGGTCCTTAAAAATATTCCTTAAAAATCCACGTTTATATCTTTGATGGTCATTAAAAAATATTCCTTAAAAATCCACGTTTGTGGTCCTTAAAAAATATTCCTTAAAATCCACGTTTATATCTTTGATGGTCATTAAAAATATTCCTTAAAAATCCACGTTTGTGGTCCTTAAAAAATATTCCTTAAAAATCCACGTTTATATCTTTGATGGTCCTTAAAAAATATTCCTTAAAAATCCACGTTTATATCTTTGATGGTCCTTAAAAAATATTCCTTAAAAATCCACGTTTATATCTTTGATGGTCCTTAAAAATATTCCTTAAAAATCCACGTTTGTGGTCCTTAAAAAATATTCCTTAAAAATCCACGTTTGTGGTCCTTAAAAAATATTCCTTAAAAATCCACGTTTATATCTTTGATGGTCATTAAAAAATATTCCTTAAAAATCCACGTTTGTGGTCCTTAAAAAATATTCCTTAAAAATCCACGTTTATATCTTTGATGGTCCTTAAAAAATATTCCTTAAAAATCCACGTTTGTGGTCCTTAAAAAATATTCCTTAAAAATCCACGTTTGTGGTCCTTAAAAAATATTCCTTAAAAATCCACGTTTGTGGTCCTTAAAAAATATTCCTTAAAAATCCACGTTTATATCTTTGATGGTCATTAAAAAATATTCCTTAAAAATCCACGTTTGTGGTCCTTAAAAAATATTCCTTAAAAATCCACGTTTATATCTTTGATGGTCATTAAAAAATATTCCTTAAAAATCCACGTTTGTGGTCCTTAAAAAATATTCCTTAAAAATCCACGTTTATATCTTTGATGGTCATTAAAAAATATTCCTTAAAAATCCACGTTTGTGGTCCTTAAAAAATATTCCTTAAAAATCCACGTTTATATCTTTGATGGTCCTTAAAAAATATTCCTTAAAAATCCACGTTTATATCTTTGATGGTCCTTAAAAAATATTCCTTAAAAATCCACGTTTATATCTTTGATGGTCCTTAAAAAATATTCCTTAAAAATCCACGTTTGTGGTCCTTAAAAAATATTCCTTAAAAATCCACGTTTGTGGTCCTTAAAAAATATTCCTTAAAAATCCACGTTTATATCTTTGATGGTCATTAAAAAATATTCCTTAAAAATCCACGTTTGTGGTCCTTAAAAAATATTCCTTAAAAATCCACGTTTATATCTTTGATGGTCCTTAAAAAATATTCCTTAAAAATCCACGTTTGTGGTCCTTAAAAAATATTCCTTAAAAATCCACGTTTGTGGTCCTTAAAAAATATTCCTTAAAAATCCACGTTTGTGGTCCTTAAAAAATATTCCTTAAAAATCCACGTTTATATCTTTGATGGTCATTAAAAAATATTCCTTAAAAATCCACGTTTGTGGTCCTTAAAAAATATTCCTTAAAAATCCACGTTTATATCTTTGATGGTCATTAAAAAATATTCCTTAAAAATCCACGTTTGTGGTCCTTAAAAAATATTCCTTAAAAATCCACGTTTATATCTTTGATGGTCATTAAAAAATATTCCTTAAAAATCCACGTTTGTGGTCCTTAAAAAATATTCCTTAAAAATCCACGTTTATATCTTTGATGGTCCTTAAAAAATATTCCTTAAAAATCCACGTTTATATCTTTGATGGTCCTTAAAAAATATTCCTTAAAAATCCACGTTTATATCTTTGATGGTCCTTAAAAAATATTCCTTAAAAATCCACGTTTGTGGTCCTTAAAAAATATTCCTTAAAAATCCACGTTTGTGGTCCTTAAAAAATATTCCTTAAAAATCCACGTTTGTGGTCCTTAAAAAATATTCCTTAAAAATCCACGTTTATATCTTTGATGGTCATTAAAAAATATTCCTTAAAAATCCACGTTTGTGGTCCTTAAAAAATATTCCTTAAAAATCCACGTTTATATCTTTGATGGTCCTTAAAAAATATTCCTTAAAAATCCACGTTTGTGGTCCTTAAAAAATATTCCTTAAAAATCCACGTTTGTGGTCCTTAAAAAATATTCCTTAAAAATCCACGTTTGTGGTCCTTAAAAAATATTCCTTAAAAATCCACGTTTATATCTTTGATGGTCATTAAAAAATATTCCTTAAAAATCCACGTTTGTGGTCCTTAAAAAATATTCCTTAAAAATCCACGTTTATATCTTTGATGGTCATTAAAAAATATTCCTTAAAAATCCACGTTTGTGGTCCTTAAAAAATATTCCTTAAAAATCCACGTTTATATCTTTGATGGTCCTTAAAAAATATTCCTTAAAAATCCACGTTTATATCTTTGATGGTCCTTAAAAAATATTCCTTAAAAATCCACGTTTATATCTTTGATGGTCCTTAAAAAATATTCCTTAAAAATCCACGTTTGTGGTCCTTAAAAAATATTCCTTAAAAATCCACGTTTGTGGTCCTTAAAAAATATTCCTTAAAAATCCACGTTTGTGGTCCTTAAAAAATATTCCTTAAAAATCCACGTTTATATCTTTGATGGTCATTAAAAAATATTCCTTAAAAATCCACGTTTGTGGTCCTTAAAAATATTCCTTAAAAATCCACGTTTGTGGTCCTTAAAAAATATTCCTTAAAAATCCACGTTTATATCTTTGATGGTCCTTAAAAAATATTCCTTAAAAATCCACGTTTGTGGTCCTTAAAAAATATTCCTTAAAAATCCACGTTTGTGGTCCTTAAAAAATATTCCTTAAAAATCCACGTTTGTGGTCCTTAAAAAATATTCCTTAAAAATCCACGTTTGTGGTCCTTAAAAAATATTCCTTAAAAATCCACGTTTGTGGTCCTTAAAAAATATTCCTTAAAAATCCACGTTTATATCTTTGATGGTCCTTAAAAAATATTCCTTAAAAATCCACGTTTATATCTTTGATGGTCCTTAAAAAATATTCCTTAAAAATCCACGTTTATATCTTTGATGGTCCTTAAAAAATATTCCTTAAAAATCCACGTTTGTGGTCCTTAAAAAATATTCCTTAAAAATCCACGTTTGTGGTCCTTAAAAAATATTCCTTAAAAATCCACGTTTGTGGTCCTTAAAAAATATTCCTTAAAAATCCACGTTTGTGGTCCTTAAAAAATATTCCTTAAAAATCCACGTTTATATCTTTGATGGTCATTAAAAAATATTCCTTAAAAATCCACGTTTGTGGTCCTTAAAAAATATTCCTTAAAAATCCACGTTTATATCTTTGATGGTCATTAAAAAATATTCCTTAAAAATCCACGTTTGTGGTCCTTAAAAAATATTCCTTAAAAATCCACGTTTATATCTTTGATGGTCCTTAAAAAATATTCCTTAAAAATCCACGTTTGTGGTCCTTAAAAAATATTCCTTAAAAATCCACGTTTATATCTTTGATGGTCATTAAAAAATATTCCTTAAAAATCCACGTTTGTGGTCCTTAAAAATATTCCTTAAAAATCCACGTTTGTGGTCCTTAAAAAATATTCCTTAAAAATCCACGTTTGTGGTCCTTAAAAAATATTCCTTAAAAATCCACGTTTGTGGTCCTTAAAAAATATTCCTTAAAAATCCACGTTTATATCTTTGATGGTCCTTAAAAAATATTCCTTAAAAATCCACGTTTGTGGTCCTTAAAAAATATTCCTTAAAAATCCACGTTTGTGGTCCTTAAAAAATATTCCTTAAAAATCCACGTTTGTGGTCCTTAAAAAATATTCCTTAAAAATCCACGTTTGTGGTCCTTAAAAAATATTCCTTAAAAATCCACGTTTGTGGTCCTTAAAAAATATTCCTTAAAAATCCACGTTTATATCTTTGATGGTCATTAAAAAATATTCCTTAAAAATCCACGTTTGTGGTCCTTAAAAAATATTCCTTAAAAATCCACGTTTATATCTTTGATGGTCCTTAAAAAATATTCCTTAAAAATCCACGTTTGTGGTCCTTAAAAAATATTCCTTAAAAACCCACGTTTGAGGTCCTTAAACAATATTCCTTGAAAATCCACGTTTGTGGTCCTTAAAAAATATTCCTTAAAATCCACGTTTATATCCTTGATGGTCCTTAAAAAATATTTCTTAAAATTCACGTTTACATCCTTGATGGTCCTTAAAAATATTTCTTAAAATCCACGTTTATATTCTTGATGGTCCTTAAAAAATATTTCTCAAAATCCACATTTATATCCTTGATGGTCCTTAAAAAATATTTCTTAAATACAATATTTATATCCTTGATGGTCCTTAAAAAATATTTCTTTAAAATCCAAGTTTATATCCTTGATGGTCCTTAAAAAATATTTCTTTAAAATCCACGTTTATATACTTGATGGTCCCTAAAAAATATTTCTTAAAAATCCACGTTTATATTCTTGATGGTCTTAAAAAAATATTCCTTAAAAATCCACGTTTGTGGTCCTTAAAAAATATTCCATTAAAATTCAAGTTTGTGGTCCTTAAAAATATTTCATAAAAATCCACGTTTGTGGTCCTTAAGAAATATTCCTTAAAAACCCACGTTTATATCCTTGATGGTCCTTAAAAAACATTCCTTAAAAATCCACGTTTGTGGTCCTTAAAAAATATTCCTTAAAAACCCACGTTTGAGGTCCTTAAACAATATTCCTTGAAAATCCACGTTTGTGGTCCTTAAAAAATATTCCTTAAAATCCACGTTTATATCTTTGATGGTCCTTAAAAAATATTCCTTAAAAATCCACGTTTATATCTTTGATGGTCCTTAAAAAATATTCCTTAAAAATCCACGTTTATATCTTTGATGGTCCTTAAAAAATATTCCTTAAAAATCCACGTTTGTGGTCCTTAAAAAATATTCCTTAAAAACCCACGTTTGAGGTCCTTAAACAATATTCCTTGAAAATCCACGTTTGTGGTCCTTAAAAAATATTCCTTAAAATCCACGTTTATATCCTTGATGGTCCTTAAAAAATATTTCTTAAAATTCACGTTTACATCCTTGATGGTCCTTAAAATATTTCTTAAAATCCACGTTTATATTCTTGATGGTCCTTAAAAAATATTTCTCAAAATCCACATTTATATCCTTGATGGTCCTTAAAAAATATTTCTTAAATACAATATTTATATCCTTGATGGTCCTTAAAAAATATTTCTTTAAAATCCAAGTTTATATCCTTGATGGTCCTTAAAAAATATTTCTTTAAAATCCACGTTTATATACTTGATGGTCCCTAAAAATATTTCTTAAAAATCCACGTTTATATTCTTGATGGTCTTAAAAAAATATTCCTTAAAAATCCACGTTTGTGGTCCTTAAAAAATATTCCATTAAAATTCAAGTTTGTGGTCCTTAAAAAATATTTCATAAAAATCCACGTTTGTGGTCCTTAAGAAATATTCCTTAAAAACCCACGTTTATATCCTTGATGGTCCTTAAAAAACATTCCTTAAAAATCCACGTTTGTGGTCCTTAAAAAATATTCCATAAAAACCCACGTTTGTGGTCCTTAAATAATATTCCTTAAAAATCCACGTTTGTGGTCCTTAAGAAATATTCCTTAAAATCCACGTTTATATCCTTGATGGTCCTTAAAAAACATTCCTTGAAAATCCACATTTGTAGTCCTTAAGAAATATTCCTTAAAATCCACGTTTATATCCTTGATGGTCCTTAAAAAATATTTCTTAAAATTCACGTTTACATCCTTGATGGTCCTTAAAAATATTTCTTAAAATCCACGTTTATATTCTTGATGGTCCTTAAAAAATATTTCTCAAAATCCACATTTATATCCTTGATGGTCCTTAAAAAATATTTCTTAAATACCATATTTATATCCTTGATGGTCCTTAAAAAATATTTCTTTAAAATCCACGTTTATATACTTGATGGTCCCTAAAAAATATTTCTTAAATACCATATTTATATCCTTGATGGTCCTTAAAAATATTTCTTAAAAATCCACGTTTATATCCTTGATGGTCTTAAAAAAATATTCCTTAAAAATCCACGTTTGTGGTCCTTAAAAAATATTCCATTAAAAATCAAGTTTGTGGTCCTTAAAAAATATTTCATAAAAATCCACGTTTGTGGTCCTTAAAAAATATTCCATTAAAAATCAAGTTTGTGGTCCTTAAAAAATATTTCATAAAAATCCACGTTTGTGGTCCTTAAAAAATATTCCTTAAAAACCCACGTTTATATCCTTGATGGTCCTTAAAAAACATTTCTTAAAAATCCACGTTTGTGGTCCTTAAAAAATATTCCTTAAAAATCCACGTTTGTGTTCCTTAAAAAATATTCCTTAAAAACCCACGTTTGTGGTCCTTAAATAATATTCCTTGAAAATCCACGTTTGTGGTTCTTAAGAAATATTCCTTAAAATCCACGTTTATATCCTTGATGGTCCTTAAAAAACATTCCTTGAAAATCCACGTTTGTGGTCCTTAAGAAATATTCCTTAAAATCCACGTTTATATCCTTGATGGTCCTTAAAAAATATTTCTTAAAATTCACGTTTATATCCTTGATGGTCCTTAAAAAATATTTCTTTAAAATCCACGTGTATATCCTTGATGGTCCTTAAAAAATATTTCTTTATAATCCACGTTTATATACTTGATGGTCTTAAAAAAATATTACTTAAAAATCCACGTTTGTGGTCCTTAAAAATATTCCTTAAAAATCCACGTTTATATCCTTGATGGTCCTTAAAAAATATTCCTTAAAAATCCACGTTTATATCCTTGATGGTCCTTAAAAAATATTCTTTAAAAATCCACGTTTATATCCTTGATGGTCGTTAAAAAATATTTCTTTAAAAATCCATGTTTATATCCTTGATGGTCGTTAAAAAATATTCCTTAAAATCCATGTTTATATCCTTGATGGTCGTTAAAAAATATTCCTTAAAAATCCTTGATGGCCCTTTAGAAAATCTTCTTAAAAAATCCACGTTTATTTGTCTTCGGGTCCCTGAAAAGATCTTCTTTAAAGATCCGCGTTTATATCCTTGATGGTCCTTGACAAAATCTTCTTAAAAAATCCACGTTTATTTGTCTTTGGGTCCTTGACAAAATCTTCTTTAAAAATCCACCTTTATATCCTTGATGGTCTTTGACAAAATCTTTTTTAAAATCCACGTTTATATCCTTGACAAAATCTTCTTTAAAAATTCACGTTTATATCCTTGATGGTCCTTGACAAAATCTTCTTTAAAAATCCACGTTTATATCCTTGATGGTCTTTGACAAATTTTTTTTAAAATCCACGTTTATATCCTTGACAAAATCTTCTTTAAAAATTCACGTTTATATCCTTGATGGTCCTTGACAAAATCTTCTTTAAAAATCCACGTTTATATCCTTGATGGTCTTTGACAAAATTTTTTTAAAATCCACGTTTATATCCTTGACAAAATCTTCTTTAAAAATCCACGTTTATATTCTTGATGGTCCTTGACAAAATCTACGTTAATATCCCTGAAGTAGATTTCCAAAATCTTCTTTAAAAAATCCACGTTTATATCCTTGATGAACAATCTAGTTCCTTATCGAAGAAGTACTTCTGACCTTTTCATAGTAACACCCTTCTGGCCATCAGTTTTCTTCTATAGAATGTGAATTACCCGTCATCTTGAAAGAAAAAATTTAGCCTTCAATTAAAAAATGGTATTTTATAAAAACAAGTATTTCTATGAAAGTATTTGAGAGAAGGCTTGCTGCTCTTTTCTAAAAGTAGAGTTTATGTGTTCGGGGTGTAATTTGCCTTTAAATATTCTTTTATAAAAGGACATTCTAGTCTTGTACAAAGGTAGTCCTTTGGTTTTATCTATTGAAATTCTCCTCACCCAGCTTTCGTCCTTATGGTCAATAAGTTCCCAAAATTACAATTTCCTACCATTACGCTATGTTTCCTTGATTCAATCCGGGAGATAAAATGTATAACAAACAAGTTTACATTTCATTGAATAATCTGCAACAAAAATCTACAAATTCAAATTACCAAACTCATCCATCCAGCTACCTTTTACGACTTCCACAACTACCCTTATTGGCATTTTTGTTTGTGATATGACTACTTAAACAACATTTCGATGGTAATTCAAATCAATATCCTTCTGATAATCTGTGAAATTCAACAAAAACAAAACAGAAAAAAAAGAGAAACAATAGTAGCAACAGTAATAATCCAAAAGGGAAAGGTAGATGCGGAAATATAACCAACAAGTTATCGGAAACCCTTGGCAAAAAAGCATAAACTCATCCACTCCACTGGGACCCAGTGGCTGTAATGAAATCTCTTCAATTCCCCGATGATGTATGAAAATCATGGAATAAAGTGCGGGGATAACAATTTGTTGTAACATTGCATCGTTTTTTTCTGTGTGTATTTTTATGTTATTGTTGTTGGGATGTGATTTTCTTATCATAACCTACAAATCGGAAAATTGTTTTTAGTTGGCAGTATGTTTTTGCCGCTTTTCTCTTTTGGTTGGCTGGCAATGAAATAGAAAATTCATATTCATCATGGCAAACCGTAGCTGGAGCAGCGAAAAGCAAGCTGAAGAATTATCATCTGTAAGTATTAAATACGTTGATAAAAATCTACCCTCAGTGTAGCATTCATATATATTTGAAGTATAATAAACGCACATTCTTATATAAAAGCATTTGTGCGCAAGAGAAAAATATTTTCAAATACCCTACCAAATGCATTGAAGAAATCTTTTATAAAATTTTTTGAAGAAAACATAACATTATGAGGTCTTCTAGAGATAGAATGCCAAAAGGAGATTTTCTTTAAATAATGATGCTATGATAAAATTAAGTTATTTTGTAAATATAAGGAAAATTTATTATTTTTTAGCTGATTGGTAATGCAGAAGGTAGGTAATTATCACTATTTTTGCACAAATGGCTGAGGAGTATTACAAAAGAGTAGAAAAGAGGGAATAACTTTATATCGGATAGGTATGTAATTTTATAAAAGAAGGTAAGAGAAAATTGCCGAATATTAAAACTCAACTTTCATAAAAGAGCTGCAAGTCTTCTTTCAAATAAGAGCAGAAGATTATCTTTCAATTTAGGGCTAGATAAAAAATCTGTAACAAATTCACACGCTATAATTTTTACATTTTTTTTTTTTAATTTTATTGAATGACAGCAAAAAATGTCGGAAATAGCATCAAATTTTAGAATATGTTTAGATTTGTTCGAATTTGGCCACCTTTGGCACGAATTATGGCATTCAAACGGCCACTGAAACCGTCACACACTGCCCAAATGTTGCTCTGCGGTATTTTGGTCCATTCCCGGCAAAACGCTTGCTTAAGGTGATCGACACTTTGGTATTTTTTAGTGCCAACCTTGCTTGGCCATTGTGCGCTGGAAATGAAGCGAGGAACCTCATTTTGTAACCATTCTTGGGTGGCGGGTGCTAAGTGCGATAGTGCTGAGTCCTGTTGGAATCCCAAGGTCTGTGGCCAAAATGTTTGCGTGCCCAAGACTTTAATACACCTCCAGAATACTTTTGCGATAATATTCGGCATTTATTCCGATGCCACGGTCGATTAATACAAGCGGAGAGTGACCATCGGCTGTTATGGCGGCCCATACCATCACCATGGCCATCGCTTGAGTTCTGGTGGCCAACCGAAGGTGCACATTTTTAGCTGACCTCTTTGGCAAGTAAACACTATCATTTTGTTTGCTTACAAACTGCTGGACAATTCTGTTTTCTCATCGGAGAATACCAAATTCGGCAGTTCAGCACTTTCGGTCAAGCGAAGCAACTCTTCAGCTCTTTTGAGTCTATTTTCTTTCTGTTGCGGTGCAAGTTCTTGCACTTTTTGGAATTTCAATGGCTTTACCCTGAGCTCATTTTTCAATATTTGCCGAATGGAGCCATTTTTCGGCCACTGCGATGCGGATTTCGATCAAGTCGCTTCTTTACTTTTCGATCTATTTCTGCTAATGTTGCTGTTTTCTTCCGTCCACTTCCTTGACTTCGGGCTACGCTACCAGTAACACGGTAACGAGCGTTGGTACGAGACACAAAATATTTATTCACATTTAAATGCTGGAGTGCTCTAACGATAGACACTTGTGGGTTTCCAGCCATATATAAAGAAATCATATCACGCTTGAGTTCCATCACGAAAAACTTTTTTCTGGAAAATTCTCACCAAAATGCTTCTGTACGCTTGTAAACAATATAATGAGCTGTCACTGGAATAATTTTAACAGCTGTCAGATGAGTGTCTTTAAAATGACAGCAGACTGTAGTTGTCGCCATATTAGGGATACTGGTAATGAATAAATAAGTGGGTCCAACTCCTCTTTCGACAAACAAAACGACAGATTCTCGAAAGAGGAGTTAGACCCATTTATTCATTTATTTATTCATTACCAGGATCCCAGAAGAGAAGTTAAGTCTACTCCTCCAGTTCTGGAAATGTAAAGACTCGTTTTTTAACTTATTTATTGTTTCTTGGTGGCATTTCGGTAAGTACTTACTTCTTATTACAAGCCCTTATCAAAATAAGCGGTAAGTTGGCTGTCCTCTAAGTATGTTACTGGTGCCGAAATGTACTTTTTAAACCCAGTATTTGGTAACGAAATATTTCTCTGGTATGGTTAGTTTCCTCCCCAGTCGTCTATTACCACCAACCTTATGATTATTTCAATCTAACTTTCTTCATAGCATTGCAACCCTCTCTGCAAGCCGCTTTGCAATAACAATAACACCAACAGTACACTCAACACTCATAGTTTTGACCCGGCACTACTCCGTCATTCACTGCCATGGAGCACAAAATGAAAGAAATGTAAAGCACAAAGGCCCATGCTTATACAATAATATCCTGCTGGGTATTTAGGATTTTCTCTTGTGTTCCCCGGGCCTGCCCTATTTGTCAAAAGACTGACTGACTGGCTGGCTGACTGCCACACAAATGATGGCAAAGATAAATCTTAACACCTCCAACAATGGTGAACAGCAACGACACATAAATGACATTCTTTGGATTAAACCGTTGGGTGCCATCGCATCCCTGTGTTGTTTGGTATTCCAGGGACATCTTTAATGTTAGTTGTTGTTGTTATTTTTGTTTGATTTGGTTGCTGCCATCAGATATTCATTTTTCCATTCGTAATGTGGATTAAATTATTTCAGCTTAACAAGTACCAACCAACAAATGGGCCATACTGGTTATTATGCCTTATGTGTCTCTAAATTTGTGTTGGTATTAGTTGTGGGCTATGCCAGTTACTTGGAAGGTTAATCCAAAATTGATTTTTAGAGATAGGAAATCCTAATGGAATGAGTTTTTGAAGGGAGATAAGGGAATGCATTAGTAGATTAATTACAAAATAATAAAATACATACTAGGAGTATTTTTGGGGCATAACATGCTAGTTACAACATTTTTCTATAAATAAAAAAAATATTTATTTATTTATTTTTTGTTGTAAAAAATAGCTTTGATATACATTTTCCTGGTATGGTAATATACTAGGCCTAAAAATTTAAAACTACTCGGCCGATATCGTATCTGCCACCATTAATGTATCCCATGGTACAATAAAAAGGTAAGGTAGAGCTAGCAGATGATTATAATTTTTTTCTGAGTGTGCCCGACTTCTGCCAATTTTGTGTATGTATTTATTATTTTGAAAAAATGAAAAAAAGAAATATTTTCAAAACTAATGATTGGAAGACACCTACACTGCGGCTCGCGCATCAAAGCTATAAACCAGTTTAGCCATGAAATTGAAAGATTGAACAGTTTGGATCGTATTTTTGAGAGAAAATCCATGCATTCCAATCATTTTTCGAGCTATTTAACCCATTTTAAAAATGAGGAAAAATATGAAAAAAGAAATGAAAACAACATTTTGTATATAATTTTGAATGAATCTGACAGGAAGCTGGCATAGCCTCAGGGCTGTATTTCTGTAGTTTTGCGAAGCTCTTCTACCTCCTTATTGTACCATCATGTATCCTAACCAAAGGGTTATTGAAAATTCAAATTTTAAAGTTACGAAAAGCTCTAAAATGTATTTGAAATTTGATATGAGAATCAATTTTGGAAAATAAGTGTAATAACTAAGTGTGCGAACTGTACTAAATTTGGTTTAGGGGGAACGGATGAAGCTTGAATTCTGGAAATTTTGTACTGGGGTTCCTGTTGGTGGTCGGTTTTTTGTAAAAGTGCACGAAAAGTACTAAATAGTATCATATTTTGCACAGTTTGGTATTGTGTGAATAGATTGTGCTTGAAAACTGATTATGTTGGAGATGTGGTGGCGGTTCGGAAATGCGTCCTATATTTGTACGAAAAGTACTAAATGGTACTAAAATTATGTTAGGTTAAGGGGTAAAGCTAATACCGTGAAATTTTATGTAGCCATAACTGTTGGTGTCCCTGAAGGAACGATTTTGCAAATAAGTGCTAAAATTATACAAAAAGTACTAGGTGGTACTAAATTTGGCATTGGGTGAGGGTGTCTGTTGGTATCTGGTTTTGAGATCTGGTGATTGTTTTAAAATGTACAAACTAACTTTGCATCACTGTTGGTCTCTAGGATGGAGAAATGGAGAGATTGTTTTGGATATTCGTACTAAACGTTACTAAATTTAGTTGAAGGGATAGAGCTGAAATCCTGAAATTGGATATTGAGGTTATTGTTGGTTTATAGGGTTTATATATGGAGACGTTGATATAGTTTTGGACAGAAATATCGGATATGGGTTCATTGTTCAATGGCTTTACTAATACTCTCACTGGAAAATATACAAATGAAAGATTTTGTTGAACAATTAAATAATATTTAAATAATATATCTATGAAGGTTCGATTAAACAATGTGGTTTAACTGAACAATTCTAATTAATATTTGATTTATAAACCAGTAAAAAAGCATTTAAATTCGACCGGGCCGAACTTTTAATACCCTCGACTATTTGAGAGGAACTTGAAAAATTAAAAAAAAAAATTGTCGAAAAATATAAATAAATGAAAACTGTTATACGGGGGTTCTACGAAGACAAGGACCCTGCCTTCAAATATGAAATTTATAACAATTGTGTAGAATAATGCCGCTAAAATAATATAGGGAGGAATTTTATATGGTGGCTATATGAAGACGTGGACCTGAATAAACAATTTTCTGCCATACATTGTGGTACCCATTAAGATCTTCCAATATGAAATTTGAAATAATTCTGGTCCATAATGTCGCTAAAATCATCAAAATACCGAATATTGAAAGGTACCATTGTATGCGGGCTATACGACATGACCCATTTACCTACAGGCAAAATACACATTTATACAAAATGTTAACCTTCTATCCCACTTCGTTTGAAATATAGTGTGATTACAACACATAGACGGACAAATAAACAGACAACGCTAAATCGACTTAAAATTTTATGCTGATCAATTTACAAACGGAATGATAATGTTAATATATCCTTCATAGCATCGAAACTAAAATTTTAGGGTTGACTTTTCGCTGACGAAGTAGCGGACAGTTGCCAGTATTTTTATATTAATGAATTTAAGTGCGACTTAGAGTTTAAATGTGGTCAAATGGACAAATAATTTTTTCCTAAGGCAGTTTTTTAATAATTTGTTGAAAAAAGGACAAAAGAGAAGTCTTTGGTGACAAATATGATGGTTACAAATTTTAACCACAATAATCCTTGTACGCATCAAAAATGTTTCCGAAGACACTATATTCCAAACATGTAAGGATTTCAGAAATCTAATTTCGAATATTTCAAAAAAAAAAAAAAAAAAACAAGTTAAAAGGTCGGTATTGCCGCCAGAGATATACCCTCAGCCTATGTTCGATTATCTAAATATATTTTGACTAGTGTTAAGGTTATTCAAACGTTTGACCCTCTATGGAGCAGATCCCGAAGGAATGGGCCAAAAGATGATATAAATATTTCGACAGATGTGCCAAGTCTAAATGGAATCGGATGTTAATTTGGCGATTTATGAGCTTTATGGGTACTCAAAATTTCAATATTTTGTGGGGGAGGTACTTGATGGAGTGGACCGATATTGTCAATTTTCACACCTGTCCTAGCACTGACGCAAATATTAGGATTCGCAAAGTCGGAGCAAATTCGGATTAGCCTTTCTTTTTCTGTGCAAAAAATTTGTTTTTTTTTTTTTGAAAATTTCGACCTTTTGTGGGGGAGGTACCAGAAGGAGTGGGCCGATATTGTTCATCTTAACACAACACCTTGGGTTAATATAAATATTGGGATGTGTGAAATTTGAAGACAGTCGGATTCTTACATAACATTTTATGAGAGTTGTAATTATTCAAAATTTTGACCATTTGTGGGGGAGGTATTTGATGGAGTGGACCGATATTGCTCATTTTCACACCTGACCTAGCACTGACGCAAATATTAGGATTTGCAAAGTTGGAGCAAATTTGGATTATCCTTTTTCTTCCTGTGCAAAAAATATATTTTTTGAAAATTTCGACCTTTTGTGGGGGAGGTACCAGAAGGAGTGGACCGATATTGTTCATCTTAACACCAGACCTTGGGTTAATATAAATATTGGGATGTGTGAAATTTGAAGACAATCGGACTCTTACATAACATTTTATGAGAGTTATAATTATTCAAAATTTTGACCATTTGTGGGGGAGGTACTTGATGGAGTGGACCGATATTGCCCATTTTCACACCTGACCTAGCACTGACGCAAATATTAGGATTTGCAAAGTTGGAGCAAATTCAGATTATCCTTTCTCTTCCTGTGCAAAAAATATATTTTTTGAAAATTTCGACCTTTTGTGGGGGAGGTACCAGAAGGAGTGGACCGATATTGCCCATCTCCGAACTCGATCTAAGTTTGACAAAAATATTACGTTGTAGCCAATTTGGACCAAATCGGATACTCCCTTCGAGAGTTATCGTGCGCACCAGCCAGCCAGACAGACAGACAGACAGACGGACGGACGGACGGACGGACGGACGGACATCGCTAGATCGACTCCAAATGTTCTGAAACGGATTTGGTCCAAAGAGACCTAGGGTCTAAAACCGTTATTTCGACTAGGCACGTTTTGGCCGTATCAAATGATATATACCCTCAGTAGCCATATGGCTGAGGGTATAAAAAGGAGGATTGGTGAATTGGCCCCCTCTATTTAGGTTTCTTTATCAAAACGCCGATACATTTGTCTTCTCTTTTTGGCTCTACTTTCATAATTTTATAATAATCATACCTCTAATTTAAAAATCGCAAAATGTTACTGCATGATTCAATTCGTGCCATTAATAAATATATATGCAATTGCAATATGTTTCTCAACGATAAGAGTCTCTAAATAGAATTTGGTACCCATTGCGGTTTTTCAGATGATCGCATTGTGTTCTAACGCCATCGTGAAATTGACACCTTTATTACTTTCTTTGTGTTTTTTGTTGCGATTTTCAACGTTTTGGCTTTTGTTTTTGCTCTACATCCAGCACGACGAGGAACATCGTAAATTTCTAAAACACATTTATTTCTCCATTCCATTGTGGCACATTCGTTCGTTTGTTCGTTCATTCAACGATAATGGCAGGTGACATGAAATCATTGTCCTTTGTTCATTTTTATTTCTCTCTCTCTCTTTCTCTGTGATTCTAAATTCCCTTGTTCAAATTTCTTTTTCCATCGGCTTTGTGCAATTTCACCCTCTGTCAAAACTCGAGGACTTTTATGGCCATCGGAAATGTAGAAATACCTCCTTCGGGCTATGACAGTTTTATGAAAGATTTTAGCTGTTGTTGTTGGTGGTTGCAGAGTTTGAATTGTTCCGCCGCACACGTGTGTGTGCACTTTTGTTTGGTTTATGAGTTTGATCTCTCGTTTACGGAGTGATTTATATTCTTTTGAACCGTTAGCGCTTTGACATTTCGTTGGAAACTAGCAATTAATTATTGCGAAAATTCCACTATATTCTTGTAAATTATTTTTGAAAATTTGGCGATCGTAATTAAATGGGAAATCGATTAGGCCCATATTCCGAATCGGGCAAAATCATAGTTGAAAGTAAAGAGCAATGTAAAAAAATATGTTCAAAAATTATTATTTTTTTTTAAATATACAAAAAAACAGTAAGGAAAGGTTAAAAGTGGGGCGGGCCGACTATATGATACCTTACACCACTATGCGTATTTAGTAGAGCTCCCATAACAAAAAAAAAAACGTTATATTGGGAATTTATGTGAAGTAGATCATACCAACTATGAACTGTATCATGGTTTTAAGGTAGTCACAATTTGGGAACTATATCCAAATCTGAATCGATGTTTAACAAGCATTACAATATTCAAATACGAAACTTGAACTAATTCCGGTGAATAATGTCGCGAAAACATCAAAATGCCGAGTATAGGGAGGTACCGCTATATGGGGAATATACGAAAACCTGGACATGCATAGACGATTTATGCATTTTTTTGTCATAGACCATTACAATATTCAAATGCGAAACTTGAAACTTGAACTTGAGGTACCGATGTTTAGGGACTATACGAAGACCTGTCATAGACTGAAAAATATTCCCATTAGGGACATCAAATACGAAATTTGAAATAATTTAGGTGAATAATGTCGCCAAAATCATCAAAATACCGAATATAGAGAGGTACCCACATATGGGCGCTATTCGTAGACCTGGACCTGAATAGATAATTTTGTGTCATAGAATGAAGTACCCATTAAGAACTTCAAATACGACATTTGAAATGATTCGGGTGAATAATGTCGCTAATATCATCAAAATACCGAATATAGCGAGGTACAGTTATATGGAGGCTATAACTAAACGTGGAGCTATACAGGGTGAGATGAAAAAAACTGCAACAAAGTCAAACGCGAAAATTTTTACTTTTTTTTAATTTTATTGAATGAAAGCAAAAAAATTTCGGAAATTGCATCAAATTGTAGAATAATTTCAGATTTGTTCGAATTGATCAGCTTTGGCACGCATTATGGCCTTCAAACGGCCCATGAAACTGTCACACGCTGCCCGAATGTTGTTCTGCGGTATTTTGGCGCATTCCCGGCAAAGCGGTTGCGTCAAGTGATTGACACTTTGGAATTTTTTAGTGCCAACCTTGCTTTCCAAAACACTCCAGACACAGTATTCCAACAAATTGGTATCCGGAGATTTTGGTGGCCATTGTGCGCAGGAAATGAAGCGAGGAACCTCATTTTGTAACCACTCTTGGGTGGCGCGTGCTGAGTGCGATGTTCTGTTGGAATGTCCAAGGTCTGCGACCAAAATTTAATATAATATAGATAATATTCGGCATTTATTCTGATGCCACGGTTGATTAATACGAGCGGAGAGCGACCATCGGCTGTTATGGCGGCCCACACCATCACTACGCTATCAGTATCACGGTAACAAGCGATGGTACGAGACTCAAAAGATTTATTCACATTTAAATGCTGGAGTGCTCTAACGATAGCCACTTGTGGTTTTCCAGCCAAATATAAAGAAATCACGCTTGAATTCCATCTCGAATAACTTTCCTTCTGGAAAATTCTCACCAAAATGCTTATGTACGCTTGTAAACAATATAATGATCTGTTACTTAAATAATTTGAACAGTTGTCGGACGAGTGGCTTAGAAATGACAGCAGTCTGAAGTTGGTTGCAGTTTTTTCATCTCTCCCCGTATATGGAAGCTATAGCTATATATGAACTGATTTTCACCAAATTTGATGTACTTGTTTCTAGACTGAATTTGTTCGGATGTGCCAAAATTCAAGTCATTTAAACTGCTTTTGGCCATTTGGTACATAATTAACCCGAAATCGATTGAAGATATATATGGGAGCTAAATCTAAATTTGAACCGATTCTCATAAATTTCAATAGGGGTCGTTCTTGGGCTAAGCAAATATTGTTTTGAAAATTTCATCTCCATCGGTTAATAAATGCGACCTGCATATGTGTAGGGTATAAATATGGCAAAAGAGTAACCATTTGAGTACTATCTGGGGTCTTGCAAATAGACTGACAGAGTTAAAATCACCTCTATCTTATGGTAGACGGTTTTCAGGCCTTCTATGAGAAATAGACGACTTTCAGGTTTTCTTTGAGAAAAAGAAAATCTTAAGGTCTTTAATTTGCCGATGTGGTATATTTTGAATATTAGGACAATATTAAAGTAAATTATTATTAACAATTTATTAATTTAACAAATTTTCCTATTTTGGATTTTTTTCCATAACAGAGACGTGGGAAAGGTTTGCCTAATTTTAGTTTTATAATCCATAAAGAATATTATCTTTGCTTCATTTAGTCGAAAATTCAAATTCACCTACCCGTTTAATCCTTTTGTAAATTTAGTGACTTCATTATGTTAACCACATTTGCAAACAATTCACGTTTTAAACTTTTCGAAGAGAACATGAAAATATTTGTACAGTATGACATAAATCCTTCTAAATATTGGCTAAAGCGATTTTAACAGATTAAAAATCATCTAATTTTTAAATGCAGCAGCTATGCCCAAAATAGAAACAATCCGCACGCGAACACGCATAAACATAATAACATTGTGACATCAAAGGGGTTTTAAAGAAGATATTCCTTTTGCTGTTGTTGTTTTTTCTATTTTAAATACTTCGGCCTTGTTACAAAATAACGAATTCAAAGTCATGAAACGGAAGTAGGGGAAGACGAAGTAAATTCTGAACTGTTTGTTTATCCCGTGTTTATTTGGTTGAAAGGATACAACAGGGTGCATATACACACACAAACACATCATGGCACATGAGTGCAGCTTAAGGATCACAGGATATGAAGGAATAACAAAAAAAACAGCAGCAGCAAAAACAAATGAATAACAAACAGTGTAACAATGCTTTTAGGATTTTCTTTCCATTGCTGGATAGTTATGATGGAACAGAAGAACATCCACCATCAAGAAGATATGTGCGTATGTATGTATGAAGAGGTAAAATGTAACAATGTTCTATTAATAGAACGGATGCCATCAATCGAAAATCCTTCTAACTACCTTTGTAGCACACAATCTGTCAGGTTCAATAAAGAGTTGGACAGTGTTCTACAACGGTAGAAAATGTCTCCCATGGAAATTCATTTACCAAAAAGACATGAAAGACCTGGAGGTCGTTTATTTGTCATAGAAGACGGGGAGAACATATTTTAAATTGGCCATAACTCCATAAATATTGAGTTTTCGGCGTTTTTAGCTATTATTGGTGATCACTTTTTTAGGTACGAATTGTTGCATTTTTTAAAACGGCCATAACTCCTTAAATATTGAGTTTACGGCGTTTTTAACTAAAATTTGTGATCACTTTTTTAGGCATGAATTATTACATATTTTAAAATGGCCATAACTCCTTAAATATTGAGTTTTCAGCGTTTTTTAGATACTATTAGTGATCACTTTTTGAGGCTTGAAATATTGAATATTTTAAAATGGCTATAACTCCTTAAATATTAAGTGTTTGGCGTTTTTAGCTATTATTTGTGACCACTTTTCTAGGCATGAATTATTAGATATTTTAAAATGGCCATAATTCCTTAAATATTGGGTTTACGGCGTTTTTAGCTATTATTTGTGATCACTTTTTAGGCATGAATTATTAGATATTTTAAAATGGCCATAACTCCTTAAATATTGAGTATACGGCGTTTTTAGCTATTATTTGTGATCACTTTTTTAGGCATGAATTATTACATATTTTAAAATGACCATAACTCTTTAAATATTGAGTTTTCTGCGTTTTTAACTATTATTTGTGATCAGTTTTTTAGGCATGAATTATTACATATTTTAAAATGGCCATAACCCCTTAATATTGAGTTTACGGCGTTTTTAGCTATTATTTGTGATCACTTTTTTAGACATGAATTATTACATATTTTAAAATGGCCACACCTCTTAAATATTGGGTTTACGGCGTTTTTAGCTATTATTTGTGATCACTTTTTTAGGCATGAATTATTAGATATTTTAAAATGGCCATAACTCCTTAAATATTGAGTATACGGCGTTTTTAGCTATTATTTGTGATCACTTTTTTAGGCATGAATTATTACATATTTTAAAATGACCATAACTCTTTAAATATTGAGTTTTCTGCGTTTTTAACTATTATTATACCCTACACCACATAGTGGTAAGGGTATTATGTCTTTGTGCATTTGTTTGTAACATGGAGAAGGAAACGAGATAGACCCATAGTTACTTTTGAGAACCTTCATAGAATCACTTTCTGAGTCGATTTATGCATGTCAGTCCGTCTGTCCGTCCGTCCGTCCGTCCGTCTGTCCATGTATTCTTGTGAACAAAATGCAGGTCGCATTTATTATCCGATTGAGATGAAATTTTCCAGACAATACTTCTTTGGCCCAAGGACGAACCCTATTGAAATTGGTGAGAATCGGATCAAATTTAGATATAGCTCCCATATATATCTTCATCCGATTTCGGGTTAAATGTGCACCAAATGTCCACTATCAGTCCAAATTACCTGAATTTGGGCTCACCCAACCGAGTTCGGCCTAGAAGCAAGTATATCAAATTTGGAGAAAATCGGTTCAGATATAGCTATAGCTCCCATATATATCTTTCATCCGATTTGATCTTTAAGTCCCTCACATTCCTACTATACACTCCACAACCGTGATATTTGGTATCAGGTATTAGATGGAGCACAGAAATAGCTGTTTTAAATTTTATCGAAATCGGTTCAGATTTGGATATAGCTCCCATATATATCTTCATCCGATTTCGGGTTAATTAACCACCAAATGGCCAATATCAGTCCAAATGGCCCGAATTTTGGCACATGTGACCGAGATTAGCCTTAAAGCAAATACAACAAATTTGGAGAAAATCGGTTCAGATATAGCTATAGCTCCCATATATATGTTTTATCCGATTTGGTGTTTAAGCCTTTCACATTCGTAATATGCACTCCACAAGAATGATATTTGGTACCAGATATAAGATACAGCCCAGAAATAGCTGTTTGTAATTTTATCGAAATCGGTTCAGATTTGGATATAGCTCCCATATATATCTTCATCCGATTTCGGGATAATTGTGCACCAAATGGCCAATATAAGTCCAAATGGACTGAATTTTAGTACATCGGACCCAATTCAGCCTAGAAGCAAGTATATCAAATTTAGTGAAAATCGGTTCAGATATAGATATAGCAACCATATATATGTTTCATCCGATTTAGTGTTTTAGTCCCATACATTCGTAATATTCACTCCACAACCGTGATACTTGGTACCAGGTATTAGATGGAGCACAGAAATAGCTGTTTTAAATGTTATCGAAATCGGTTCAGATTTGGATATAGCTCCCACATATATATCTTCATCCGATTTCGGGTTAAATGTGCACTAAATGGTCAATATCAGCCCAAATCACCTGAATTTTCGTACATAAGACCGAATTCAGTCTAGAAACTAATACGTAAAATTTGGAGAAACCCGGTTCGGAGATAGCTATAGTTCGTAAAATGCACGATAGAATTAGATAGATTTTTATTTTGTACCAAATATCTCATAGAGCTCTGATATGTCCTGTATAAATCTTTTTACGAGAGCTCTACTAAATATGCATAGTGGTGTAGGGTATCATATAGTCGGCCCCGCCCGACTTTTGAGCTTTCCTTACTGGTTTAGGCATGAATTATTACATATTTTAAAATGGCCATAACTCCTTAAATATTGAGTTTTCGGCGTTTTCAGCTATTATTTGTGATCACTTTTTTAGGCATGAATTATAACATATTTTAAAATGGCCATAACTCCCAAAATATTGAGTTTACGGTGTTTTTAGCTATTATTTGTGATCACTTTTTTAGACATGAATTATTACATATTTTAAAATGGCCATAATTCCTTAAATATTGAGTTTTCGGCGTTTTTAGCTATTATTTGTGATCACTTTTGTAGGCATGAATTATTGAATATTTTAAAATGGCCATAACTCTTAAAATAATGAGTTTTCGGCGTTTCTAGCTATTTTTCCAAATTGTTTTTTGCACATTTCATACCCTTTCTATAATTCTAAAAATTATTCTCTACCTGTACCCACTGTTCCACAGCCTATTTCACAGATAAATCAATTTGAGCAGGGTAATAAACGACAATAGAGGCTTTTGTGTACATCTTCCATGCCATAAGGGTGGGATACGAATAAAAAACGCACATAAATGGAACTATCCCCATATTCCGCATTAAACATCAAAACGTGTAACGGCACAACCAAAACGAATTTCTAACCAGCAAAAAAGTGTGTTTTTTTGCATTGAGCAATCCTTTCGCTTTCCGTCAAGGAAATCAAACTGCCAACATTGTTGCAAACTGCATTTGGCACGTTCTCGCTTAATCTACAGAAAATTGCAATTTTTTATGTTTTCGGAGAGTGGAACGAATTTTTGTGTGTTTTAGGTTGGATGAAAGGGTTGACTGCAAATCAATAGTCATAGATTTTACTGCAATTTGGAAAGAAAAAACCGAAAATCGATTTCACCGGGCGTATGATTTTTTTCAGAGGCCTTTCATCATCGGGAATTGGGTGATATATTTTTTGACTTCTGGCCATAAAACACCGTCGTGTTATCACATTAAAGCGTTAAATTTTTGACTTTCATTGCCTGGCCTACGACATTGTTGAACTCGGCAATTGGTTCCACTTGATTATGGCATGACATCGTAACAATTCGAATAAATTCATATTTCTCTTTGCACTGATGGGACCGAGAGGTTGTGCCCTGGTTTTGTGTATCAATAAAATGGGCAGATAGGGTCATATATTTTTGTAGTGATAATGGAACGAATTGTAGGTGTTAATTTTTGGAATTTTGCAGAGGTGAAGGAAATAAATTAAAATTTGACTTTATAGCAGAATATACAGGGCGAGATGAAACAACTGAAACAAAGTCAAACGTCACAATTTTTACAACTTTTTTTTTAATTTTATTGAATGAAAGCAAAAAATGTCGGAAATAGCATCAAATTTTAGATTAAGTTTAGATTTGTTCGATTGGTCACCTTTGGCACGAAATATGCCCTTCAAACGGCCGTTACGCACTGCCCGAATGTTGCTCTGCGGTATTTTGGACCATTCCCGGCTTGGTTGGCGCGTGCTGAGTGCAATGGTGCTGAGTTCTGTTGGAATTGCCAAGGTCTGCCGCCAAAATGTTTGCGTGCCCAAGGCTTTAATACACCCTCCAGAATATTTTCGCGATAATATTCGGCATTTATCCTGATGTCACGGTGCTTGAGTTCTGGTAGCCAACCGAAGCTGCACATTTTCAGCTGACCTCTTTGGCAAGTAAACACGATAATTTTGTTTGTTTACAAACTGCTAGACAACGAATGTTTTCTCATCAGAGAAACCCAACTTCGGCACTTTACCACTTTTGGCCAAGCGAAGCAACTCTTTAGCTCTTTTGAGTCTATTTTATTTCTCTTACGGTGTAAATTCTTGCACTTTTTGCATTTTTAATGGCTTTACCACGAGCTCATTTTTGAATATTTGCCAAATGGAATATTGCGATATGTTCAGCTCACGAGCCATTTTTCGGTCACTGCGTCGCGGGTTTCGATCAAGTCGCTTCTTTATTTTTCGAACCATTTCTGCTGATGTTGCTGTTTTCTTCTGTCCACTTCCTTGGCGTCAGGCTACGCTGCCAGTATCACGGTGACGGGCGATGGTACGAGACACAAAAGATCTATTCACATTTAAATTATGGAGTGCTCTAACGATAGTCACTTGAGGTTTTCTAGTCAAATATAAAGAACTCACACTATCATTTTTGAATTCCATCACGAATAACTCTTTTCTGGAAAATTCTTACCTGAGCCGATGTCTATAAAATTTAGCAGAGGTATTTCTATGTTGTACCAAGCACATATATGGTACCTATAGCTATATCTTAAACGATTTTCACCAAATCGGATATACTTTCTTCCATCAATCAATTCATTTCGGGCTTATTTTAACCAATTGGTCAATATCTCGTTCTCGATAAAAATTGGCAAAGGTGTCCGAATATCGTTGTTACGGAGTGCATATTGCGGTTGTGGAGGAGAAAAATTAAAAAATATCGGAAATATCTATTACTATTAAATATGAAGTATGTATTGGAATTTACTGACATAGTTGCAACATATTTCCTAATTTTTATACCCTCAGCCATATAGCTAGAGAGGGTATACATATATCATTTGATACAGCCTAAACGTGTCTCATCAAAATAACTATTTTAGACTCCAGGTATCTTTGGACCAAATCCGTTTCAGGACATATGGAGTCGATCTAGCGATGTTTGTCCATCTGACTGTCTGTCTGTCTGCTGGTGCGCACGATAAGTCTCGATGGGAGTATCCGATTTGGCCCAAACTTGGTACATCGTAATATTCTTGTCAAACTAATATCGATTTCGGAGATAAGCAACATCCGTCCACTCTTCCTGGAACCTCTCCAACAAACGTTCAAATTTAAAAAAAATATATATCTTGGCCAGGTGTGAAAATAAACAATATCTGCCCACTCTATCAAGTACCTCTCCCGCAAAGGGGTAAAACTTTGGAATAATTGTAACTCTTATAAATTTTGAAATAAGGGTAAGATTTTCTTCAAATTTCACACATTCTAAATTTTTTTATAAATTTAAGCTCGGTTCACTCTTTCTGGTACCTCCCTCACAACGTGTTAAAATTTTTCACAGCCAATACCTCCCACACGAAGGGTCAACATTTTGATTAACCAAATAATCCTCTAATTTGTATACCTTACAACTCTATGTGTTGGAGGTATTATAAAATTGATTGGGCTAAAAATTATATAACACATCGAAACATAGGTCCCCGACATAAGAAACTACATATGGATCTATCTATATTGCCGAGCTGAGTCGATCTAGTTATGTATGTCCGTCGGTCCGTTTGTCCATGTTAATTTGTAATAAAGTACAGGTCGATACTCACGAAATTGAAAATGGAGGTAGGGTTAGGGTCTGAATAGAAGCCTATTGTTTTTGGAGATGATGGAAAAATACTTAAGGTTTGAAATAGACCAAAAATTGAAAATTTTCCGGATTTAGCAGTTGCTCTACAGGCCACAATTATAAACCAATCATAGCGGAATTTCGCATGGAGTTAGAGTTTAGGGCTGGGCAGAAGCCCAGACGGATATTGGACAGTATTTAGAGGGTAACATAAATCCTAATTTGTATGTAAAATAATACGAAAATTTTTACTAAAGCGCAAATATTTTTAATCCCGGCTAAATCACAAAGACATTAAAATGTCACTTCTTTAGTGATACTGATAGTCAAGATATCGGATAGCAAAATATAGTAAAATGGGTATAGTTTATGTAAAATAAATAGATCTTAGTCATTCTGCTTATAAGTCAAGTCAACCACTGGACTGATTTTCACAATTCTAATCAACTCGGTAGTGTGAGAATTTAAGCCTTTTGTTTTTGAAGAAGTACACTTAGGGATTTAAATGGACTAAAAAATTAACATATTCCTGATTTTGCAGTCGTTCTACAGGTCACAATTGAAAACCAATCGACACGGACTTTTGCTCGAGGAGAGAGTTAAGGACAAGGAAGAAGCCTTACATTTTTGATTGTAAATAGGATAATATTTAGCTGTAAAACGGTCACAACATCCGAGCGAAATTGTTTTGAATACCTGCTCCGGTCAAAAAGCCAAGGGCAACATCTTGTCAGTGCTCTATGACATAATTTAAACAAGTAAGCGAAAGCTACAGTCGAGCGGGGCCGACCGTTGAATACCCTACAACACTATAATAAAATATACAGTTTATATAGGCGAAATACTCGACAGAATTCCACAAGATATTGTGACAAATAATAAAAGAAAACCATCAGGTTTCGTTCTCTAATTTTCGAATAATAGCAACTTAAACTAATTTGCTCATTTCCAATTTATTGGTAGATGTTGCACGTAAATGGTCTTCCTAGATCTGGAACCAATATTTCCCAAAGACCTATAACCTCTCAGAAGTGGCAAAAGATTAACATTTTTTATTGGTTTTTGACTGAAACGCATCTATATGAGATACAGACATTTGACTATATTCTTCAACGAAATCAGCGTTAACGAAATAGTCGGAAGTGCGTCTTTCCTGTATTTGTGAATTCTCCAAAAAGTCATTGGAATGGACCTTTTCGTATTTTGTCTACAGAAGTTGGCAAACTATTTCACACATTGAATATTTTTGGATGGCCATCCGAAACTGCTTGGCTTTTGCAATGTGCGGTAACCCCCATTCAAATGTGCGTGAGGATCGGGCGATAATTACGACCTGTCGACAATATTGCAGTTTTTTGGTCCATTTCAACCCCTAAATATATGGCGATCATCTCCAAAAAGAGTAGGCTTCAATTCTAACCCTCATCTTATACCCATGCAAAATTTCGTAAGGATCGGGCCATAAATGAGATCTGTATATGATATCCTGATATCCTAACTACTTAGTTTTGTTAGCTGTAGAAATATTACCAAATGTTTAATTCAAAATGAAAATATGCCAAAAATATGACAAAATTGAAAAAATATGAGAAAATGTTACAAAATCAATATTTTTATCTTTAGAGAGATATTTTTATGCGATTTTTTTAGACGTTTTTTCTTTCCTGCCAAGAGGCCATTCTGAATTAATGAGAACTGTCGAAATCAGTTCAGCCGTTCTCGACATATAAGAGATCTTTCAAGCATATCTTCTTTGATAGACATATATATCGCTCATATTTTGCTATATATCCGATTTGTTGGATGTTGACATCAATGTAAAGGTCAGAAGTAACCTTGTCATGGCTTCGTGATTTCGCCGGGATTTAAAATATTCGCGGTTTAATGAAAAATTTTGATTTTTTTCAACACAAAAGATATGGTCTATTTTACCCGCTAGATATTATCAGATCACCACCCAAATTAGTAGGCTTCTTCCTCGCCCTAAACTCTATCTACATGCGAAATTTCGCGTCGATTGGTCTATAATTGCGACCTGTATAGCTACTGTAAAATCCTACATTTTTTCAGTATTTGGTTCATGTCAACCCCTAAACATTTGGCGATCATCTCCAAAAGAAATAGGGTTCTATTCTGGTCCAAGCCCCACCTACATTCTAAATTTCGTGAAGATCGGGCCATAATTGCGACCTGTAGAGTGATTACAAATTAACATGGACAGACGGACAGACGGACGGACGGACATACATAGCTAGATCGACTCAGCTCGGCGAGCTAGGAAGATCCATATATACTTTCCTATGTGGGAAACCAATATTTCGAGGTGTTACATAATTTTTGGCCCAATCAAACTTATAATACCCCCAACACATAGTGTTGTAGGGTATAAAAACGAAAACTTCCAAAATGGATTTTGACATAAGGGGGTTTCCAACATATTGTAGAGTTGTAGAGTATGAGATGGTCGCCCTACACAATTTTTGGTGTAGAATATATGTTTCTTTGGCACTGTAGATTTTTATCAACATATTAGGACTTTCATTTTATAAAATTGATACAGATTCTGATGATATATAATGAAAATATGGATTTTATGCCTATTTAGGTTACTTTGCGATATCAACATTTAAAAATCCGATACAGGTGTATTCTCTTCTTAGCTCATAATCTATTGAGTTTTTTGAGAAATTGTAACCCAAAGTGTAATACCCTCTCCCATTCTTTCTCCACATTTCCTTTTTTAACTACTTTATATATTCTCATTTATTTTAATGCCACCTTTTATATACCGCATATCATTATAATTTAATGGAGATGAGGAGCAAACCGGTTTTCAATTAGGAATACAACGAATATCTCCTCACCATGCAAAATGGTGTGTGTGTGACTCCACCCATTTTTTGGGAAAACCCCTTGTTTGCTGCTGTCCTTAAAATGCATGAAACCTTTGTTTATACTTTCATTTTGGGCAAATACCCAAAGAAGGACGATACTACCATAAACGTTTGCATCTACTTCATCCCATCCAACGGGGGATAGAACGTCATTTAGAAGAAATAACAAAAAACCATAAATTACCCATGTTGTTCTATTAATTATTCACAACTTTCATATTCCATGTGAGAAGTGTCCTTGCATTTGATATCAACTGACAGCCTAAAGTGTCAGATGATTTGCTACCCTCTTTCCCCCCTGTCAAAGGACATTGCGTGTGTGTGTGTGTAACAGTGGTTGCAGCCTTATATGCAAATTAGTTTTTCTCTCTTTCTCATCATCGAAAAGGATCGTTAACATTTAACTAACGAACTAATGAATTATGTGATACGATGTTTGCTTTTTATTCGCCGGCACTCAATGACTCGGGTGATGTATGAGACGAAGAGAAATGCAACAAAGGAAGATGACATTGTGTATTGTTTATTTTTCGAGTCAATAAAAATGCAATAGTTGACCTTTATTTTTTAAATAGTATGGAAGACATTTGCATAATTTTGCAATACATTTTCCACTCTAACATTGATTAGCCTTTGCATAATGGGAAAATCATCTAGAAACAGGAGGCAGTCACATCCTATGATATAAAATTTTTTCATAACTTTTCATTGACAACATTCTAATCTCTTAAATTAAAAATAAACAAGTAAGCAAAGGCTATTGTGGTGCGGGACCGACCATGTGATACCCTACAACACTACAAAATGTTCGAAGTCTCCTTATATCCAAATCCATTTTGGAAGAATTTGGCCAATATTCATGTACTCCGTCGTGTTGTATTCAAAACAATTTCCCACAAAAGTTGTGGTCCGTTTTATAGTTAAATATAATTCAATAGTCATCCAAAATGCTGGACTTCTTCCCTGTCCTTAACTCTCTTCTGGGGCGAAATTCCGTGTCGATTAATTTTCAATTGTGGCCTATAGAGCGAGCGATTGTTAGTCCATTTGAACATCTAAATGTACATCTTAAGAACAATAGGCTTAAATTCTGACCCTAGCGCTACCCCGCGTCATTTCGTGAGGATCGGGCGATAATTGCGACATGCATATAATACCCTCAAAGCGTATTGTTGAGGGGTGTAAAAATTTAGAAAATTTTCAATTCAAAATTGTAAGTCAAATTGTAAAAATCGCATGCGATATAAAATATGACATAAATTGAAAAAAAAAAAAAAAAATGGAACAAAAGATATTTACTCATTTATTGGTATGTTTTCCCGCGATTTTCTCAGATTTTATCCTTTTCTGAATTGAGGGGAATGGTGAAAATCGGCCAGCGGTTCTTGAATTATAAGCAGAATGAATAAGATCTCTTTCTTTTACATATATATTGTTCCTATTTTGCTATATATCCGATTTCTTGGCTATCAGCATGGCTTTAATGGACAGGAGTGGCCTTTTAATGCATTTGTGATTTGGCTGGGGTTAAAAATATTCGCGGTTTTATGGAAATGTTCCTATTTTCTTACGTAAAAGTTAGGGTCTATTTTACCCGCTAAATATTGTCCGATGACCGCCCAAATTGGTAGGCTCCTGCCCAGTCCTAAACTCTAACTCCATGTAAATTAATTGTTTTTAAACACAAATGTTTGCCAAAATAGTTTATAAAGCAAATGGATAAAAAATATTTGTATAAATAATGACTTAACACTGTTTTGTTCTTGATTTAAATAAGCAAAGAGAAATTTGACTGAAAACAGATTTTTCTTCTGTTTCTCCCTAAACCCACCTCCATTTTAAATTTCGTGAGGATCGGGCCATAATTGCGACCTGTAGCGTGATTACAAATTAACATGGACAGACTGACAGACGGACGGACGGACATACATAGCTAGATCGACTCAGCTCGGCGAGATAGGAAGATCCATATATACTTTCCTATGTGGGAAACCAATATTTCGAGGTGTTACATAATTTTTGAACCATTCTAACTTATAATACCCCCAACACATAGTGTTGTAGGGTATAAAAATCTCCACCTTTGGAACGTAAGCACAACTTGTGACAATAAATACAACATTGCTTAAAATTTGATATTCCGAAGAATTATTTTTGTTTTTTTTTTTTTTTTTTTCAGGAACATTAATGCAAAAATTATTTTAATAGACAGTCTTAAAAGAGATTTCTTTGCTTTGGTGACTATTGTTGAAATTATAAAATTAAAATATCATAAAAGATATTTTTATCTTTGACGTTATCATTATTCAAAAAGGATGCCTAGTAGGAAAATTTTGCATAAGTTCACATAATGTACTAACAAATAAAACAAGTAAAAAAGCAGTAAGTTCGGCCGCGCTAATCTTTGAATACCCTCCACCATTTGGAACGAATTTGGCAATTTTCAAAAAAATAAAACTCTTAAAAATTCTGTTAAAATCTTAAAAATGCCGAATGCAACTTTTGTCATAAGCCAATATTCAAATACGAAACTTGGAAAAAAACTTCGGTGAATAATGCACCTAAGATCATCAAAATACCAGTATATGGTTGTACCATTACATGGGGGCTATACTAAAACGTGGACCTGCATAGAAAATGTTCTGTCATAGGCTGTAGTATCCATAAAGAACTTCAAATGCCAAATTTGAAACAATTCCGGTGAAAAATATCGCTAAAATCATCAAAATACCGAATATCGGGAGGTACCGTTATATCAGGGCTATACGAAGACGTGAACCTGTACAGACAATTTTCTGTCATAGGCTGTAGTGACCATTACGAACTTAAAATATCAAATTTGAAGCAATTCCGGTGAATAATGTCGCTTAAATCATCAAAATACCGAATATCGGGAGAAATCGTTATATCAGGACTATACGAAGACGTGGAACTGTTTAGCCCATTTTCCATACCAAAAGTCTTGCAGAACAAACACACATCTCAGTAAAATTTTATCAACCCACTTGAATTCGTTCGGAAGCTAGAGTGATTTCCACAGACTGACAGACAGACAGGCGGACGGACCTCGCTAAATCGACATAGAATGTTATGCTGATCAAGAATATATACACTTTGAGGGGCTTAGAATGTATATTTCGAGGTGTTACAAACTGAATGACAAACTTAATACACCCTCCACACTTTGGTGGAGGGTATAAAAACGGCCTATTTAACTTTATGTTTGTAGATTATTTCATGCAAATGTCGTGTTTTAAATGGTCCATCAGTTTAGTCCAAATGTGACATACCCTTTGCAAATTTTCGGTCGGTATCTCTTCGATAAATGCTGTCTTCCAAAGCGTCAATTGAAGTGGTAACAAATAAAAATAGTCTAAAATACCGTCTATTCATTGGAAACCTGCAGAAGATGTTATATCCATTGTAGATCTTCTGCAGATATTTATATCTATAGAAGGTAGTAAAACAATTTCTGTAGAATCCGTGTGATCATTATATAAATTCTCTTCAAATTAATACCCCAGCAAACAAAAATGACAATAATTGTTGCAATGTCATAACCATTTTTCACAACTCCATACATGGCCGACATAACTCATGTCGTTAGTCCTTTAGCAGGTGTGCTAAACAAATAACAATGCGTGTTGCTGAAGAATGACAGACTTTTGACTCATTCACACTTTGTGACTGCCCCCGAGCAAACACACGGACAGCGAAATTATTTGACAACAACAAATCATTGACAGGAATCACACCGGACAGGACAGATGGCCAAGTCCTCGTGAGCAAACAACAATATGAACAATTAACGTCTGTCCGGTACACACTGCCTGTTTCACTGCATGCAAGTATGATTGGGTGTCTGTGTGTCCGTCTGTATGACACACATATAAAACCGAACTTCCTTTTGTTGGTGATTTCGTTCTTGAGCAACAAATTAACGGTTGCATGACTTTCTCTCAAAGCAAAAGCAAAAAAGTGAAACGGAAATCATTGACAAACAATTCTTTCTTTTTTTTGTCAAAAATAAAACATTTTTCAAACAAACCAAGGCAATAAAATGTATCAACGAAGGACAACATCGAACAAATATACGTTACAATTCAAATACGAACATTTAATGGTAGCTGAACATGTAAAGGACTTATGTAAGTAGGTATGATTGAAAATGAGTGATTAAAAGGATAGAAATGTGCCAAAAAAGAAAAAAAAATAGAAAATAGAAAATAGATTTATTTTTTTGTGCGGGGAATATGCCAGTAAATACATCATGTATATTCTTGTTCGTTTTTTAGGGTGAAATTAGCTATTTTTATCGGGAAATTTTTCCAACCACCAGGGGGTTATCATTAAATCATTGTTTGGCCACTGGCTAAACCGGAAGCAATGAATTTTGCACATAAAAAATGTGTAATAATCCCCAGCTTAATTGAGGTTATCGACACATTCATATAATTTTTTTCTTAGTTTTTTTTTTTTATCCTTTTTAGGTTGCGATTAATGTACCACTGGTGGAAATTGTGGCATGTGCCGTTAATAAGGATTCGAACTTGTTTTGTATCCGCTACCATTATATTACACAATTGGTTTTCTCAGCTGTTTCTAATATACTCCAAAATGCTTGAATAAATCCAATTTTTCACCAAATTTTACTAGAAGGTGATAGAAAATTAAAAGCAGTAATAACGGAGTTTTCAGCTAAAATTTTGATAACATTTTAAAATAATGGTCCTACACCCGAATTTTGGACGAATTAGATTTTTTTGTATCTGCTACAAGAATTTTTATCCATTGCGAGTCTTCAATACCAAATTTGAAAAAAAAAATCCCCGGAAAAATATGGCTAGGATCATTGAAATAGCCAATATGGGTACACTTATAAAGAAATCGTGAACCAATGTGGACAATTTATTGACACCGGTTGTAGAACCCGATTTTTAAACAAATCCGTTAGAATATATCGCCTATATCGTCAAAATACCCAACACATACTCTATTCAGGCAATGTTCTGCAACCGTTACATAAACTTAACAAGTAACAAGTAAAAAAGTATCGGTCGGTTTTTTTTTGGTTCCGAAAGAATTGGCCATTTCGTATCAGACCTAAATAAATATGATATAAATATTGCGACATGCTAGTTTTGGGCTGTATTGTGTTAATGGAAATTTTGGGATGTACCAAGTCTTGAATAGAATCGGATGTCAATTTCGCTTTTTATAAGCTTCATGTATATTCAAAATTTTGAGACTTTGTGGGGGAGGTGCCAGAAGAAGTGGACCGATATACCCCATCTTCACAACGGATCTTTTGTTAGTGGAAATAATGGGATGTGTGAAATATGCTTGTGATGCTTATTTCGGATTTTATAAACGATTTGGTTATTCAAAACGTTGACCCTTTGCGGGGGAGGTAGCGGGAGGAATGGTCCGATATCTTCAGTTTTTTTTAACAGATTCTGTGTTGATAGAAATATTCACATGTGCCAAGTCTAAATGGAATCCGATGCCAATTTCGCGTTTTGTAAGCTTAATGGATATTCAAAATTTTGACCTCTTGTGAGGGAGGTACCAGAAGAAGTGGACCGATATATTTCATCTTAACACCAGATCTTGGGTTTATGAAAATATTGGCAATTGTGACATTTTAAGACAATCGGATCCTTACATCACATTTTATAAAACTTATAATTATTCAAAATGTTTACCCTTTGTTGGAGAGGTACTTGATGGAGTGGACCAATATTATGCATTTTTGTACCTGACCTAGAACATACGAAAATATTAGGATTTGCAAAGTTGGAGCAAAACCGGATTATCGCTTATCGAAGGAGTGGACCGATATATTCCATCTTAACACCATACCTTGGGTTAATATAAATATTGGGATGTGTGAAATATTAAGACAGTCGGAATCTTACATCACATTTTATGAAAGTTGAAATTGTGCGGATTTTCAGACAATTCCATTCAAAAATGTGGCTAAAATCATCTAAATACCGTTATCGTAAATCGATAGAGCCCATTTTCGAACTTGACTTGCCTGCAGACAAATTCGTTATCTTAATTCGTTTTGACTGTAACGTGATTACAACAGACGGACGAACTGACAGGACTAAATCATCTTAGAATTTTACGCTGATCTAGAATATATATACTTTGTTGGGTCTAAAATGATTATTTCGATGAGTTACAAACGGAATAACGAACTTAATATATCCTCCATACTATGTATGGTGGAGGGTATAAAAAGTATCAGTGGGTTTTGCCGACATATGTATACCCTTAGCCAAAGTTCGATTATTTAAATATATTTTAACTTCTGTTGTGATTATTCAAATTGTTGACCCTATCTGAAGTAGGTTTCGAAGAAATGGGTCATTTTTGCCCATTTCGTATTGGACCTAAATAAATATTATATACATCATCTTCACAACAGACATTGTGTTAGTAAAAATGATTATGTCTGTGAAAATTGAAGATAATTGGATGATTAATTCGATTTCTGTTTTTCAAAATCTTGAACTCTATGGAGGGAGGTACCAGAAGGAATGATCCGATCTCTCTTTTGTTGATAGGAATATCGAAATGTGCCAAGTCTGAATGAGATCGGATGTTAATTTCGCGTTTTATGAGCTTCATATTATTTCAAATGTTTGTGGGGGAGGTACCAGAAAGAGTGGACCGATATATTCCGTTGTCACACCAGTTCTTTGGTTTATAAAAATATTGTGATGTATATACTTTGAAGACTATGGGACTCTTAGATCAGATTTTATATGAGTTATATTAATTCAAAATGTTCACTTTCTGTTGGGGAGGTACTTGATGGAGTGGACCGATATTGCTCGTTTTCACACCTAACCTAGCACTGATGGAAATATTAGGATTTTCAAATTATCGGATTATTCTTTCTCTTTCTGCGCAGTAAAATATTTTTTTGTCGACCCTTTGTGGGGGAGGTGCTCGAAGGAGTGGACCGATATTGCCCATCTCCGAACTTTATCTATTTCAAAAATATAAGGATTCTAAGAAAGCTTAACCTGAAAATTTAAAAAAAATGTTTTCAAAAAAATGTTGAGAAATTGCCCCGCCTATTGATGTTATTTTTCTATGTATACTTTCGAATACACGTGTATTCTCTTTTAAGCTCTCCTTTCATAATCTGCTGAGTTCTCCATATAATTATTTATTTTTGTGTTGCACGGTATAAACTTAGCCAGAGAACAGCTATAGGTGAACAATTCTCCGGATTAACGAGCTTATGAAATATTTCATGATTAAAGCATAGACAAATTAGGTATAGACTAAAAAGATGTCTCATCTGTAATCTCTGAAAAAAGTGCTTCAATAGATGTCGTTCATGCTGTGAGAGAGGTTCAGTAGACTCACTCAATTCTCTCCAAATACAAAATATTAAATATTTTAATGATTCTTTATTATTTATCAATTAAAAACGAAACATCGCCTTTGTTTACTTTTACATTATCCAAATATGTCGTGAAATATAAAAATATAGAACTTAAATAGCAGAAAAATTAATAAATTGTTTTCGAAGTCGAGTGACTTCACTAGCCCTGAGCGACTTGACTGGACCAAGATCAACAATAGTGACATCTGCCGGAAGGGAAAATTTTAAAACTTTTTAGTCAATACCTTTATTTGTCTATGATTAAATTTTTTTTTTTTTGAGATTGTAAGAAACTCTGTGCCAGCAAACAAAATAAAAAATTGAAGTGGTTTCCGCCGACGAACAGAGAGCGACAGGCATGGCTTCTTATTCTGATGAAGAACATATATATGTCCAGGATATCGTATAGCTCCTACACAACCGTACCCACCCCAATATTCGGTATTTTGATCATTTTAGCCACATTGGCCAATGGAATTGTCCGAAAATCCACACAAGGTGTTCTTTCTGAGTACTTTACCCTCACATAAGGATTTCCATCTGAGTACTTCATCCCCGGAAAGATTATTGTCTCCCCCGGAAAGATTATTGTCCATGATATCGTTTATCCCCAATATAACGGTACCTCCCGATATTCGGTATTTTGATTATTTTAGCAACATTTTTCAATGGAATTGTCATACTAGAAGTTCTTTCCAAGTACTTTACTCCCTGGAGGAGAAATATCTACAAAAATAGGTTCAAGATATCGTATAGCCCACATACAATAGTACTCCCCAATATTAGATATATAGTGATATTTCGGACGTTATTCTCCAGACTTATTTTAATTTGCGTACCTAGAATTTGTAATGGATACTATAGCCTATGATAAAAAATTACTTATGCAGGTCCACGTCTTCGTATAGCCTCTTTATAATGGTACATCCCAATATTCGGTATTTTGATTATTTTAGCGACATCATTCAGCGGAGTTGTTTCAAATTTCGTACGGAACTACAGTCTATGATAGAAAATTGTCTATGCAGACCCAGGCCTTCGTACAAGCCCCATATATTAGTACCTCGCCCATGTCCATGCTAACATAAAGGGTTTGTAGGCTGTTTTGTGAGTCGTTACTGGTCCCAAAATTTATTCAAAAAATATATTAATATAATAAAATAAAAATTTGTAAGGAGGTGCTTGGTGGGATCTTGTTAACCAATAATTGGCACAAGCTGCATATTGGATTTACTGAAAAATGTTCAGCAACAAATTCAAAAACTCATCTATTGATTATATTGCCCTGAAATGAAGTTAAATTGGAATATATTGGAATGTTAGGGTTTCGAATTTTTAGATATCTGCTCTATAAAATTATATATTGTTATGTTGCACAGTTCCATCTAAAACATCTACTTGACTCTACTCAAATTGAACGTCTAAATATAAACAGAAACCAATCTCCTGAGTTCTTGGTTAATTGTATAAATTCTTAATGAGTCATATTTTTCATTATCTAAATCAACAAAATTAATTACATTTCATAAAAAACACCGAATACATTTCATTGGGAACACCTCTAAAAAGGCGCGATAAATGTAAAAAAGTTCAAATTGTCATAACGGTTTTTTGTAACTCCAGCTATTCCCTTAACATCAACAGTGATGCAGGACTTCCTGTAACCCACAAAAATTATGAGATTTCTTATATCTGAAATAAAACCATGACAGCAACCAAATGAAACGAAAATGAAAATGCCAAAGAACACAAAGCATAAAACGAAATCATAAATAATAAATGTTGAAATTAGATTTATTCTTCTGTTCGGTGCTACCCTTGTGCTTGGTGCTGGTGCTCATTAACCCTGGACGTAGCAAAAAAAAAAATAATCTTTAACGAGGATTTTTGAGGGGAGTGTGTGTGTGAGCATTTGACAATGTCAGGATAAGGGATGTTATACAGGCTGCAGGAGGGTTAGCCATGCAAATGTGCCAAAGCAAAAATAGGCAATTGAAAGGGTGCAACACGTATTACCGTATGGCTGGCTGGCTGAATGTCTGCTGGTTTACCCGCCAAGTGGTAGAAACATGAAACAATTTCGAGAGCACCAGGACAACATATAATAATGCGGGGTAACGACTCTAAAGGCAAAAAATAAATAACAGTAACGACAACAACAACAGCAATAATAATAATAATGAAATTGTGTAGGAAAACAATACAAGTGTGGTAAGTACATGGATATTATTGTAACTTTTTAAAACATTAAAATAACAAGTTGTTGTTTATGTTTTCGGATCACTTTATTTTTTTTTTTGGGGAAGGATAATCGTGTACTGTGACCTGCAATTTTGGAATGGCAACGAATTGATCTGGAAATTTAAAATATTGACATTGGGATCTCTGCTGGTGGGTAGGGTTGAGATAAAGAGTTGGGTTTGGAAATGCGTTCAATAAGAGTACGAAAGGTACTAAATGGTACTAAATTTCGTATTGCTTTAACTGATACTGCTTGAAATCTGAAATTTGGCAATAGGATAACTGTTAGTATGCAGAGTTGAGATTTGGAGGTGTTTATGAAAATACGTACTAAAAAGCACTAAATGGTACTAAATTTGGTATTTGGGTTGGAAATCTAATATTTGACAATATGATCGCTTTTTGTTCGATTTGGCTGATACATGGCGTGGGACTTGAAAGGTAAGAAAATTACTAAATAGTATTCACTTTGGTATTTGGGAAAGGAATAGAACTAGAAATCTTAAATTTGGAGTGAGAGCCTTCGATGTTGTGTTGGATAGACAAACAAAAGGGTTTTTGAAATTCTAACAATACGTGTATCAAAAATACTACAATGCACAAAATTTGGTACAATTTGGAATTATGTGGAGGAATAGTGGTAACATCTCGAAATCTGGGAGATGATTTCGGATATGTGTGCTAAAAGTAAGAACTGTACTAAATACAATATACAATTCCGTTTTGGAAGAAGTGGTCATTTGAAATATTGGTATGGGTAGTTTTGTGATATAGGGGTGGTTTTCCAAATGTGTACACCAAAAGTACCAAATAGTACTATATTTAGTACAATTTGATTTATTGGGTGAAAATATAGTGCTTAAAATCTGAATTTTGGTATTACGGCAGATATCCATGTGTAGCCTAGACATATGGAGGTGGTTTCGGAAATGCGTACTATTATTGTACGAAAAGTACTGAATGGTACTGTTTTGGGTATGGGATGAAGGGAAATAGATACGATTTTGAAATTTGGTATTTAGATAACTGTTGGTATTGGAAGTAAAGATTTGATCGTGGTTTTGGAAATGCGGCCCATATTTGTACGAAACTTACCAAATAGTACTAAACATATTTTTGGGTGAAGGGATAGGTCTGGAATCCTATAACTTGATATTGAGGTATCTGTTGGTGCCCGAAATTGAGATATGGAGGTGGTTTTGGAAATGGATTCTAAATTTTACAAAAAATACTAAATAGTACTAAATTTGGTATTGGGTGAAATAATAGAGCTGAAATCCTGAATTTTGATTTTGAGGTCCCTGTTGGTATCGAAAATTGCGTTATGGAAGCGGTTTTGGAAATGTACAAAATTTTGTATTGGGTGAAGGCATAGGGATAAAATTCTGAAATTTAATATTGAGGTCTCTGCTGTCCTCTGGAATCTAGATATGGAGATGGTTTTGCATATGTGTATGATAATTGAAGGAAAAGTACTAAATTTGGTATTGAGTGAATTTATAGAGCTGAAATCCAAAAATTTGATTTGAATTATATATATGAATTATACGGAAATTACTAAATGACATTGTATTGGGCGAAGGGTAAGAGACAAAAATCTGAGATTTAATATTAAGATTACTGAGGATCTCTGTGTTTGAGATTTGGCGACGATTTGGAAATTTGTCCAATATTTGTACGAAAATACTTACTTTTGTGTTGGATGAAGGGATAGAGGTAAATTGAGATATTTTATATTGCGATAACATTTAGAGTCTAGGATTGAGATATGGAACGGTTTTGCAGATGAGTTCTAAAATTATACGAAAAGTACTATATGTTACTATAATTGATGCTGAGAGAATGTAAAGAGGTGGAATCTCGAAATTTTTGATATTGGGGTCTCTGTTGATATCTGATGTTGAGATCTGGCGGTGGTTTTACAAATGAGTACTATAATTGTTCGAAAAGTACTAAATGGTACTAATTTTGGAACAATGCTAAATGGTGATGTAACGCCCAAAAGTCATGCTTTCGTTTTTGGGGTACATTATTATTTTAAATACCATTTTTACTTACGTATGTTATATACATCAACTATGAATTATATTTTTTGTTTGAAAATGAATTAAAATATTTAAGTTATGAATTAAACTAACAGCTACTCAGGGTCATGTAATTTAAATGTATTTGAATATTAACGGTCACACAGGTCCCCTAGTAGAAAGAAGTATACTTAAAATACAACATTGGAACCCCTGGTGGCAAATGGCGGAACTACGCAAAACTGTCAGATTGGGATCAGCTGCTGTCATGAGAAAACAACAATCGTTGTCCAGCCAAAAAGGTATAAAAGGAGACGCATTTCACACAATCGAGATCAGTCTTCTGTTGATGGCTGGTAAGTCAAGTGTGATTGGGAGGAAGAAAAGGCGCGCAACCTCGGTTGAATTGAGTCTTAGTAAGCCAAACAATAAGCCTTGACTATTTGTGGTGACTGGACTGGACTGAACGCAGGGTCAAGTGAGGGTTGTAGCAATACTCCCTATTCTTCGGGCTGCGTTGACGGCGACTGAACGCAGGGTCAAGTGAGGGTTGTAGCAATACTCCCTATTCTTCGGGCTGCGTTGACGGCGACTGAACGCAGGGTCAAGTGAGGGTTGTAGCAATACTCCCTATTCTTCGGGCTGCGTTGACGGCGACTGAACGCAGGGTCAAGTGAGGGTTGTAGCAATACTCCCTATTCTTCGGGCTGCGTTGACGGCGACTGACGTACTCATCGGGCTGCTGCTGTGCCAAAGCTGCCGCCACCCGATTCGTCGTGCGCGTATTCATCAGGCCGCCGCTGTGCCAAGCTGCCGCCACTACTACTCGCCGCTGACGTATTCATCGGGCCGCCGCTGTGCCAAAGCCGCCGCCACCCTATTCGCCGCTCGCCTATTCCTCGGGCCGCCGCTGTGCCAAAGCCGCCGCCACCCTATTCGTCGCTCGCCTATTCATCGGGCCGCCGCCGTGCCAAGCTGCCGCCACTGCTATTCGTCGCTCGCCTATTCATCGGGCCGCCGCTGTGCCAAGCTGCCACCACTGCTACCCGTTTATTAACATTTCGACTGAACTTTGTGATTTAGTGTTCTTCGTAAAACGTTCTGAACGTGATTTTATTGTGTTTAGTGTAGTGTTTAGTGTTATTTAAGGAAATAAATTTATAACGTTTTAAGAAAATATTTTTGCTTCGCTCTCTCTCTCTTTATGTCCTAACAAATAAATTTTTGTGACGACTCTGGCCCCCGCTGAACCTACCCCAGCTTCAAAGTGAAAACACGTCGTCACAATGGCGCCCGAGCAGGGACTATAAAAGAGAGAAAGAATAAATAAATGAGTGAACAATAATTAGACAAATACAGATGAAAACCCAGTGAAAAAAAAAACAGTTAAAAAAAAAAAAAAAAAAAAAAAAAAAAAAAAAAAAAAAAAAATGTCAAACGAAAAGACAATGTTGAAGGTCTCCTGGGCCTATATGCTAAAGCAAGAAGACTTGGTAACATATCTTACTGAATTCAATCTTGATCCAGTTGGAAAAGTGGACGATCTCCGAAAAAGATGGGCTAAATTTCTCCACAACGACCATGAAGCCGATGTATACAGACGGCTTATAGAGTTGCAGAACAAACATGAAAGTACCAGTCCGACCAAATCGCCGACATTGCGAGCCGTCACAAAACAACCCCTTATAACCGTAACACCGTGTGGAGCAGAAGCAATAGTATTATCCCCAATAAAAACAGAGTACGCCCTTCCCCACATTTCCGCGGAAAGGTCACATGGAGAGTCAAGCACAGGGGTAACAAACGATCAAAAAGTACAGAAGATGTCGCCAACAAACCCCGAATATGGATTTCAAAAAGATTCTCCGCCCAAGCCATCCAATAATTCGTCGTTACTCGTAATTCTCGACCAAATCCGAAAATGGAATATTACTTTTGAAAATGGAATGGACCCTATTGGATTCGTAGAACGTGTAGAAGAAATGGCTGAAATGTACATCGTGGAATTGAATCAAATAATTAAAGTAATGCCAGAGTTGTTACGAGGTAAAGCTTTAATCTGGCTAAGGAACAACAACCGACACTGGACTACCTGGAACGAATTTAAGAGTGATTTTCTGAAATTCTTTTTGCCACCGAGATACTTTGAGAAATTGGAGGATGAAATTAGGAGAAGGATACAGCGTAATAAGGAGCCGTTTAAGGAATATGTACTCTCTATACAGCATCTTATGCAGCACACCAATATGACCGAAGAACAAAAATTGGAACGAATTTTTAGAAACGCGCATTCGGATTATCAATGGTACATTCGCCGTAAAGACTTTACCACACTTTCGGAATTGATCTCCTTGGCAGACGAACTCGAAAGCATACCAAATAATTCTCGGTCAGAACAGCCTCGAAATCAACAAAACTATAATCGACGTGCGGACAACTCTAGAAATAACCTGTATTGCACCAATCAAGGTGACCAAGTGCTAAACGAAAGCTCATCCAATCCAGAAACGCAGCAGGATGAACCCCCGGCAAAGAAGAGTAACCAGAATGTTACATCATTGCAATGTGAAGAATATCGCCTTACTGCAACTGTCTTAATAGAGGGGAAAGCTATTAAAGCAACTGTCGACACTGGTGCCACTAGCTGTTTTATAAAAAGAGAATTTGCGGAAAAAATCAAGAAAAGGTTTACTTATTCACGGCATGAGGCAAATGTTATCCTCGCAGACGGCACCACGGTGAACATCACAAGATCAACAGTGTTACCTGTTACATTTGGAAACCAAAGCTCAGATGTTACATTTCTCATCATGCCGCAATTCAAGGAAAACATCATATTGGGATTGGAATTTCTAAAACAGTTCCACACGACCATTCACTGCGCCGGTATAAGTGTCAAATTAAGTAAGCCAACCACCTCAACGGAGCATTGTACCGTGGCTATAGGAGAGGAAACCCCATCAAAAGAGGTAATAGATACAATGACAGCTACGAATAATGTATCCCCCAGACCTAAATTCTTAAACGATGAATTGAGTAAAACGCAATGTGAGATCGTTGAAAATTTTCTGGCACAGGAACTCCCTAAGTTCCAACAATTAAATGGCCTATCGTCAATAGCTGAACATAAGATTGTAATGACCGACGATCGACCCATTAAATTAAGATATGCTCCGCGAAATCCTGCAATGCAAGCCGTGATTAATGCCGAAGTGAGAAAGCTCGAAGAACGAGGATGTATAGAGCCGTCTACAAGCCCATACTGTTTCCCCATCACATTAGTCAGAAAGAAAAATGGGAATTGGAGAACTTGTATGGATTTTCGCCAATTGAATAAACGTTCTGTTCCAGATGCCTACCCTTTACCCCGCATCGACACAATACTGAATCGACTACGGGATGCCAAATACGTGAGTAGCCTGGACCTTAAAGACGGATATTGGCAAATACCTATGGCGAAGGAGAGCAGAAAATACACGGCCTTTGCGGTAGCTGGTAAAGGTCTATATCAGTGGAAAGTGATGCCTTTCGGTTTGCATTCAGCACCGGCAACCTTCCAACGGGCATTAGATAGTGTGATTGGGCCTGAAATGGACCCCCACGCTTTTGCATACCTTGACGATATCATCGTCATTGGAAAAACGTTTGAGGAACACTTGCGGAACTTGAGAGAAGTGTTCAGAAGATTGCGATCAGCTAACCTGAGAATAAACATTGAGAAATGCGAATTTTTCAGGAAAGAAACGAAGTATTTAGGCCATGTTGTGAGTAGCGAGGGAATAAAGACGGACCCAGATAAAGTTGCCGCAATAGTGGAAATGAAACCTCCAACATCGGTAAAGGAGGTACGAAGATTTCTTGGAGTAGCATCTTGGTACCGAAGATTTGTCCCACAGTTTGCAACAATTTCACAACCATTGACTAGTCTTCTTAAAAAGGGAAAACATTGGAAATGGGGTCCCGAACAACAAGAAGCATTCTCAGACCTAAAAGCAAAGTTAACTGAAGCCCCCGTTCTGGCTTGTCCGGATTTCACAAAGACGTTCATATTGCAAACTGATGCCAGCAACTATGGCCTTGGAGCAGTTCTAACACAGGAGTTAGATAACGTGGAACGTGTCATAGCCTACGCCAGCAGACATTTAAAACAGGCTGAAAAGAACTACTCAGCGACTGAAAGGGAATGTCTAGCCATACTGTGGGGCATCAGACACATGAGACCCTATTTAGAGGGTTACCAGTTTATAGTTATTACCGATCATTTGGCCCTAAAATGGTTAAATTCTATTGAAAGCCCTACAGGTCGACTCGCACGTTGGGCTCTCGAGCTACAGCAATATAATTTTTTGATCAGATACCGTAGAGGAAAACAGAACGTTGTGGCAGATGCGCTTTCGAGAACACCTTTGGAAACGTTAGACCTAGCCACAGTAAAATATGACACCAGTCCGTGCCCATGGCTAGAAAAGTTGAAGGAAACCATAACCAAGAATCCGAAGAAGTATCCAGACTATACAATCATTGAGGGAAATGTTTATCGACATTTTCCCAAGCAAATAAACGATGAAGATTGCACACCATGGAAGCTGTGTGTGCCCACCGGATCAAGGATTCAGGTCCTTAGAGAAAATCATGACAGTGTCACCGGAGGTCATTTGGGAGTGCGAAAGACTAGCAACAAGGTGGCGAACCGATATTTTTGGCCTGGTATGTTCCAGGACATCAAACGTTATGTCCAGCAGTGCGAATGTTGCCAAAAATATAAAGTCAGCCAACAGAAACCAGCAGGGGAAATGTTGATAAGAATCCCGGAGGAACCATGGGCCACTATTTGTGCGGACTTCGTAGGACCCCTACCGCGATCTAAGCACGGTAACTCAATGCTACTCGTTATTATGGATAGATTCTCAAAATGGACGGAGTTGGTTCCATTGCGGAAGGCTACGACAGAGGGATTAATAAAGGCATGCAGAGAAAGAATTATTTCTAGATATGGGGTTCCAAAAATATTGATAACCGATAACGGAACCCAATTCACTAGCAACCAATTCGAAAAATTCCTAGCAGAAATGGGTATAAAGCATCAACTTACGGCTCCTTACACCCCGCAAGAGAACCCTACTGAAAGGACAAATCGGACAGTGAAAACAATGATAGCACAAGTTTCGAAACAACATAATACATGGGACGATATGCTGCCCGAAATAATGTTAGCCATAAACACTAGTGCATCAGAATCCACTGGATATTCGCCGGCATACCTGACACAAGGAAGAGAACCGCGACTGCCCCAGGCATTATATGATCAGCTCACAACAGGAACTGGTGCTAGAATAGTCTTACCAGAAGACCGTGCCCAGGAGTTGAAAGAAATATTTAAGATAGTGCGTCGAAACTTGGCAAAAGCATCTCAAAACCAGCGGAGACAGTACAACCTTAGACGACGAGTTTGGAAACCAAAGATTGGGGAGCAAGTTCTAGTTCGTCTACATCCTCAGTCGAAGGCCGTCGAAAATTTCGCCGCCAAACTAGCGCCCAAATACGGAGGGCCGTTTGTCGTACAAAAATTCCAATCTCCAGTAATCGTTGTAGTCCGAGGAAAAGACAACATCACCCGCGTCGCGCACTTAAGTGAAATTAAGCCTTTTTATGAAGAACAAAATTAAATTGTAGACATAGAAGTAGAATGTTGATTGTAGTTCCACTTACGTTTATGTGATGCCATTTCATTATAATTTCTTATTTTATTTTTAGACATTAAATTGACAATACCCAAACTAATCAGTGTCCTAATATAAGCCCATACTTCAAAGACCATCGCAATTCTCAAAATTTCAACATCACGATGGAGCAAGATAGCCCCAACACGAAAAAATTCAAACGGGCGAAGGAGAAATTTCGAGCTCACCTGGAACAAGTCGAGGCTCAAAGGCGAAGGACAATATTTTTAGACGAAGGTCCTAGTACCAGCCGAAAGAGGAGAACAAATCAATACCGTAAGCCCAATCCAAGAAAGGGTAGCAGTCAATCCTCATCGCCCCAGCACCAAATATTTTACCGAATGTGCAGCACAACCCCGAATGACGTTCCACAGCAAAAGTGTAACACGACCGAAAACAACAGCGACGATATCGATGAAACTGACTCTTTGAACGAGGAAACCCAGCCTAGTAGTGACGTCCCGCGTACACCAACCTACGCCCCGTGTTTTGGTTCGCCAAATAGCTTTAAGCCGGCTTCCGATGTGCTCTCAACACCCACTTCAAGGTGCTCAGAAATGCCTGTTACACCGGGTAAAGAATGGTGTCGTGACTCAGATGACGCATCAACTCTTCCTCGGCCCAATATGGAGGAGTCGGGTGAATCTCAATCAAATTTCGAAATGGATGAAGAATGTCGGCGTATGTTTTACGGTTACTTAGAAACCTCAGTGACTCGGCGAGCACAGTCACCCTTATCCTCGAATAATTCCTCGCTGGATGAGTCGGATAACGAAGAGCAACGTTCCTCGTCTCCGCCAAAAAAGTATGGTCTGGGATTTGTCCGTCAGAAAGATAGCCAATACAAATATCTCGGATTTCGCTGTTATGAGAGAACAGTTACTGTGCAGCTTTTGGTCCCCGACTCCGGGGAAAATCCAATATATGAAATAACCAACCCACCGCCGGATAATCATCGTACGCCCTCACCCACACCCGCGATAGGGGAAGAGATCAACACCGAAGATATCCATTCAATATCCAACACCTCACACAAACATGAGGAGGTTCCTACTTCATCCTCACATGCTTTCGCACATTTAGAAGAAGACTCCAGATCGACCGCAAGTAGTTTTGTGACAGTTTCCGAAGATCCTAGTTCTGAGTGGTGGACCCAATGGCAGACGCTGGTTGGTGTTCCTCCATCATCACCGCTATATAACATAACCGAACAAGCAAATCTGTTGCATAGTGATGACGTACAAATTCCATCGCAATCCAATGCTGCCGTCATATCGGACGATCACAGGTCCCCCAACGTGAAGGAAGATAAATCATTACCAGGAACGCCGGGACACGTTGTCGAACTGTCATCACCATCGATATCTTCCCGATCGTCATCCTCATCCTCATCAGCCTCGTCGTCTTTATCGTCATCCTCATCCTCATCAGCCTCGTCGTCTTCATCATCATCCACAAGCCAAACGATGACACCTCATCAGCCAACATTGTGTAGCAGTCAACCTTCCATCGATGAAGTGTTTATACCCAGTAAGGAGAATAATAGCACACCAAGTACAATCAAATTGCCAGTCACTGAAATCCCAACTGAGTCAACGCCATCGTCCTCGACAGACAATCCCGTGAACGATAACACATTTCTCGAACTGCCAAATTATCCCGAAAACCTACAAATCCGTATCGAGAAGTTTAAAAACAATTGGAAAAAGGGACACAAACTGAAGCGAATTGTTAAACAAGATGGCAAGCAGTACCGCATAATAATATCAGCAGACGGGGTAGTGAAGGTATCTCTCCGAACTTCTGCAATTGGTCTCTAACATACCTTCCTATTCGACCGAGATATAGTCGAACCAAAGTGCCCATGTCGGAGAAATAAAAGGTTACATAACACCCTAGGGCTTCCTGGCTATTGAAACCCAATAGCAATAGAGAAAGCAAATCAAGGAATCAAAAATCAGAGGGAGGAAGAGATGCCATGTAACGCCCAAAAGTCATGCTTTCGTTTTTGGGGTACATTATTATTTTAAATACCATTTTTACTTACGTATGTTATATACATCAACTATGAATTATATTTTTTGTTTGAAAATGAATTAAAATATTTAAGTTATGAATTAAACTAACAGCTACTCAGGGTCATGTAATTTAAATGTATTTGAATATTAACGGTCACACAGGTCCCCTAGTAGAAAGAAGTATACTTAAAATACAACATTGGAACCCCTGGTGGCAAATGGCGGAACTACGCAAAACTGTCAGATTGGGATCAGCTGCTGTCATGAGAAAACAACAATCGTTGTCCAGCCAAAAAGGTATAAAAGGAGACGCATTTCACACAATCGAGATCAATGGACCTGGCAAGTGTAAAATCCCCAAGGGCGTTAATAAGCCCACAATGGTGGCGACGAAAGATCCAGTCACAGGGGAAACTGTTATGAAGCCAGATTACGTATTTAAATGCGTAAACTGCAACCGCACCGGACACGCTGCGAATGCTCGCGACTGTCCCACGCGCCTGAAGCTTTTGGCAAAAATAGCTGAAGGCAAGTCTGTTAAGGTAGTGGAAGCTGTGCCTAAGGCCAGTTTCCCTAAAGACAGTGGCAAGATACAGCCTAATGTATCATTTGCTTCTGCAACCTCGACAAAGTCTACACCTAAAGCTAATTTGACTTTGGGACAACAACCAAAAGCAAAAGCGATTATAGCTCAACCCAAAACTAACACAACTTTGGGTCTACCCAAAGCCAACATGTCTTTGGGCGAGCAATCGCTAGGCCAAGTAGTTAGTGGCTTCACGCTCTTTGATGAACTTTGTAATGAAATCTTCGGTAAAGATTTCTTGACATCTGTCATGCAAGTTCGTCAATTTTCGGAAGAACTAAAAAGTAAGGACAAGGCAAGCCAGGCTAAAGCCATGGTCTCCTTGGTAGGCATGCTAGGTATAAATGGTTAGGTCTACTACATTTATATTTGCCAACATCAACTCTGTTGTATCGAGACATAAGAGGCACTACCTCCGTCTATTTCTCGATGAGCATCAGCCGGAGGTCATGATGTTGGCTGAACACAAACTATCTCAAAACCACAGATTTGAGATAGGAGGATATGCTAGTTTCTTACAGTATAGGAGTGATATGAGGGGTGGGGGTACCGCTATACTAGTAAGGGAAAAAATAAGATGTGAAAGAGTACCACTTGATTTGGGACCCATTGAGTGTACTTGTGTTAGAATCTATAGGGCCGGCGGGTCACCACTGTACGCAGTGGCTATGTACTGTAGGCCATCTGACATTTTCAGTATAAATAGCTTAGAACCACTTGGGGACTTAGCTAGATCTGGGGAAGTTATAGTAGGGGCAGACCTCAATGCTAGACACACTAGCTGGGGGGGTGACCAAACATGTACAAGAGGACGGATAGTCTTTGATTTCCTAATCGGCTGTCCAGATTTAAATGTAATACCCACAGACGGACCGACCAGGGTCGCTTTTGGATCACAATCCTTTATCGACATCTGTCTGGCTTCGTCTGGTACCCATGTTGATGACAATGGGGGGCGAGGGATTACAACAGTAGACTGTAATTCCGATCATAGAGCGCTGAAAATGACGGTTTACGGGGACGAACCGGAACGTAGACCTACACGGACTTTCTTCAACTATAGAAGAATGGACAAAAGACAATTCAACAGGATATTGGCAGAAGAGCTTCCCAACTGCCAACTTCCTATAGATCGGAATGTTACTCATTCGGAAATCGATGCTTGCATCGATGCCACGAGTGAGGTTTTCCGAAATGCCATGGAGTCCACCATTCCTAGAACATATTCTGGGAATAGAGGACCCCGTAGACTTTCGCCGGAAATACTAGACCTTATCCGGCAAAAGAAGGTTCTACGGAGAAGATTATACCGTACACTAAACCCTGAGAGGTATATAACTCTCAAGGCGGAAATTCGCAATGCGGATAGAATTATCCAAGGAGCAATTGCGGAATACGAAACAGTTCAGTGGGTCCAATTCCTCAATGGAATCCAGGTGAATGAGCGTATGTACGGTAAAGTTAAGGCTGCAGCAGGTATTAGCCGCCATGCCAAAATCCCAGAGCTCGTCGGCAGCGATGGGACCACGGCAGTCATGTCTAGCCAAAAGGCTAACATGTTAGCAGATGTTGTTCAAGGACAACCTGATGCTGTCGATACCACTCCTTTCAGCAATGCTATTAGAAGTGATGTATCAATTTATAATGATAACTCACCACTGGTGACATTTGCAGATAACTTAACTGCAGATGGATCCTTAATAAGTGAGGAAAATACATGGCGTAGTAATAAATTCCTAAAAGCTCCCAATATCGGAGCAGGGCTGAAAAGAAGATCTAATCGTAAATCCGCAGGACCAGATGGAATCCCTGACATTGTGTTAAGGAGGACCGATGGTGCTGCCTGGAAACATATAGCGATTATCTTCAACCACTGTATAAATCTGGGCTATTTCCCGGTTTCATGGAAAAGGGCAATTACAATACCCATCCTGAAACCTGGCAAGGACCCGACATTATGCAGTAGTTATAGACCAATTAGCTTACTCTCAGCGTTCGGGAAGCTTTTTGAGTATTTTTTACTCTCTGATATAAGAGAAAAGTTAGAAGAAGGAGCAATCCTATCTGATAGTCAATTTGGCTTCAGGCAGGGTCATTCAACTTCACATGCCCTGATGGTCTTAGGGGACTATGTGACTAAAGCTCTAAATAACAGACACATAACTATTGCTGTTAGTTTAGATTTTGCCAGAGCGTTCGACAACGTATGGCAAAATGCCATTATATATAAAATGAGAAGACTAGGCTTCGAGTTTAATATATGTAGAATGGTAGCTAGCTTCTTAGCAAATAGAAGTTTTAAGGTAAAAGTTGAGGAAGACCTTTCATCAGAAAGGGCAGTAACTGCCGGGGTACCACAGGGCTCACTCCTTGGACCCGTTCTCTTCAACATATTTATTAGTGATATACCACGTGCGCCTGATAGGCATTTACTCCTGATTTATGCGGATGACATATTTGTCGCTGCTACGGGAGCCCACGCTGGGAATACTAATAACAGACTAAATGCATATTTAGAGCAACTCTCTGAATACTTCCAAACCTGGAAAATGCATTTAAATGTCGACAAGTGTGAGGCTATAACCTTCAAAGGCAAGAAGAAATACCTGTACCGTAGCGCCAGACAGTACGAACCTTCACTTGCAATTGGAGGGGAAGCCATTAAAAATTCAGACCAAGTCAAATACTTGGGAGTTATTTTTAATAGCAAATTTGAATTTGTTAGACATATTGACTTTATACTTAGAAAAGTCAAATTCATATTTTGGACCTATCAACGTGCCATCGGCAGAAGAGAAGGGCTGACTATAGAAGTTAGATTATTAATCTACAAACAGATTATTAGACCATTAATTGCTTACGCCTTTCCTATTTGGTTTGGAATCTCCTCCCACCAAATGGAAAGGCTTCGCATATGGGAAAGACGGATTCTTAGGTCCTGCTTGGGCTTAAGGCCAACGCAGGGTGAAGATGGGATATGGCGCTTACCGCCCAACAGGGTAGTATATAGTTCCATAGACTTCACCCGCATAGATAAGTTTCTAATGGATAGTGCCCTCAAATTCCTAGATCGGGCAACTACGTTAGACAATAGTCTAGTTAGGGAAAGCCTTTTGCACGACACTGATGTGCAAAGGCTAATTCGGGCCAATTATAGGCCGCCGAGTAGCTTAGTTACACTAGATGAAGAAGGTCTTCTATATAGAGAGGACTCACTCCTCTTCTATCATCGTAGGTTCGGCTCGCTAGACATTGACGACACTGTCTACCAAATAGCCCAGTAGCTGGTGTAACGCCCTTTAATTGTATATACTGTATATAGTAGCACGTAAATTAGATTAAGTAGCATAAATAGATATAAGTTTAGTTTTAATATAGTATGTAAGAAACAAAATATAAAAATGTTAGAGTCCTCTTTTTTAAACATCTTTTTTAGGGGAATTAATAATGTAAATTTATTTTGCATTTATGTTTATTGTTTAATTGAATTAGTGTTAGGTAACATTAGATATGTGACCCCCCTTGTTGTATTAATTAGATAAACTTAGAAAAATAAGAATTATGCTAAGTAATTTTAAGCCATAGACTTAAGAACTATTGTTAGACAATAAGTTATTAAATAACTTTGTGTAGATATTAGATGGAAAATAAACTTGAAACTTGAAACTTGAAACTTGAAACACAATCGAGATCAGTCTTCTGTTGATGGCTGGTAAGTCAAGTGTGATTGGGAGGAAGAAAAGGCGCGCAACCTCGGTTGAATTGAGTCTTAGTAAGCCAAACAATAAGCCTTGACTATTTGTGGTGACTGGACTGGACTGAACGCAGGGTCAAGTGAGGGTTGTAGCAATACTCCCTATTCTTCGGGCTGCGTTGACGGCGACTGAACGCAGGGTCAAGTGAGGGTTGTAGCAATACTCCCTATTCTTCGGGCTGCGTTGACGGCGACTGAACGCAGGGTCAAGTGAGGGTTGTAGCAATACTCCCTATTCTTCGGGCTGCGTTGACGGCGACTGAACGCAGGGTCAAGTGAGGGTTGTAGCAATACTCCCTATTCTTCGGGCTGCGTTGACGGCGACTGACGTACTCATCGGGCTGCTGCTGTGCCAAAGCTGCCGCCACCCGATTCGTCGTGCGCGTATTCATCAGGCCGCCGCTGTGCCAAGCTGCCGCCACTACTACTCGCCGCTGACGTATTCATCGGGCCGCCGCTGTGCCAAAGCCGCCGCCACCCTATTCGCCGCTCGCCTATTCCTCGGGCCGCCGCTGTGCCAAAGCCGCCGCCACCCTATTCGTCGCTCGCCTATTCATCGGGCCGCCGCCGTGCCAAGCTGCCGCCACTGCTATTCGTCGCTCGCCTATTCATCGGGCCGCCGCTGTGCCAAGCTGCCACCACTGCTACCCGTTTATTAACATTTCGACTGAACTTTGTGATTTAGTGTTCTTCGTAAAACGTTCTGAACGTGATTTTATTGTGTTTAGTGTAGTGTTTAGTGTTATTTAAGGAAATAAATTTATAACGTTTTAAGAAAATATTTTTGCTTCGCTCTCTCTCTCTTTATGTCCTAACAAATAAATCTTTGTGACGACTCTGGCCCCCGCTGAACCTACCCCAGCTTCAAAGTGAAAACACGTCGTCACAGTGAGATGTAGATTGTTTTTGATATGCGTTGGTTTCTTGAAAAAGTTTTGGGCTGAAAAAGTGGACGTAGTCCATTACACAATGATTTAATTTATATCCTCCTCGGTAAATTTAAAAATTAAAGATTTTAATTTTTTTTTGGTGTAAAAGGTAAACAATTGAAAACTATTATTCTTTCCTATAACCACAATAAGATCCCTCTCGAAATTTGTTATTTTGTTATATTTTTAAATTAAGTATTTGAAGTTCGTCGCCTCGAAGATTGAAGATGTTGGTCAAATTTTTCAATTTTTTTGGTCATTTTTATAAACCACCTTAAAAAGGAGGGTATATTAACATTGTCATTTTATAACATCCCTAAATATTCGTCGTCGACCCCATAATCAACATAAAATTCTAAGTCGATTTATCGATGTCAGACTATCTGCCTACCTGTCTGTTGAAATCACCATACAATATTATTTGACGTAGAGCTTCAAAATTTGGCACAACAATGTGTATTATGTCTAGGATGGTTGGTATTGAAAATCAGATATATCGGTCCACGTTTCGGTACATACGTGTAACGGTACCTTCCGATATGCGGTATTTTGATGATTTTTGCCACACTTTTTCACGGATTTGTCTGAAAATTGGTCATAATGGATCCTATTTCGCGCGGTGAAACATTGTATGTGTAGGTCCACGCATTGGTATAGCCCCATATAAGGGTACCTCCCGATATTCGGTATTTTGATGATTTTTGCCTCATTACCCTACAACACTATGTGTTGGGGGTATTATAAGTTTGATTGGGCCAAAAATTATGTAACACCACGAAATATTGATTTCCCACATAGGAAAGTATATATGGATCTTCCTATCTCGCCGAGCTGAGTCGATCTAGCTATGTATGTCCGTCCGTCCGTCTGTCCATCTGTCCATGTTAATTTGTAATCACTCTACAGGTCGCAATTATGGCCCGATCTTCACGAAATTTAGAATGGAGGTGGGGCTAGGGTCAGAATAGCTAGAGTTTAGGGCGGGAAAGAAGCCTACCAATTTGGGTGGTCATCGGATAATATTTAGCGGGTAAAATAGGCCGTATCTTTTTTGTTGAAAATATTCACAATTTTTCATTAAACCGCGAATATTTTAAATCCCGGCGAAATCACAAAGCCATGACAAGGTTACTTCTGATCTTTACATTGATTTTAACATCCAACAAAATGGATATATAGCAACATATGTACGATATATGTGTATCAAAGAAGATATGCTTGAAAGATCTCATATATGTCGAGAACGGCTGAACTGATTTCGACAGTTCTCATTAATTCAGAATGGCTAGGAAAGGAAAAACGTCTAAAAACGCATACAAATATATCTCTAAAGATGAAAATATTGATTTTCTAAAATTTTCTCATATTTTTTCAATTTTGTCATATTTTTGGCATATTTTCATTTTGAATTAAACATTTGGTAATATTTCTACAGCTAACAAAACTAAGTAGTTAGGATATCAGAATATCATATACAGATCGCATTTATGGCCCGATCCTAACGAAATTTTGCATGGGGATCAGATGAGGGTCAGAATAGAAGCCTACTCTTTTTGGAGATGATCGCCATATATTTATGGGGTTGAAATGGACCAAAAAACTGCAAAATTATCAGCAGGTCGTAATTATCGCCCGATCCTCACACATATTTGAATGGGGGTTACCGGACATTGCAAAAGCCAAGCAGATTTGGATGGCCATCCAAAAATATTCAATGTGTAAAGGAGTTTGGCAACTTTTGTAGGCAAAATACGAAAATGTCCATTCCAGTGACTTTTTGGAGAATTCACAAATGCAGGAAAGACGCACTTCTGACTATTTTTTTAACGCTGATTTCGTTGAAGAATGTAGTCAAATGTCTGTATCTCATATAGATGTGTTTCAGTCAAAAACCAAAAATAAATGTTAATCTTTTGCCACTTCTGAGAGATTATAGGTCTTTGGGAAATATTGGTTCCAGATCTAGGAAGACCATTTACGTGCAACATCTACCAATCAATTGGAAATGAGCAAATTAGTTTAAGTTGCTATTAATCGAAAATTAGAGAACGAAACCTGATGGCTTTCTTTTATTATTTGTCACAATATCTTGTGGAATTCTTTCGAGTATCTTGCCTATATAAACTGTATCGTTTATTATAGTGTTGTAGGATATTCAACGGTCGGCCCCGCTCGACTGTAGCCTTTGCTTACTTGTTTTTTCATGGATTTGTCTAAAAATTTGTATTTGTAGGTCACAATAGGTTCCAGCTCCGGCGGCAGAAAATTGAATATTTAGGTCCACGTTTTCGTATAGCTTACATATAACCGTATTTTGATAATCCTAGTCACATTTGCCAGCGAAATTGTTTCAAATTAGATATTTAAGAAGATTTCGTAGATGACAATCCTTGAAGTACAAAATTGTCTCTAGAGGTTCCTGTTTTGGTATGGCCTCAAACAACCGGCTCACCCACATAATGTTTTTTTTTTTTTGTTTGAAAAGTTTAGCAGCATTACCCGAACTGTCTTACTGTAAATTGAAACACGTTTGAATGCAGATACTATTGTACAAAAATGTTTTCTATACCCAAAATTGCAGCCCGGTCGAACTTAATGTTTTTACTTGTTATTTTTCATGATTTTAAATGGAGTCGTCCTTAGCAATACTATCACTCTGCAATGGATAACACTTATATAAAAATTACACTATTTTTTTTCAAAACCTACAACAATGCATCATATTAACAAGATTCCCCGAATTACATTGAATTTAGGGTTATAGGGCACCAGTGATATCACTCCGCATGATATTGTCGTAAGCATGGTTTAACATATGTGTCAAAAATGAGTGATTGTTGTGACCCGCATAACTGTAACACAACATCCACTCTATCTCATTTGCCATCGTCTTATTGTTTTGATTGATGATCGGTGTAAAATCAAATAAATCACTTTGAAGTACTATCTGCATTGTCGCCTAATTGATTGTTGACGACGATCTCAAAAGGACATGAATTGAAATGAATGATTTTGGCATATGGATGAATTTTGCTAGTTTAATTTTAAATAGTATTGATTAAACGATGCAAACATTTGACAAAAATTTGGCATTTGTATTTTCACTAAATCCATATCCCATCACTGGGATATTGTTATTAAATTTTCTTTGTCGCCTCTACTTTTATCATCTTTTTTTGTCCCATTTCCATTTTTTTGTTGCTAATTTAATTTTGTTCATTGAAAATACACAAAATAATCAAATAAGTTTGTTTGATAACATTTTGCAGAACATGTATGCGAGTTGTTATTGTCACCTACCATTGGCCATATGCCGATGTTTGTTCCAAAGTAATGTAAAAGCATCGCTCTTTTAAAAGCTATGCAAATATTTGCTTCGCTTTTGTAGTTGCGGTTTTGTAAATATAAACACCTAAAGTAACTGCCATCAATCGATAAATATTCCCAGGAAGTTCATAAAACTAAGTCTGGATAAATGACAAGCGTTATAACAACATTAACAATAATGACAGATAAGATAAGACAATTTGTAATACATTTCAATATTCTATGGGAATCAATGTAAAATTGGTAAAAAAAAATGAAATTATGTTATACCAAGCAGAATTTATGTGAGCGGAACTTTCAAATGGTATTTAGTATATTTTTTTCTATCCTCAGTCTTATGGCTACAGAGGGTATATACTGTTGAATGCTTGAATTTTTTTTAGCTTTAAATCCTTTTCAGATGATTTGGTGTCGACTTAGCAATGTTTATCCGGCCACCTGTTTGGTTGCTGCCAATAATAACTCTCGAAGGGAGTATTGATAAAACTTTGCATATCATGGTAGAATTCTGAAATTTGCAATGAGAGTCACTGATGGATAGAAGTACGCAAGGGTTTTTGAAAAGTTCTAAATGGGTACAAAACTTCTAAAATGTTACCATTTGAAATCTTGTTCTAAAGTCAATGTTGGAAAGTAAGTTTGATATATGATGGTAGTTTTGTAAATGTGTATTAAATGTGTGAACTGTATTAAATTCTACTTAATTTGGAGCAGTTTTGTAATGAACGTATGAAGTTGAAATTTTGTATTGATGTCCCTCTTGGTGGTAGGTTTGTGATAAAGAGGTGGGGTTGGAAATATAGTTCACGAAAAGTACTTGATACAATCTGGTATTGGGTGTATGTGTATTCATGTGTAGCCTGGACATGTGGAGGTGGTTTCGGAAATGTGCTCTATAATTGTACGAAAAATACTTAACGGTACTATATTTGGTAATAGGTGAAGGAATGGAGATAAAACCTGATACTTATTTTACAGCTGATATCTGTGTTTAACATTTGGCGGTGGTTCGGAAATGCGTCCTATATTTATATGAAAATTACTAAATTTGGCAACGGGCGAAGGGGATAGAGCTGGAATCCTAAAATTTGATATGGATCTCACTGTTGGTGTATTATAATTGTTCGAAAAGTACTTAGTGGTAATAATTGGGTATTGGGTGAAGGGATATAGCTGGAATAGCGAAATTTGATATTGAGGTCTCTGTTGGTGTTGGGATTGAGATACAGAGATGGTTTTGAAGATGAGTTCGAAAAGTACTAAATTGTACTAAATTTGGTACTGGGTAAAGGGATAGGGCTGAAATCCTCAAATTTGACATAGAGGTCGCTCTTTGTATCTGAGGCTGAGATCTGGAGGTGATTTCAGAAATGTGTACTATAATTGTACGAAAACTTCCAAATAGTACTAAATTTTGTATTGGGCGAAGGGACAAAGCTGGAACCCACAAGTTTGATATGAATGCCGCTGTTGGTATCTGTTGTTAAGAGATGGAAATTGTTTTGAAAATGAGTACAATAATTTTTCGAAAATTACTAAATGGTTCTAAATTGGATATCGAGTGAAGGGATAGAGCTGGAATTCCGAAATTTGATATTGTTGGTATCTATCTGAGAAATGGGGGTGGATTTGGAAATGCATAATGTAGGTGTTCGGAAAGTACTTAGTGATACTGAATTTGATATTGGATAAAGGGATAGAACTGGAATCCTAAAATTTGATAGGGATGTCACTGTTGGTGTCTGCGGTTGGTTGGTGTCTGGAGATTGTTTTGGTAATGTGCATTATAAGTGTACGAAATGTACTAAATAGTACTACATTTGGTATTGGGTAAAGAGATAGGTCTGGAATCCTTATATTTGACATGGATGTCGCTGTTGATTATTTCTTAGGATATTAATAGAATCCCTCTCTGAGTCGATTTATGCATGTCAGTCCGTCCGTCCATATATTTTTGTGGACAAAATGCAGATCGCATTTATTATCCAATTGAGATGAAATCTTGCAAGCAACATATTTTTTCCCAAGGACGAACCTTATTGAAATTAGTGATAATCGGATTAGTGATATCTAAATAGCTGCCATATATCTTCACCCGATTTCGGGTTAATTGTGTTGTAGTGTGTTTGATTCATCCATGTTGCCATACCTTCCGTATGACAACGTATCATACTGGTTTACATATTTGTCCAAGTTGGCATACCTTCTGTATCCAACTAATAGTATGCTTTTACTCAAGTTACAATACATTCAGTATGTAACTTTACACCCTCACTTTATTGAGGTATGTTGTCCGCACTGCTCCGAGATAGTAAGCGTGCATTATGCTTACTAAGCGTTTTCCCACGCTCACTTTATTCTTCATTTACCTTAAGTTAATTTTTGTAAGATAATATTATTCCAGTTCTAATTTGAATAAAGTATGGGGAAGTCGCATTTTGCGGCTTCCCCAACAAAACCAGAAGAGTTTTCATTTCATGGCGATCCTGCCAAACAAAAAAAAAACTTTAAAATCTACAAAAGTGGTGCACCGTGTATAATGTGATTTCGGATAATCTATATATATTAAACGCTTAAACTATGGACCAGCAACACAGACCGTGCCAGCTCGTAAATTATAAATAGAAAAAAGAAAGAAAAATGCCTCGGGTTTGCTAAAAAAAGACAAAGAAACAATTGATTTGATTAATGATCCTTGTTTAAGTATCAATCGAAAAAGGATTTAACAACAACAACAACTATATGTGAAATTCAAACAAACAAACCAAAAAAAAAATGATTTACAAAAAGATGAATGCCAAAAAAGAAAAGAAAAAAAAATGAATCATTTGAATATGAGAAAGCAGAAGAAAACTTTGCTCAGATAATATCAAACAAAACATAAAAAAAAAATCTTCAAAAAACAACGAGAAAAAAAAACCTAAAAACAACACAAGGAAAAAATAAGAAAAAAAAACGATTTTTTTTGCTAGTTGAAACAAGATAAAAAATTGAAAAAAAGTAAATTCAAACACAAAATAAACAACTTTAAAAAATCCACAAAAAATCGTAATATGCCATTTAAAAAATAACTTAAAAATGGAAGCAAAAACCAATACAAGGTTAAAATATAATTTTTTTAATACAACAAACAAAAAAAGAAAAACATTGACATAATAAAACAAAAGCTGCATGTGACTGATTCTGACATTCTCTATTGTGAACAACAATTATCAGCGAAACACCACATAAACAAACGGGGTCTTGAGATTTCCGAATACACGTATGTGCAGAAACCAGTAATGAATGAAAAGTTAAAAGAGAACAAAAAGGAGCTGTGCACTTTCACTCTCGCAATCTCCTGCCTCTCATCGAGAAAGAAATTAATCCAAAAAGAAATTAATCCAAAAAAAGCAGAAGAAAGGATGAAATTGGCGAAGGAAGAACAGTGAAAAAGTAGAGAAAAGGAAAGCGTTCGTCTTCATATTCCATATATTGCAGATAATTTTTACAAACAAATACCATAATGCCAGAAATTCGCAAATGCTGTATTGTGGGATGCCTGTCGAGTTCTCGAAGAAATACACCAACGATGTGAAAATCTATGTCTAAGAAAATAAACAAAACAAACAAGCAACTACAATAACAGGTAACCCCCTTTTGTTTTTAAGAAGTGCAACAAGGATAATATCGACCACCCACACTAGCAGAAAAATAATGTCCCCTTAAAATTATTATTGTTAAATATTAACTTAACACAACAGCAATACAGATTTTAGTTCTAGCATTAACCAAAAAACTGCAACAACAACCCCTATACATTATTAAATGCAAATAATTAAAACAAAACACTTATATTTATATAATATATACCACGACAACAAAGGCAAACTATATAAAAAAAAAACAACATTTAAATATTTATTGTTTCCATTCTGTTTTTGTTTACATGCAATATTTTTGGCGGTGCCTCCGAATTTGATAACATATAATCGGGGATACTTGAATTGATTAATTACATTCAGACAAATTCAACTCAAACATAAATATCATCAAATCTATAAAATCTTTATCAGCTTGGTTTTACATTGTTAAACAATGGGTGGCTCAGAATCTAAAATAGACAAACCGAATGCCAATGTAGTAAATGACATTGTGCTTAAGGTTGAGCATCCTACTATTTACCTTATTATAATTATCGCTTAACTAGCCGCGCAACTACTGGTAACTCTTTACCAGTTGCATAAAAAGACATTGCGAAAATATTATATCAGGGCTGCTTCAGTCGGAAACGGTCTTGATAAGGTTTAACGACCAAAAGAAAGAAAGACCAAACACAAAAAGATAAAAAATTAACAAGCGTGTCAGACATTCCTAGGGTCTACGAACCACTAAATGCAAAGGAGGTAAAGAAAAGTGTTCGCCTAAAGTTTTTTCTCTCTGGTACAACTCCAAAGTGTATCCTTAAATACGGGAGAAAAACTTTAGAAAATGTAAAGATTGATGACCTTATTACTAATGGAAGCTTTGATCTAAGTCAATTCATTCCTAGGTTGGAAAAAATAACCGGTAATAAGGGAATATTCAAGTTGCAACTCTCATTAAATGAGGATTTATTCAATATGATTCGAATCAATGATTTCAAAAACTGTGCGAACCAGTTATTAAAGAAACTAACAATAGCGTTAACGCCAAAATTAGAGAAAATATCTGCTGACGAGCAGAAAAGAAAACTCCTACAAACGTATCATAATGACCCATTATACGGAGGTCACCCTGGCATCAAAAGAATGTCAGAAAAACTCCGCAATAAATATCGTTGGAAAGGAATGTCTAAAGACATCAAAAACTATGTTAAAAATTGCAGTAAATGCCAAGAGAACAAGTCCCTTAAAAGGACGAAAGAACCTATGTGTATAACGGAAACGCCAGCAAGTGCCTTTGATATTCTCGTTATTGATACAATAGGCCCATTTATTAAGTCAAACAGCGGTAACGAATACGCAGTAACAATAATATGTGATCTCACCAAGTACCTGGTAACTATACCAGTACCCGATAAAACGGCAAAAACAATAGCTACGGCAATATTTGAAAACTTTGTACTTACATATGGACCAATGAGAAAAGTTTTAACTGACAGAGGAACTGAGTATAAAAACCAGACCCTGCAGGAACTTTTTAATATGTTGGATGTGAAACATGCTCCCTCAACAGCATACCACCATCAAACAGTTGGATCCATAGAAAGGTCACATAGGACATTTAATGAATATATTCGTTCTTATGTGTCATTAGAACGAACGGATTGGGACGAATGGCTTAAATATTTTACATACTGTTTTAATACTACTCCATCAACAATCCATGGTTATTGTCCGTATGAATTGGTTTTCGGCAAAATTCCAAATATCATTGATTCTATTGGTTTTAACACTGTAGATCCACTTTATAATGTTGACTCTTATGAAAAAGAAGTGAAGTACAGACTCCAAATGGCAAGACAACGAGCTGCCAAAATGATTACTCAATCAAAATTCTCCAATAAATTACAATATGACAAAACGGCTAATCCTTTACACGTACAAATAGGAGATTTAGTACTAGTAGAGAATAATGGCGGCCATAAATTGGAACAATTATTCAAAGGCCCCTATTCTGTCGAAAATATAGATTCTAATGGGAATTGCACGCTGTCATCGTCGGACAGAAAAAGTATTGAAGTACATAAAAACCGTTTAAAATTGTTCAATGCATTAAGCAATAACTTGAATTAAGAACAAAAATATTGAAAATATTGTTTTTTTTTAACTGCCTTTTAAATATAACTCTGCCTCTAAAATATACGTATATATAAATTTAGCATATACATACAATAAATTATAAAACTTACATAAAACATAGATAACTGGCCAGTACCTATGAAAATATAATAATATAATACATAGTAATAATATAAAAACATACATATATATAGTAATACATAGTAATAATATAAAAACATACATATATATAGTAATACATAGTAATAATATAAAAACATACATATATATAGTAATACATAGTAATAATATATAAACATACATATATAGCAATAATCTAAATCTACTTTAGATCATTTAACTTTTCAATTCGACTTAGTAAACTAATATATAAGAATACATCTATTAATTAATAAAAAAATATGTATATATGTAAAATAATGAAAAAAAAAAAACATATTAAATCACTTATATTAAAATTTAAGATCCCACAACAAAATTTTATAAAATTATATTTGAGTTTTACAAATCATAAATTATATTTTATAGATATCGTTTAAGTTCAAAAAAAAAATTTTTTGCTATTTTTCGTTATTCTCATGTAATAATTTTTATTTACTACAACATATATTATAGAACAAAAATTGTAACCGTATTAAATAAGTAAAGTTAAATATATATGTAAGCATTAGTCTTTATACAAAAAAAAAAAAAAAACAAATATGAGTAACTTGTAAACATTAAACGTAATTTTAAAATAAACCAGAACTAAATTTAAATAATGCCAGCACTGACTGTTAATTGTAAATTTATGTGAATAAAATTCATGAATTATAAAATTATACGAATTAAACTCAACTAAGAATAATCAACTTAAACCGTTGATTATTCTTTGTTAAAAAGGGAGGTGTAGTGTGTTTGATTCATCCATGTTGCCATACCTTCCGTATGACAACGTATCATACTGGTTTACATATTTGTCCAAGTTGGCATACCTTCTGTATCCAACTAATAGTATGCTTTTACTCAAGTTACAATACATTCAGTATGTAACTTTACACCCTCACTTTATTGAGGTATGTTGTCCGCACTGCTCCGAGATAGTAAGCGTGCATTATGCTTACTAAGCGTTTTCCCACGCTCACTTTATTCTTCATTTACCTTAAGTTAATTTTTGTAAGATAATATTATTCCAGTTCTAATTTGAATAAAGTATGGGGAAGTCGCATTTTGCGGCTTCCCCAACAAAACCAGAAGAGTTTTCATTTCAGTGTTCCAAATGGCCAATATATGTCCTAATGACCTGCATTTTGATACATCTGACCGAATTCAGTTTGGAAGCAAGTACATCAAATTTGGAGAAAATCGGTTCAGACATAGCTGTAGCTCCCATATATATATTTCATCCGATTTGAGGTTTTAAGTCCCTCACATGCGTAATATGCACTCCACAACAATGATATTTGGTACCAAATGTCAGAGACATCTCTGCCAAATTTTATCAACATCGGTTCATATTTGAATATAACTCCCATAAATATCTTCAACCGATTTCAGGTTAATTGTGCGCCAAATGGCCAATATCAGTCCAAATGACCTGAATTTTGGCATATCCGACCGAATTCAGTCTAGAAGCAATCACTTCACTCACTGAAAATCACTTCAGATATAGCTATGGCTCCCATATATATGTTTCATTCGATTTGTTTGGTAAGTCCCCCATATTCGTAATATCTTATAGAGCTCGGAAATACCTCTGTCAAATTTTATCAAAATTGGAGCAGATAGGATATAGCTGTCATATATATTTTCAAGCAAGTTCAGGTTAATTGTGCGCCAAATGGCCAATATCAGTCCCAATGACCTGAAATTTGATACATCCGACCGAAGTCAGTCTAGAAGCAAGTACATCAAATTTATGTCCCTCATATTCGTAATATCCATTCGACAACAATTATATTTGGTACGAGATATCTTACAGGGCTCACAAATACTTTTACCAAATTTTATCGAGAACAACTATAATTTGGATATAACCACCACATATAATTTTTTTTCGGATCGATTAAGATTTTGATATAGTTCCCATATATATCCTTAATCCGATTTCAGGTTTATTGTGCTAATAATGGCTAATATCAGTCAAAATGGAGTGAATTTCGGGACAAACGTGCCCATATTGTGGAACTCGGCTCCGATATATATTTTTATACCCTCCACCATAGTGGAATATATAGATTCTTGATCAGCATAAAATTCTGATTCCACGTCTTCCTATAGCCCCCATATAACGGTACCTCCCGATATTGGGTATTTTGATGATTTTAGAGATGTTATTTACCGGAACTATTTCAAATTTAGTATTTGAAGTTCGTAATGAATACTACAGCCTATGACAGAAAATTGTCTGTGCCGGTCCACGTCCTCGTGTAGCCCCCATATAACGGAACCCCCAGTATTCGGTATTTTGATGATTTTAGCGACATTATTTATCGGAATTGTTTCAAATTTCGCATTTGAAGTTCGTAATGGATACTACAGCCTATGATTGTGTGGGCAGGTCCATTTATAGCCCCCATGGTACCTCCCTATATTCGGCATTTTAGCTACATTATAAACAGATTTTTTCTTTCAAGTTTCGCATTTGAATATTGTAATAACTTGTGACAAAAGTTGCCTATGCAGGTCCAAGTCGTCGTATAGACCCTAACAGAATTTTTAACGGATTTTATTTTTTTGAAATATCTTGTTAAATTTGTACCAAATGGTGGAGGGTATTCAAAATTCGGCCCGGCCGAACTTACAGCTTTTTTACTTATTTAATATAATCCTTCTCGAAGTGATATAATGCACTCTATAGCAATGTTTCTTGGTATAAAAATTTAAAATGTCTCCATCAAATTTAGTGAAAATCGATTCAGAATTGGTTATGCCTCCCATATATTAGTTCCCTCTGAAACCAAACTATAACTGCTCTAAAGCCAAATGTTGATAGTTGGTGTGATCTACTTCAAATAAATTCTTTTGTTAGGGGAGCTCTACTAAATATGCTTGTGGTGTCGGGTATCATATAGTCTGCCCCGCCCGACTTTTGACTTGTCCTTAGTGGTTTTATGTACCAAATATATTGGTAATGCAACAAAAATTAGTTTACATTACGGCTTATTAAGTTACTTTGCTCATGTGGCGCCCAAATTTTCGAAGAAGTCTAGAGTTAAAATAATATTCTCTATCCTCTGAGGGAACTAAAAATAAATGTTCATTTCACTTAAAATTTATTTTTTTTTTTTTAATTACAAAAAAGTAAAAATTATTTAAATCTACTCTCATTACACAAACATTTTTACAACTAAAGACTATTTGACATGTTTGAACATGATGAAGATGATGATTTCGTTGTCTAAAAAAATAGTAATTATTTTTAAATTATTTATAGAAAAATAAAATAAAGGGATGAAGCTTAAAACCTCTTATGAATCACATTTCAGAAAGTAAAGAAAAGAAGATGTCGTCTTTAAACTTAAAATTAAAACTAAGTGAAGAACATACCAATACATAAATAATTGCTATGTATGTGTAGAGTTCGTATTACATATCGTGTAAATGTAAATTACAAAGAAAAATCACAGGCATATTATATAACTAAATTGAGTTGCTTGAAATAATATGCGCAGTCTTTATGGCTATTTTTTCGTTTTTTTTGAAAAATTGCCAAAATTCAAAACACAAAGAATGTGAATTGAATGGAGGCATTTTCAAGGGATGCTAGGGGTGGCTAAAAAATGGATCTTAAACAACTAGAGCTTATTTGAGTTTGCTATATTTAACTAAAACTATGCCACATGACTGGATGCTACAATGGACCATAAATTGGTTCGGAATAGGGTAAATAGACTGTGGGTACACCAACTACCCCATAGGTTTCGGTGGTGGAAAGTGTGGCTTGCTGTAGGCTGCGTTTCGAGTGGATTTTGTATCTGCAAGGATAATGATAAATTAATATAAGTATTAAGTAATAATAAAATTCCACTCACTTCCTCCTCAGACAACAGGCCGTGCATGCCGTTATAATGGCCGCCAAACCAATGAAGCCAGCAATTATCACCAACCATGTACCCGGCGCCGACATATAGCTGGCCGCAGCAATGGGCTTGCGCACCGAACAGGGTTCTACCTCACTAACTCCATATTCTACATATATATCGAATAGTTCCCTCTTAAGCCAGGGTGAATCCATTAGTTTTTGCATTTCCATCATTGAGACGGCCGATCCATTCTTGAAGAGCTGGAAACATGAACTACTGGCTGAGAAATCCAAACTCAAATCGGCTCGAGCCAACACCTGGGTGTCCAGTAGATGTAAATCCAAACCAAGGGGTTTCAGTTTTTCCTTTACCATTTCTTGGAATGGCTTGATGATATTCTGTATCTCGCTGGGTGGCCGGGTGAAGACGAATTTCAGCAGGGACTTATCACGTATTACAAATATTTTCAAATTGTTGAAGGTGTGACGTTTCAATTTCTCCGAATTATTGGCTCTTATGCGCATATTGAAATAACCATCAACATAATCGGCAAAGGAACCACTTGTCCGTAACTCTCCCGTTCGATTGTTGAGACTGAATAAACTGTTCAGTGATGTGGTCTCAATTTGTTTCGTCCTCTTGTAGAATTGTGGTACAAATGTTACATTTTCAATGGTCAATTGAATGGGCCGCGCCTCGGCATCCAAATCTGTGGCATGTACGGTGGTGATTTTACTATCCACCGGAACATTGATTCGTATACCCACCGACATATCATTGTGTTCGAATTGTGGCAAATTATCATCGATATCCAGGATTTTGATCATCACTTGTCGTTGTGAGAGATCGAAACGATCATAGGTTTCACCCAAATACACGGAATCAGGTTCGCCCAGTTTAAGACATTTAATGGTCAGCGTGAAACTTTCATAGGCTTCACGATCCACCGGTTGATTTGTCTTTAGGATGGCCATGTTGTCCTCCGTCCTTTGGACGGTGAAAATATTCAACTCATTGCCCTCGGTAATAATGTATTCAATTGCTGCATTTTCCCCAATATCCTCATCCACGGCTGTGAAGTTGCCCACAATAGTGTCCTTCGGTTCCTCCTCCAGCAGCATCAACTCCAAGGGTCCTTCATCCTGAAAGGGCAAATAAATATTAATTTTGATTTTAATTATTTAAATCACGAATTTACTTACAATTTCCCTTACAAATCTCGGCTTGTGATCATCAACATCTAATACCTTAACCTGCAGCACCCTGGTTGCCGATTGTCTTGGTTGTCCATTGTCGTAGACCTCAAGTATTATATTATACATATCCTTCGATTCACGATCCAACACTTCAGTGGTTGTAATCAAACCTGAAGTTTCATCAATATTAAATGATTCAGCGTCTGAGGTGTCATCCAATATCCGATAGAATAAGGTGCCGGATGGTGTATTTGGGTCATCGGGATCTGTTGCACGTACTTGGAAGACAACCGTGCCAGCTGGTAAATTCTGAAAATATGTTTTTCAAAATTTGAATATCTAGTTTTGGAAGTCAGAATAAAGGAATAACACGCAAAAAAGCTGTAAGTTCGGCCGGGCCGAATTTTGAATACTGTCTACCATTTGGAACGAATTTGGCAATTTTCAAAAAATAAATTCCGTTAAAAATTCGGATTAAATCTTAAAAATGTGGAATGTAGCCATTAGTTAGGGTCTATACGACGATGTGGACCTGCAACTTTTGTCATAAGCCATTACATTATTCAAATGCGAAACTTAAAAAAATAAATCGGGGAATAATGTAGCGAAAATCATCAAAATACCGAATATAGGAAGGAACCATGGGGGCTATACCAAAACGTGGATCTGCACAGGCATTTTTCTGTTATAGGCTGTAGTATCCATTACGAACTTCAAATACCAAATTTGAAAAAATTGCTGTGAATAATGTCGCTAAAATCATCAAAATACAGAATATAGGGAGGTAGCGTTATATGGGGGCTATACCAAAACATGGACCTCCACAAACACTTTTCTCTCATAGGCTGTAGTATCCATTACGATACTATCTCTCTATCTTAAGCTGTAGTATCCATTTTGAACTTCAAATAACAAATTTGAAACGTTTGCGGCGAATAATGTCGCCTAAATCACCAAAATACCGAAAATAGGTAGGTACCATTATATGGGGGCTATACCAAAACGTGGACCTACATGACCCATTTTCAATACCAAAAGTCCTGCAGACATAATATACATTTGAGTAAAATTTTATTAACCTACTTCATTTCGTTCGGAAGCTAGAGTGATTTCCACAGACGGAAGGAATAACATAGAGTATATCTTTCGAAAAGAGATAAAGTAAAGATGTGTGCGAAATTGAATGTGAACTTTTTAAATAAAATATTTTCGGAGAGGGCCTAACCTGTCCACAAAGAACTAAAAAACATCAATCTACAGCTGATTTGGTTGAAAAATTTAAACTGAAAAGTCCAGAATACCGAAATCAAAAGGGGGCCATAACAAAAAGTGGACCAATATGAAAATTTTTAAACCAAGGATTCTGGAAGCAATGCAATTTTCCACGAAGGCCAGTTTTTGGGCGTAGGCGTGTGATAAAGCTGGGTTTTTGGAAAATCGTACTAAAACGGTACGAAATGTAAAAAAATGTACTAAAAATTGAATACTTTGTATTAGACAAACGGAATGAGCATGAATTCTGAAAATTTGCATAAGAGTCACTTGTGAAGTGCAGGATTGATGTATCAATAGGTTTTTGGAAATTCTAAATTACGAAAAGTTCTACAATTGTACTAAACTTCTGGTACCATTTGATATTATCTGAACGGATAAGGAATAAAACTTGAAATTTAGTATTAGAATTAAGGTTTGAAAATTAGTTTGATATATGAAATGTGTACTATATTTAAATGGGAAGTACTAAATGGTACTAAATTTAGTATTGAGCGAAGGAATAGATCTGAAATCCTAAACTTTGATATTGATATCACTGTTGGTGTCTGTGGTTAAGATATAGAGGTGGTTATGAAAATGTGTACCACATTGTATGGAAAGTACTAAATTTGGTAGTGGGTGTAAGGACATGGCTGTAATCCTCAAATTTAATGTTGAGGTCGCTCTTGGTATTTAGAATTGAGAATTCGATGTGGTTTTGGGAATGTGTACTATTATATATAAATAGTACTAAATTTGGTATTGGGTAAAGAAAAAGAGCTGAAATCCGGAAATTTGATATAGATGTGTGTCTGTAGTTAAGATATGGAGATGTTTTTGGATATGTGTACTATAATTTTACGAAAAGTACTAAAAGGTACTAAATTTGGTAGTGGCTGGAATCGACTAATTTAAAATTGAGGTTTCCCTTGGTTTCTAGAATTGAGAAATGGAGGCGGTTTTGGAAATGTGTGTCTTAACTGTACGAAAAGTACTTAATTGTACTATATTTGGCATTGGGATAGGGAATAGAGCTGGAATCCTTAAATATGATATTGAGGTCTCTTAGTACCTGGAATTGAGATGTGGAGACAGATTTGGAAATGTGTACCATAATTGTACGAAAAGTACCAAAAAGTACTAAATATGGAGGTGGTTGTGGAAATGTGTACTATAATTGTACGAAAAGTATTGAGTGGTGCTAAATTTTTTATTGGTTGAAGGGATAGAGCTGGAAGCCTGAAATGTTATATTGAGATCTCTCTTGGTGTCCGGAATTCAGATACTTAATAGTACTAAATTTGGTATTGATTAAAACAATGGAGCCGAAATCTTGAAATTTGATATGGATGCCACTCTTTATGTCGGTGGTTAAGATATGGAAGTGGTTTTGGAAATGCTCACTATAATTGAACGAAAAGTACTAAATGGTACTAGTTTATTTATTGGCGGAAGGGATAGGGCTGGAATCCTGAAATTTGACAATGAGGTATCTCTTGGCATCTGGGTTGATATATGGGATAGTTTCAGAAATGTGTACTACAAGTGGTATGAGAACATTTTGATATTTGGTGAACAGATAGTGCTTGAAATCTGAAATTTAGTATTAGGGTTGCTGTTCATGTGTAGTCTGAGCATATGGATGTGATTTCGGAAATATGTACTATAATTGTGCGAAAAGTATTAAACGGTACTACATTTTTGGCATTGGATGAAGGGATAGGAATAAAATTCTGAAATTTGATAATTAGATTACTGATCGTATCTGTGTTTGGGATTTGTTTGGTGGTTTCGGTGGTTTGAAAATCCGTCCTATATTTGTAAAGTAAAGTAAAGTACTAAATGGTAATAAACTTGATTCAATTTGGTATTAGATGAACAGATAATGTTTGAAATCTGAAATTTGGTATTAGGGTCGCTGATCATGTGTAGCCTGAACATTTGGAGGTGGTTTCGGGTATGTGTACTAATAATTGTACGAAAAGTACTGAATGATACTATATTGGTATTGGGCGAGGGGATAGAGATAAAATTCTGAAATTTGATATTTTGATTATTTATGGTATCTAAGATTTAACGGTGGTTGGAAAATGCGTTTTAAATTTCTACGGAAGGTACCAAATGTTACTAAATTTGGTATAGCGTAAAGGGATGGAGCTGGAATCTCGAAATTTGATATTGGGATCTCTGTTGGTATCTGGGATTTAAATATTTTTTTAATATGTATTGAAGAGAAATAGTAGAAGTAATGAACGCTCCCCCAACTTACCTCCGTCACATTGACCATTTGACCAATTTCGGGTTCTACAAAATAGGGTATACCATCGTTGGCACTAACATCACCGATGAAAATCACCACCCTCACATCACTGCTCAACGATTTCTGTTTCGGCAATTGATCGCCATTATCTTCGGCTCGTACACGAATCTGAAAAGGTTCTGAGCGACCTTTGCCTGTCAGCTCCCTTTTCGTTTTAATTTCTCCAGTCATTTTGTTGATTTTAAAATAGCCATTTACTTCACCTTCATCGATAATTTCATAATGGACTTCACCTCCGGGTCCATCATCTAAATCGGTGGCCAGCAGTTTAATGACAAATGTATCGGTTGGAGCATTTTCCGGTATAACGGTGGTATATTCCTCCAAACTCCACACGGGAGCATTATCATTGACATCCAACACATCGATGGTGAGATCCACCAAACTTTGTTTCGAATCTGTGGGACGACCGGGTGAGTCCTCCGCCTTTACTTGCAGTTTTATGCGCGGTGTACGTTCCCGATCCACAGTTTGATTCGGAGCGATGATGATTTCTCCCGTCTGCGAGTTGATTTCAAATAAATGAGAATTCTCTCCATACAGTGAATAGGATATTTTGTGATAACCCAAACGTTCATCACGTTCCGTCAAAGCGGCATCCTTGTCCGTGGCCTTGACTTGTATAACCTTTGTGGGATGTTGTTTGTTCTCGACAATGGAAGTGTGATAGGACTCTTCCTCAAATATGGGACTATTGTCGTTGACATTTTGCACGGTGACATTGACCAAGGTTACAGTGCTGCGCTGTAAATCGGGAGCATTGGCCTTGACTTGGAACTCGAATTGGGTTTGTCCCTCCTGTAGGGCTTCATAGTCTAGGCGTTTACGTAGACTCACTTCACCGGAATGTTCGTGCAAATGGAAATATTCCAATTCTTTGGGTTCCACCAATTCAAAACTTAAAATGGGTAACTTCGTTACTGGGTCATTGGCTTGCAGGGTAAAGAGGGTGCTATCAATGGGCATTTCTTCCATTATGTTGATGTGCACAATCGGCTTGGAACTGGACCAGCCTTTGTTGGTGAATACGGGATTGGTGTCCTTAAAGGATTGCACATAAATTGTCACCTCTGTGGTATCGATTTGACCCTCTGGATCCACTTCGGCATTGAGGTCTTTTACCTCAATGGGTAAAATTATCACAGCCGCCTCATCGTGACTCAGCTTCCCATTGACATAAATAACACCCTTGACAGGGTCAATTCGAAAAGCTTCTTCCACATTGTATTTGCTGCGATTGGTGATGCTAACGCCAGCCTTGGATGTTGCCTTCACGGGCGATTTAATGGTGTAGTTCAATTTGGAATTGAGATCTTTGTCGATGGCACGAACTTTGAGAACCGTTTCGCCAATTTCGGTACGTTCCGAAACATAGGCAACATAGCTATGTTGTTCGAATTTCGGTTTCTCATCATTGATATCCTTGACATTGACATACACCGTGGTTGTAGCCGTCTCTGGAATGGGTAGTCCCGAATCAACGGCATTTACTGTGATTTCAAAACTATCCATATTTGAATCACGATCCAAGCGGGCCTGAGGGGATACCGTGATGAGGCCAGTTCTGGAAAAAGGGAAAAAATTAGAAATTATTAAAAATCTTGATATATAAAATGGAAATAAAGGAATCAAGAATAACGGCGGATATTTCAGCTGGGTAGAATATTTTAAAACCTCAACCGTGAGGAAGCCTAAATTGGAAAGAAATCGGTTAGAAAATGTGGCTACGGATACCAAAATGCCTAAAATCTAACAGATCCGTTATATGAGTTGTGGGCTTGTGATATGTAGGTTTTGGAAATATGTACTAAAAAAGTACGAAGAGTACTAAATGGTATGAAATTTGTTATTTGTGGAAAGGATTGGGCTGAGAAGGGTTGATATAAGGAAGTGCTTTTGAAAATGTTTACTAAGTGTAAGATTGGTACTAAATGGTACTAAAATTGGAGCTAGAAATTAGAAATATTGGTATTGAGGTCATCGCTGATATACGTACTAAAAATTTAGTAAATGGTACTAAAAGTAGTATTTGGTGATGGAATAGAGTTGAAAATCTAAAATTTTATATTTGGATCATTTTTTGTTCGTTGGGTTTGATATATGGAAATGGTTTTGGAAACGCGTACTACTTTGGAAACAAAGGGTTTTTGGAATTCGTAGCTGCCTGAAGGGTACGAAAAGTACTAAAAATTAAATACCGTGTATTGGACAACGGAATTAAATAGAATTGTGAAATTTGGAAAGAGAGCCAAAGCTGGAGAGCAGGATATATGTACCAATGGGTTTTGGAAATTCTAACTGTAATGTTACGAAAAGTTCTGAAATGGTACTAATGGTACTGGTTATGTGAACGGTGAGAGGTAAAAACTTGAAATTTGGAATTGGAATCAGAGTTGGGGAGTAGTATAGATGTAAATAGGTAGTTTCGGAAGTGGCTACTCATGTATATGAAGAGTACGAAACGGTACTTAATTTGAAACCATGTGAATTTGCAAGAACAAGAATCTGAAATTTGGTATTAGGATCGTTGGCGGAGTGTAGGATTGGAATATGGAAGCAGCTTTCCAAATCTGTACCTATGTGAATTAAAATTACTAAATTTGGTACAATTAGGATTTGGGCGAACCAATAGATTTGGAATTCTCAATTTGGAAATAAGTTTACAATTGCATTGCAGGATTTTGGGTATGTAGAAGAAATTCGTACTTATGTGTACTAAATGGTACAACATTTAGTACACTTAAAATTTTAGGAGAACCGGTAGAATTGGAATAATGTAAATTGGATATAAGATATCTAATACATGTATTCAGTTATGGGAATTTGTACTTATGTGTATTAGATGGTACTAAATTTGGTACAATTTGCATTTGGCTGAACCAATATAGCTTGTATCCTGAAATTTAAAAGTAGGATTACTGTCGGATTGATATATACAGGAAGTTTTGGAAATGTGTACTTATGTGCACTACATGGTACTTAATTTTGTACAATTTGTATTTGGCCTAAACGATAAGAGTTGAATCCGGAAATTTGTCATTGGGATTACTGTGGGAGTGTAGGTTTGGGCTGGAATCCTGAAATTGGAAAATAAAATTTCCATTGGATTGTTTGATGTAGGTTTTTATGGGAATTTGTACTAATGTTTACTAAATGGTGCTAAATTTAGTAGAAATTGGAATTTTGATGAACCGATAGACTTGGAAATCTGAAATTTGGAAATAGAGTCACTGTGTACCAATGGATTTTAAAAATTTTAACTTTAAGGTTACGAAAAGTTCTAAAAAGGTACCACACTTCAAAAATTGTACTATTTGGTATTATGAGTAGGGTTAAAACCTTGAAATTCGGTATGAGAACGAGCTTAGAAAGTAAGTTTGATATATTAAGTTGATTTTGGAAATGGGTACTGCAAATGCACGAAAAGTACTAAATAGTACTATATTTGGTACAATTTGGTATTGGGTAAACATATAGTAGTTGCAGTGTAAAATTTGGTATTAAGTCTTAGGTATTAAGCTGTTCATGTATAGCCTGGACATATGGAGATGGTTTTGAACAAGTGTATTATGATTGTACGAAAAGTACTGAATAGTACTAAACCTGATCTTGAGCGAAGGGATAGAGATAATATTCTGAAATCTCATATATATAGATTACTGATGGTATTTGTGTTTAATATTTGACGCTGGTTTGAAAATGTGTCCTTTATTAGTACGAAATGTACTAAATTGAACTAAAATTGGTATTGGATGAAGGGTTAGGGCTGGAATCTTCAAATTTGATATTGAGGCCTCTTTTGGTATCTGAACTTGAGATATGTTCGAATAGTTCTAAATGGTACTAATTTGGAATCACTGTTTGTGTCTAGTTGGAGAAATGTAGATTGCATGCGTACTAAATGTTACTAAACTTGGTATTGGGTGAATGGATAGGGTTGGAATCCTCAAATTTTGTTATTGAGGCCTCTCTGGGTATCTGGGATTGAAATATGGTATTGGTTTTGGAAATGTGTACTATAATTGTACATAAAGTACTGAGAGGTATAGGATTGGGTCTTGGGTGAAGGGTAGAGTTAGAGTCCTAGAATTTGATGTTGAGGACACTGTTGGTATCTGAGATTGAGGTATCGGGGTGGTTGTGGAAGTATGTACTATAATTCTACGAAAAGTACTATATAGTACAATGAGTGGAGGAATAGGGCTGAAATCCTGAAATTTGACATATATGTCAGTGTTGTTGCCTGTGGTTGAGACATGGAACTGGCTTCGGAAATGTGTATTAAATTTGTACTAAATGTTGTTAATGGGGGCACTAAAGAGCTGAAATCATGAAATTTAATATTAACGTCACTTTTGGTATCTGAGGTTGAGATATGGAGATTGTTTGGAGGTAGCTTTGAAAATGTCTACCATATTTGTTACAAAATTCCTAAATTGTACTTATGGTGGACCGCATATGGTGTCTAGGATGAAGAGATGTTACTAAATTTGGCATTGAGTGTAGGGATGGAACTTAAAATCGGAAATATGTTATTGAGGTCACTGTTGGTTTCTATGGTATTCCTATAGAGATAGGAAAATTTAGTAGAAAATATGAAGTTTTGATTAAAAATTTTGGTCTAACGGGAAAATTGTGCAGTTTGAGTGCTAAAAAGACCTACCACGAATTCTTGGAACGAATCTAAATTTTAAGGTGGACTTTTCGCTGACAAGGTAGCGGGAACTTCCTTGTATTTACATAAAAGGAACAAAAATGTTGCTAATTTATACTCACATTTCATCAATTTCAAAATTATCATTGGCTCCGACAATGCGATAACGCAGCAAACTATCTAAGCCATCGGGATCGTGGGCCTTGACCATGGTCACATTATGTCCAGCTGGAGCATTTTCAGGTATCGAGACACGATAGCTTGGCGGCCCCAACACCGGTACATTTTCTATATTCTGAAAGTGACCCTTAAATATAGGCCGTTGATTTCCAGAAATACCCACTCTTACAAACACCTTCGTGGTGTTCATCAATGGTGGCACACCAAAATCTGTTGCCGACACAACCAATTCATATTCACCCTTTTCCGTGTCCATGGAACGGGCAGTTTTTTGCAAAACGATTTCACCCGTTTCCTCATTTATGCTGAATACATTTCCCGAAATGCTGTTCTCCGAAACAATGGCATAACGAATTTTACCACCACCCTGGGTGGGTCCATCGGAATCGGTGGCCCTCAGATAGAACTGAGGTTCAAAGTGACTGGTGCCCTCGCGTATGGTTCGTGAATATTCCGTCTGTTCAAACTGTGGATAATTGTCATTGACATCAATGACCTCAACATAGACCTGGGCATTTGCTTCCCTGCCACCACCATCTTCGGCCACCACAGATAAGCTGTAGCTATTTTGTTTTTCATAGTCCAAAGGTTTTTTGACGTAAAATCCTCCGGTAAGGGGATCGGTGTAGAAATACTCGGCCCCAAAGCCCTTGAGGTAATAGGTAATTAAACCATATCCATCAGAATCCTTGTCTGTGGCACGAACTACACCAATTTGGGTGCCCTCGGTTAGATTTTCCGCAGCCAAAAAGCGATAACTGTTCTGTTCAAATATTGGCGGATTGTCATTGACATCTGTTAGCTGGACATTTATGCGGGCCTTGGACTTCTCTTCACCATTTACCAGCGCCAAAATATCAAAGGAGAATTCTCGTAATTCCTCATCCAGGACATCGTAATCAAGTCGCGAAGAATTTGTTACTTTCACCACAATCGGCGTCCGCCCCTGGGCTTCAGTGGGACTGACAGCAAAGGTATTTTCGGCATTCTTGACATTTTTCAAAATCAACGAATAACGGCTGTTGTTGCCCATGTCCCGATCATCGACAATGACCGTTAAGCCCGGCAATGGCATACCATTTCCAAGATTTTCGGCAATTGAAATATTAAAGGTATCACCATTGAATTCTGGAATATGATCATCCACATCATTGACCACAATGGTAATTTGGGTCGTGGAGAAGTCATCCGTGGGATTTCCGTCCACCAATTCCGTGGCTCTTACACTCAGTACATAGACTCCTCCATTTTGCAAAATTTCGGGATTTTCACGATCCAATGGTAGACCTGTGGTCTTCAATATGGCAGTACCTTCCTTGGGATCCCCAAAAGGCATCAAATCAAAATGGCCCATCTCATCATCCTCTAGGGTGAGTAAAATATCTCTGGGTATCCCGACATCGCCGTCAATGGCTTTTATGGTTAAAACGCTAACTCCAGCCGGTGTGTTCTCATCTATGGTTGCCGAGTAGGGGGCATTTGTGAAAATCGGCAATTGATCTTGGATGTCGAGCACAGTTATGGAAACAGTGGCCTCAGAGGAAAGGCGATTTTCCACCGCACCATCTGTGGCCGATATTGTCATGATATAATTCGGGCGACTTTCATAGTCCAGGGGCTGTTTGACCACTACTCGGGCTGTGTAATTACCATCGGAATTTTTCTCAGCCTGGACATCAAAGGTGTCACATATATCATTTTCCTAAAACGAAAGGGATTTTTAAATACTAATTTTAATTTATATTTCAAATTAAAACTCACTTCCACACATTTGACCTCCAATTCCGCATTGACGCCAATATCCCGATCAATAACAATAATTTTCGGCTCAATTTCCAGCTCGGAGCCCACCGCCAAATCCTCACTAACACTGGCCAAATAAGGACGTCCCACAAACGTTGGCTGATTGTCATTGTAGTCCCGCACAGGTATTACCCTGCGCAGTGACACCGTATTCGGTTCGGTATTGTAGACACCTTCATCGGTTATACTGATGATGACCTCAATGGTGTCTTGTGATTCACGATCCAGTTCCTGACGTAATCGCACCACACCCGTATCACGATCGACAGAAAAAACTGGACCTGAGATACTGTATTTCAGGCGGCTACCTTCCGGATCAATACCTGTTTTGCAAAAAGAGGAGAGGAAGAAGACAAAATAAATACATTAATTGAATGTGTGGTAATAATTGGTTTGTGGTTTAAAATAATGGCAAAAAGAACAATTGGAGAATTGTTTGAACTACTTTTCGGAAATGCTGTTTTGTTGACAAATAAATATTAAATGACAATGAGTTTTAAAAACAAAAACAAAAAAAATTACAAATTGAACGAATTCTCTTGGTGTGTTATGAAAGTAATTTTAAAGTCATGACTGTGAACTTTATCAGACCACAAATCTGTGTATATTTGGTTAGTCATTGATGTTCTCTGTGATAAGAGAACAGATTATGTTTCGGTAAACTTCCTAGGAAAGATGACGTTAATGCCAAGGTTTATATGTACAGGGTGAGATAAAAAACTGCAACAAAGTCAAACGACATAACTTTAATTTTTTTTTTTTTTAATTTTATTGAATGAAAGCAAAAAATGTCGGAAATATCATCAAATTTTAGAATAAGTTTTGATTTGTTTGAATTAGTCACCTTTGGCACGAATTATGGCCTTTAAACGGAGTGGCTTTTAAAGAGTACGTATGTACCAGTACGTGAACCAATATGATATTTTTTTTTGCTGGTAGCGTTTCTACATAGCATGAACTCCATATATTAAAATTTTGCCAAATTGATTGGAAAATGTGTCTTAATCTTAAAAACAAACCTCGAAGTCAGGATTTACCTTTATATAGGGACTATATGAAAACGTGAACCGACATGACAAATTTTTTTAATCCATAATTCTTGAAGTAATCCTAAAGGGCTAAGTACATAAGAAGCTTGAAGTCATGGCTAGGCATATTTTGTGACATTTCACAAAGGGATTACAGAGCCGCACTAAAATCCAGCCGTCGTTTTCCATTATAATTTGACATTAATATGCCTAGCCATGACTTCAAGCTTCTTATGTACCTAGCCCTTAAGTTCTCTATAAAATGTCAAAGCTAATATTTAATGTTGTAAAATGTTTCCCAAAATTTTGGGTCCCCTCGTTTTAGATTTCGATATACAAACCGAGTATTATAAAATTCACTTGGAATTTTCCACAACCTCAGGATGGTGTTTGGTAGAGAATTAGAAAAAGTTACAAGTTAGTCAAAAATAAATGAGTTTTTATACCCTCCACCATAGTATGGAGGGTATATTAAGTTTGTCATTCCGTTTGTAACACTTCGATATAGACCTTTTTGACCCCACAAAGTACACATATTCTTGATCAGCATAAAATTCTATGTCGATTTAGCTATGTCTGTCCGTCTGTGGAAATCACTCTAGCTTCCAAACGAAATGAAGTATGTTGATAAAAATAATCTCAAATGTGTATTATGTCTGCAGGACTTTTGGTATTGAAAATGGGCCATGTAGGTCCACGTCTTCGTATAGCCCCCATATAACGCATATAACGCGACATTATTTACCGGAATTGTTTCTAAATTGGTTTTTGAAGTTCGTAATGGATACTACAGCCTAAGACAAAAAATTGTTTCTGCAGGTCCACATCTTTGTATAGTCCCTATATAACGGTAACTCCCGATATTCGGTACTTTGAGGATTTTAGCGACATTATTTACCGGAACTATTTAAAATTTGGTATTTGGAGTTCGTAAGGAATACTACAGGCTATAACCGAAAATTGTCTGTGCAGGTCCATGTCTTCGTTTAGCCCCCATATAACGGTACCTCCCGATATTCGGTATTTTGATGATTTTTAGCGACATTATTTACCGAAATTGTTTCAAATAGTAGTAGATACTACAGCGTAAGACAGAAAATCGGCCATTTAGGTCCACGTCTTCGTATAGCCCCCATATAACAGTACCTCCCAATATTCGGTATTTTGACGATTTTAGCGACATTATTTACCGAAAATGTTTCAAATTTCGCATTTGAAGTTCGTAATGTATACTACAGCTTATGACAGAAAATTGTCTATGCAGGTCCACGTTTTATAACCCCCATGGTACCTCCCTATATTCGGTATTAGCTACATTATAAAGATATTTTTTTAAGTTTCGCATTTGAATATTGTAATGTTTTATGACAAAATTTACCTATGCAGGTTCACGTCGTCGTATAGACCCTAATATACGGCTACTTTCGGTATTTATAAGATTTTAGCAGAATTTTTAACGGATTTTATTTTTTTGAAAATTGCCAAATTTGTTCCAAATGGTGGAGGGTATTCAAAGTTCGGTATTTCTTATTTCGACACTTTCCCTAAAAAGTAAAATATTATAGGAAATTTTGGCTCGTCCCATCTAAAGGGTCTTTTTGAAAATATCAAGAAAAAACGTCCAGAGAGTCTCCTTTGTTGACTCGCTTTAGTTTTACAATTTTCAACCAAAATAATCCTCGTATAATTATCAGTAATATTGGCGACCTTTTGCCGAACACTTCCAAACGTTCTAACAAGTACTGCCACCTAAATATGGTATAAAAAACTTATGCTAATTTAACTTGTTATTTTCTTGAATATCCATATCCGATATGTCTCACATTTTATGCCTAAATGATACTGAGACTTTCTACTCTCAAAAATGAAAACACAATGTGTTCGTCTCCAATACGCAAATACCACCTATATATGCATATTACATTTGACCCATTTAATTAATATTCAAAATCTCACTAATTTTAAGTAAATTTTTTTCGTTTAATTCTTAATGACCCGCAAAGACGACGGACGCCAACACTTTATGTGTTAATTTGTTTACAACGCCTGCAATTTTATCATTCAAAATATTTTTAAATGGCCGAAAAAAGAATTCATAACAGCAGAAACCTGTTAAATTTCATGCTCCACGAAGCGTCTATGGTTAAGTGACTGGCAAGCCGACAAATGTTGTTGAAACATTCACAATTCATAATGCGAAGTAAATACATAATTAAGTTCCGCCGTAGATGGGGCTACGCACATAGAACGAATGTAAGTGGACCAACAAATAAATATCTAATTTTAAGGCATATGGGGGTGAAACAGCAGTTTTCACATCTTACGGAACATTAAATGCAGGTAGCGTAAAATTTTCACCTTGAAAAGTAGGGTATATTAACTTTGTCATTCCGACCCTTTAAAATATATATATTCATAGTCAGCAAAAAATTCTAATTCGATTTAACGATGTCCGTCTTTATGTTGAAATCACAATACAGCCCACATTATTTGACGTAGAGCGTCAAAATTTAGCAGAACAATTTATATTGTGTCTAGAATGGTTGGTATTGAAAATGTGATATATCGGTCCACGTTGTGGTATATTCTTTATATAACGGTTCCTGTCGATAATCGGGATTTTTATGATTTTCGCAACATTTTTTCATGGATTTGTCTTAAAATTAGTATTTGTAGGTCATAATGGGTTCTAGCTCCGGTGGCGATGTATATGTCCACGTATGTATGTATAGGTCCACGTATAGGTCACGTTTTTGTATAGCCCTCATATAACGGTACACCCCGATATTCGCTATTTAGATGATTTTTTGCCCTATTTTTCTGCGGATTTGTTTAAGAATTGGTATTTGTAGTTAGAAACAAGTTCTGACTCTGGTGGCGCAAAAGGATATATATAGGTCCACGTTTTTTGTATAGACCCCATATAACGGTACTTCCCAATATTCGCTATTTCGATAATTTTTACCACATTTTTCCAAGGATTTGTCTAAGAATTGGTATTTGTAGGTCATAATGGGTTCTAACTCCGGGGGCGTAACATTGTATGCAAAGGTCCACGTTTTCGTATAGCTCCCATGTAACGATACCTCCCGATATTCGCTATTTTGATGATTTTTTGACACATTTTTCCGCTGATTTGTCTAAAATTGGTATTTGGTATAATAGGTTCTAGCTCCAGCGGCAGGACATTGAAAATTTAGGTCCACGTTTTCCTATAGCGCACATGTAACACTATTCACAGATATTCGGTATTTTGATAATCCTAGTCACATTTACCCAAATGAAATTGTTTCAAATTTGGTATTTAAGAAGATTTGGTAGGTGACAATCCTTGAAGTATAAAATTGTCGTTTTGGTATAGCCCCCACTTAACGGTACCTCCCGATATTTGGTATTTTGATGATTTTAGCGACATTATTCACACGAATTGCTTCAAATTTGGTATTTGAAGTTCGTAATGGATACTACAGCCTAAGATAGAAAATTGTCTGTGCTGGTCCACGCCATCTTATAGCCCCCTTATAACGATACCTCCCGATATTCGGTATTTTGTTGATTTTAGCGACATTATTCACCGGAATTGTTTCAAATTTATTATTTGGAGTTCGTAATGGATAGTACAACCTATAACAGGTGCAGGTCCACGTCTTCGTATAGCAACAATGTAACGGTACCTCCCTATTTTCGGTATTTTGATGATTTTAGCCCTTTGAATATTGTAATGGCTTATGACAAAAATTGCTAATGCAGGCCCACGTCGTCGTATAGACCCTAATATAACGGCTACATTCGGTGGTTTTAAAGTTTTAACAGAATTTTAAATGGATTTTATTTTTTTAAACATTTTTTTTTTAAGTTTCGCATTTGAATATTGTAATGGCTTATTACAAAAATTGTCAATGCAGGCCCAGGTCGTCGTATAGACCCTAATATACGGCTACATTCGGTATTTTTAAGATTTTAACAAAATTTTTAAAGGATTTTATTTTTTTCTTTTTGAAAATTGCCAAATTTGTACCAAATGGTGGAGAGTATTCAAAGTACGGTCCGGCCGAACTTACAGCTTTTTTAATTGTTGTTATTTATAATAGAACTAGAAAAATCCCCCCTTCTTTGTTGCTGACCACTATAATATTCAGTGGCAGAAAATTATGTATGCAGGTATATATAGCCCCTTCTGTATTCGATATTTTGATGGTTTCAGCAACATTATTCACTGGACTTTTTCAAGTTTCGTATTTAAATATTGCAATGGCTTATGACAAAACCACGTCTATATTCGGTATTTTGGAGATTTTAACGGATTTTATTTTTTTGAAAATTGCCAAATTCGTTCAAAATAGTGGAGGGTATTCAAAGATCGGTCCGGCCGAACTTACAGCTCTTTTACTTGTTTTTTTTTATGTTTTGGAAGTTAGAGTTAATTTTATAAAAAAAAAAAATAACTTTTGGCAAACTAAACCTCTTAAGAAAATTTTTTGCACCTTAAAAATGTACATGCACGTGTCTTAAGAATCCGAAATATCTATAGTTTGTAGATTTGTTAAGAGCAAATATAAAACATTCTCTTTGTGTTTTGTTTTCTGTTAAAAATATTTTTTTAGAATCAATTAAAATTTTTACGTTGATCCAAAGTATTTGATTTTTTTACAGAGATGCATACGAAAAAGCAGCTTATATTATATGTATCATTATACTGAAGACGTTATCAAATGACAAAAGATGATTTTCTACTATATTAACAAATACATAATATTAACAAATTATACGAAACAATTCGCATAACATTTTTTTATTCAAAACTATTATGAAAAAAGTCCACACTTCTTTGTTTTACAAAGAAAAAGCTGAACAGTTAACCAAATTAAAATCCCCATTATTTGAAAGATGACAAAAATTTCATTATTTCAACAAATTTGAATGCGCTCCACAACAAAAGAAACCAACTCCAAACAAAACTTCAGATTTGTTCAACTGGCATCAAGTTGAATGTCAATGCCTTCGCCATCATCGTCGTGAATAAATTACGAAAGCATTTGTAGAAGTCAGATTCAAGAAGAAGAAGAAATGTTCAAGTCTCTCGGTTAGCCGGCTGGATGAATGCTTTAAATGAGCCCCCCACAAGCGGGATAAATACTAACAATTGTTGCTATTACTTCTTGCTCACTAGTCTGGTTGTACTGGCATCGTCAAGTCTGTCCGTATCTTCTCAACATCCAAAGTGCAAAAATGAACCACAAACGTTGGCTGGTAGACAACGGAATTGAAGAAACCCACTTTTCAAATAACCCAGTTTCCATGGTTGTGTTTCATCTGTTTTTCTTTTCACAGAGTAGTGAATGACTGACGTACAAGAGACAAGGCAAACAATTGATACGAATAAAATAAAAAAATGAGATCGTGTTGTGGCAAAATTGAAAGACATGAAATTAGTTTTAAATTGAAATACTGAATTAATTATAGAACTAAGAAAACATCTTCCAGGAATTTATAGAAAATCGGACGATGTTAATATCAACGTTAATAACACTGTACAAAACTAATTATAAAAAAGCCCAGTAAATTCTGAAAGTAAAAATAAAGGGTTTGAAATTTTACATCGCAAAGTAACCAAAATAGAGCAGGCAAATTCCCGCATCACTAATAACAATATGAGTATTGTTTTATTTGATAGTGTAACCCCAAGTGAGACACCAAAGAAGACTTTTTGGTCTTTTTCAATTACGGTGAAAAACAGCATTAAAAAAATTCATAAAATTCTACTGTGGATTTTAGAATACATACATTAAACCTCAAAATCTTATTTAATATCCTGGCATTCTTAGAAATATTAAAATAAATATTAAAAAACGCAGTTTGGGGTTAAAGCCCCATGAAAAGTTTAAATACAAATGATCATTTTAGAAACCTTAAGTTACAGACAGAACAATTCTCCATCAAATTTTCACCACCATACACCAACGAAAAGAAATCTTTGTCTCCATTATATATCTAGAAAATATTTTATTTTTTTTTTTATAAATTTTTTCTCTGTATTTTTTCGAGTTAATACATAAAGGTATTGCAAAATACGAAAATAAATTTCTACGCCTTAAGACGTCACCTAAAAGCTAACTCGATTGGAAGATATGGTCACAATTATCGCAATAACTAAAGTCAGGCAATATCCTATTATTAGGGCTGTACCAAAACGTGGATCTAAAACGATAACTATTTGCGTGTTGAGTTTTTACACAACAAAAACTCAAAATAACAAAATTTGGCGAAATTAAATGGAAAATATGACAAAAGGTGGCTAACCCTTATGAACTATGGAAAAAATCGAGCAAACGTGACAAATTTTTTAAACGAGTGATTGTTGAAGACATCCTTAGCTTTCTATAAAATTGCCATATAGAGGTGTTGCAAAATATATCTCAAAATAGTTTGGGTCTTTTTATACCCTCCACCATACTATGGAGGGTATATTAACTTTGTCATTCCGTTTGTAACTCCTCGAAATACTCATGTCAGGCCCAACAAAGTATATATATTCTTGATCTGCGTAAAATTCTAAGTCGATTTAGCGATGTCCGTCTGTCTGTCTGTCTGTCCGTCTGTCTGTCCGTCTGTCTGTCTGTCTGTTGTAATCACGCTATCTTTCGAATGAATTAAGATAGATGGCTAAAATTTTGCACACATGTTTATTTTTCCAGTAGGCAGGTTAAGTTCGTAAATGGGTCATGTAGGTCCACGTTTTCATATAGCCCACATATAACGGTACCTCCCTATATTCGGTATTTTGATGATTTTGGGGACATTTTTCACTGGCATTGTTTCAAATTTGGTATTTGAAGTTCAAAATGGATACTTCACCCTAAGACAGAAAATTGTCTGTGCAGGTCCACGTCTTCGTATAGCCCCCATATATCAGTACCTCCCTATATTCGGTATTTTCATGATTTTAGTGACATTATTCACCGGAATTGTTTGAAAATTGGTATTTAAAGTTCGTAATGAATACTACAGTCTAAGATAGAAAATTGTCTGTGCAAGTCCATGTCTTCGTATAGCCCCCATATAACGGTACCTCCTGATATTCGGTATTTTGGTGATTTTAACGACATTATTCACGGGAATTGTTTCAAATTTGGTACTTGAAGCTCAAAATGGATACTACACCCTAAGACAGAAAATTGTCTGTGCAGGTCCAGGTCTTCGTATAGCCCCCATATAACTGTACCTCCCTATATTCGGTATTTTGATGATTTTAGCGACATTAGTCACCGGAATTGTTTCGAAATTGGTGTTTGAAGTTCGTAATGAATACTACAGTCTGTGACAGAAAATTGTCTGTGCGGGTCCAGGTCTTCGTATAGGCCCCATATATCAGTACCTCCCCATATTCGGTATTTTGACGATTTTAGGTACAATACCCACCGAAATTGTTTCAAATGTGGTATTTGAAGTTCGTAATGGATGCTACAGCCTGTGACAAAAAATTGTCTATGCTGGTCCAGGTCTTTGCACAGCTCCAATTTAACGGCACCTCCTTATATACGATATTTTGGTGATTATAGCTACATTATTCACCGCTTATGACAAACAATGCCTATGTATGTCCACGTCGTATAGACCCCAATATAACGGCTATATTCGGTATTTTTAAAATTTTAACAGAATTTTTTAAGGATTTTATTTTTTAAAAATTTCCAAATTCGTTGCAAATGGTGGAGGGTATTAAAAGTTCGGCACGGCCGAACTTAGTGCTTTTTAACTTGTTGTAAATGGTTAACTCTATATATACAGGGTGAGATGAAAAAAACTGCAACCAACTTCAGACTGCTGTTATTTCTAAACCACTCATCCGACAGCTGTTAATATTATTCCAGTGGCAGCTGATTATATTGTTTACAAGCGTACAAAAGCATTTTGGTGAGAATTTTCCAGAAAAAAACTTATTCGTAATGGAATTTAAGCGTGAAAGTGTGATTTCTTTATATTTGGCTGGAAAACCACAAGTGGCTATCGTTAGAGCACTCCAGCATTTAAATGTGAATAAATCTTTTGTGTCTCGTCCACCATCGCTCGTCACCGTGATACTGGTAGCGTAGACCGACGTCAAGGAAGTGGAAAATCACAAGAATTGGTTCGAAAGAAAAAAAGCGACTTGATCGAAACCCACGTCGCAGTGACAGAAAAATGGCTCGTGAGCTGAACATATCGCAATATTTCATTTGGCAAATATTGAAAAATGAGCTCGGGATAAAGCCATTGAAATTCCAAAAAGTTCAGGAACTTACACTGAAACCGAAAGAAAATAGACTCAAAAGAGCTAAAGAGTTGCCTCGCTCGTGGTGAACTGCCGAATTTGATTTTCCCCGATGAGAAAACATTCGTTGTTCAGCAGTTTTTAAACAAACAAAATTATCGTGACACCAAAATCTCCGGATACCAATCCGTTTGACTATTGTGTCTGGAGTATTTTGGAAAGCAAGGTTGTCACTAAAAAATACCAAAGTGTCGATCACCTCAAGCAAGTGCTTCGCAGGGAATGGACCAAAATACTGCAAAGCAACATTTGGACAGCGTGTGACGGTTTCATTGGCCGTTCGAAGGCCATAATTAGTGGCAAAGGGGACCAATTCGAACAAATCTAAACTTACTCTAAAATTTGATGCTATTTCCGACATATTTTGCTTTCATTCAATAAAATTAAAAAAGAATGTGAAAATGATGGCGTTTGACTTTGTTGCAGTCTTTTTATCTCACCCTGTATAGGTTGTGTCATAACTTTCCGCATCGACATGTCCGTCTGTGGAAATTACTCTAGCTTTCGAACGAAATGAAGTAGTCTGCAGAACTTTTGGTATCGAAAATGCACCATGTAGGTCCACGTTTTGATATAGCCCCCATTATAACGTTACCTCCTGATATTCGGTATTTTAATGATTTTAGCGACATTATTCACCGGAGTTGTTTCAAATTTGGTTTTTTAAGTTCGTAATGGATACTACAGCCTATGACAGAAAATTGTCTGTGCAGGTCCACATCTTTGTATAGCCCCCATATAACGGTACCTCCCGATATTTGGTATTTTGGTGATTTTGGCGATATTATTCACCGGAATTGTTTCATATTTGGTATTTGAAGTTCGTAATGGATAGTGAAGCTTATGACAGAAAATTGTCTATGCAGGTCTCATATAACGATACTTCCCGATATTCTGCATTTTTATGATTTTAGCGACATTATTCATTTATTGTCTCAAATTTGGTATGTGAAGTTCGTAATGGATACTACAGTAAATGGCAGAAATTTTTCTGTGCAGGTTCACGTCTTTATATAGCCCCCATATAACGGTATCTTCCGAGTTTGGTGACATTATTCACCGGAATTGTTTCAAATTTGGTATTTGAAGTTATGAAGTAATGAGTACTACAGCCTAAGACAGAAAATTGTCTGTGCAGGTCCAAGTTTATATATAATAGTACCTCCCTATATTCGGTATTTTGATGATTTTATAGACATTTTACACCGATTTTTTTCAAGTTTCGAATTAGTATATTGAAATAGCTTGTGACAAAAGTTGTCTATGCAGGCTACATTCGGTATTTTTAAGATTTTAACAGAATTTTTAATAGATTTTATATTTTTGAAAATTGCCAAATTCGTTCGAATTATAATTGAAATATTGCGAATTTTAAATAAAATGTTTGGATTTCCATTTGAAAAAAGGCATAGAGAGGTTGTGATTGATTTTAAATATCGTGAGAGAATTTGTTTCTCTCTCATTCTCCATTTTTATTTCAAACATTTCGTAATGTTTTTCAATAAATATTTGCAGATCCTGTTCAAATATTGCACTTTTTCAAAAATGCCCTAAATAATTTCTTAAAATGCATCTTTTTCACATAGGTAAATCCATTTCTAATGACGATTTCACTTCATCGCATTTTAATGTGTCTGCCTGAACATACGTATGCACCATTATGCGTAACCATAAAAATACACCAAAGAAAGACCAGAAAACCTCATTGGTAATTGTTTATCTTGGTTACTTGGAAGCTGGATTGAAGTAATGCTGCACGTTGTAAGCAAAAACCAGATATGCATGATGCAGCACACATGAGTGTGTGTATGTGTATGCGTTTGCGGTATGGCAACTAACAAATCAACACCACATTTCCTATTTGCCCAAAAACGACGAATGAAAAAACAAAAATAGAAAACAAAAACAGAAAAAAAGTAAATAACCAAACAATGAGCCATGTGCGTCTTTTGGTGGCTAAATGCAGCCGCATTTCTTGTTTTTGTTTTCTTTTCTTTTCAAATGAGATAAAGCCGCATTGTGTCAATTGTACCTTCGTTGTTCGAGCGGAGAGTGGAGTCGTCCCCAAGTAAAAGTGAAGATAATGCGCACACGCAACTCTAATGGGCAGCGTTAATTGCACAGTGTTTATGGGGAAAGGTGGGGAAACTATTATCAACACGAGGTAAGTGAAATGTAATGGGGAACTATAAGCGATGGCCGGTGGACCTTGCATTGTTCATTAATTTCCATCGGTGAGCTTTAATGTATTCTCATTTTTGATCAAAAAACCACTGTAAGCTGCATCTTTTTGGCTACAACAAACTTTTTTCTCTGAACTCATGCTGTCTTTCCTGTTTAAACAATATATGGACAATTGTCGACTGGAAAGCGTTAATTACGACTTCAATAACCACCACTTCGGGTTATTTGAAGACGTAAACATTCCTTAATTCCAATATTTACGTACATACTTATATGCAACATAACATGTATCCCGCAGATGTGTAATACTTAATCCATTTTTAACAATTGTTTTGAATTCTTTTGGAAAGCTTAAAGATTGGCTCAAACAGATGAAAAAAAGATCGAAGAGAAGACCAGAAATTGAATTCATTGTTTGAGTGATAACAATGACTCATTAATTTTCAATCGATATTTGTTTCGAAAATTTGGTTATGAAAGTTTGAAGTTATGATTAATACGTATATATTTGTTGCGAGGAGAGATGGTTGGCAAGTTGGCAACTGATAGAGTCGAGGGAGATATACATATGTAAGTATCGAGGGGGTGTACTAAGTTTTAATCTGATTATTGTGCATGACTGCAGCTGCCTAACTTATTAAGCCTTTCATCGTGAAATACCAACTTCGCACTAGTCCAAGTTCACTATTTATAAAATATTTGGAAGAGATTTAAACTTTTGGAGGTCATAGCAAGTCATTGCTCACATCCTTGGTTTGACGTTATGCTAGTAAAGCGATCCACTAAAATGGGATGGTCTGATTTTCATGGAGGTAATGAGATACATTGGCAACCGAACTAATACTATTTATCAACAGTTTCACTGTGAAAGTATCAACATCCATTCCAGAGAAGATATATATGCATTTGATCCTGATATAAAATCTGAGAATATTTGATAGATGTATTAAAACGATTTTTGACAAGTAAAGGAACAGTTAAGTTCGTCCGGTTCGAAAAAAAAAATCCGCAGAAAAATACCGCTCAAATGAAAACCGTTATATGGGTACTAAACGAAGACGTCGTCCTGCATAAGTAATTTTTTGTCATAGGCTGTAGTAACGGCCTTCAAATACGACATTTGAAACAATTCCGCAATTTTCAATTCACTAAAAGGTGGACATATGTAGACATTTCTCTTTCAAGGGGAAAATACACATGAAAAACTTCGTGTGTGAATTTTCACACAATTCCAATGCAGAATTTGGGTACAATCTTCAAAATACCGAATATCAGGGGGTACCATTATATCGATATTGTAGACCAATATTACGAAAAGAATTAAAATGACACGCTGATGAGAGTCACTGTTGGATTGATGTACCGAAGGATTTTTGGAAGTTCGAAGTTTAAGTTTATGAAAAGTTCGAGAATGGTACCAGACTTCTAAAATGGTACCATTTGGAACAGTGTGAATAGATAAACTTGGAATTTTGACATTTTGTATTGCGGTTCCTGAGGGAAGTAGTTTTGTGAGAGGTCGTTGCACGAAATATACTGAGTAGTATTATGTTTGGTACAATACCGATGATGAATATATAATGCATGAAATATGAAATTTGATATTAGAGACGCTGTTCATGAGGAGCCTGAAAATATTGAGGTTGTTTCGGAAATGTGTACGAAAAGAATATTTGATATTAGCTGAACAGATAGAGATATTTTTATTACTGAAATTATATATATTACTGTTGTCTGTGCTTGAGATGTAGCTTTGAAATACCTTTTAGATTTTAACGAAAAGTACTAATTGGTACTAAATTTGGTAGTGGGTGAAGGTATAGGGTTTGTCTCCTAAATTTGATATTAAGGTTTCTGTTGGTATCTGGATTTGAGAAATGGTGGTGGTGGTTATGGAAATGTGTAGTATAATTGTTCGAAAAGTATAAAGTGATACTAAATTGTGTAGGGAAAGAGCTAAACTCATACTATTTGATACTAAGGTCACTGGTGGTATCTTAGGTCAAGATATTGCAATTGTTTTGAAAATGAGTCCTAATTGTACGAAAAGCACTAAATAGTACTGAATTTCGAATTATGTGAACGGAAAGGGCTGAAAAATTTGGCTGAATTTTGGTGGAGGATCAGAGTTGGAAAATCAGTTTGAAATATGATGGTGGTTTTGCAATTTTGAACTATAATTATAGGAAAAGTTCTAAATAGTACTAAATTTGGTATTGGGTGGGATGGTGTGAAATCCTGAAATTTGATATTAAGGTTAATGTACTAAAATTGTTCGAAAAGTACAAAATAGTACTAAACTGAGTTTTGGGTGAAGGGATAGAGCTGAATTCCGGAAATTTGATGTTAAGGTCACATTTGGTATCTGAGGTCGAGATATGGAGATTGTTATGAAAATGAGTATTGTATTTGTACGAAAAGTACTAAATTGTACTGGATTTCGAATTATGTGAACGGAAAGGGCTGAAAACTTTGGCTGAAATATGATGGAGAATCAGGATTGGAAAGTCAGTTTAAAATATAATGGTGGTTTTGCTAGTTTGTGCTGTAATTATAGGAAACTATTAAATAGTACCAAATTTGTACTAAACTGAGTTTTGGGTGAAGGGATAGAGCTGAGATGGAGACTGTTTTGAAAATGCGTATTGTATTTGTGCGAAAAGTACTAAATTGTACTAGATTTCGAATTATGTGAACGGAAAGAGCTAAAAACGTGAACATTTTTACGAGAATCAAGGTTGGTAAGCAAGTTTGATATATGAAGAGGGTTTTGCAAGCGCGTCTATAATTGTAGGAAATGGACTAAATAGTACCAAATTTGGTATTGGGTGAAGGAATGGTGCTGAAATCCCTAAATTTAATATGGATGTCAATGTTGTTGTCTGTGGTTAAGACAAGGAAGTGGTTTTGGATATGTGTACGATTATTGTACGAAAAGTAATGAGTGGTACTCAATTTGGTATTGTGTGAATTAGATAGAGTTGGAATCCTGAAAATTGTTATTGAGATCTCTTTTGGTATACGGAATTGAGATAGGGAGCTGTTTTTGGAAATGTGTACTATATTTGTACGGAAAGTATTAAATTGTACTAAATTTGTGTTTGTTTTCTCTTTTGAGACGAGCTTAATGATCTGAAATTTGCAGTGAAAAGGAAAGCCAGATAGACACTATCACACACTCACCACTATGCGACGCGTTTCGCCGTTGGTTAAGCGGCTCATCAGGCATATTTGGTGTGGATGATGGCTTACAAGGGCCGTTCTCCGGAAAGTAGTATATATTTCGAACTTATTGCAAATTAGCATATGCGAATTATACACTAGAAACTCTCCAGGTTCGACTCAAGTTCTATTAAAGTGGTCTGGATATCCACTTAAAAGTTAATTTAAAAATCGGTTCAGATATAGCTATAGCTCCCATATATATGCTTCATCCGTAATTTACATTCCACAACAATGTTCTTTGGTACCAGATATCAGAAATAACTGCCTAAAATTTGGTCAAGATCAGTTTAGATTTGGAAATATCATTATCCGATTTAAGGTTTATTGTGCACCAAATGGCTAATATCAGTCCAAATAAACTGAATTTTGCCACTTCCGACGGAATTCCACCCCAAAACAAATAATTCAAATATTGGTGAAAAACGGTTCAGATATGCATATAGCTCTCATATATATGTTTCATCCAATTTGGTGTTAAAGTTCTAAACATGCGTAATATTCACTCCACAACAATAATATTTGATACCGGCCATCTGATACTGCTCGGAAATACCTCTGCCAATTTTTAACGAGATCGGTTCAGGCCCGATCCGTTTTACGTTTATTGTCCCCCATATATGTAATATAAACCCAAATTCAATAGATTTTTTCATATTCAATCGAATTGTTCCATTTGGTGAAACTCGGTCCTGTATATCTATTGCGCCAATAAATATTTTTTGAAATAATCCTTATCGAAGTCATATCATGCACTATATGTACAACAATGTTATTTGGTACTAGAGGTACCAGAGCCTCTGTCAAATTTGTTGAAAATCGATTCAGAGTTGGATATGGTTCCCAAATTGTGACTACTCTAAAGCCTTTCAATAAAGTTTCATAGTTGGTATGATCTACTTCGAATAAATTCCCAATATAAACTTTTTTTTGTTACTGGAGCTCTAGTCGGTCCGGCCCGACTTTTGAACTTTGCTTACTGAGTTTTCAATGGTTCTAACATTTTAATCCCATTCTGTTATTATGTGTTTAATATTGTCTTGTACTTGGTTAGAACTTCCAAACAACAATACACTTAGGTAGCTAAATATTTGAATTCCAACACGAAATGAATTTCATAATCCTCCATTCACTGGACATTTCAGTTGACCTGCCATGGCTTGCCAGTGAGACATTAAACACGTCCAATGCAAGGCTCACAGCCAGTAACGGTGGACTAGGGAAATATATTTACAAAAACTAAAGCATGTTATGTGAACATATTGTTTTTTTTTCATTAATTCCATTGCAGTTGATGATGGAGTAAAAAAAAAACATATAATTTGTCTATAAAAAATAATAAAAAAAATGAACCAGTCAAAAAGCAAAACAACTCCCAACGACAGAGCCCGAGTGTGTGTGAACCGAAACTTGTTACAGAGGAAATCTTGATGAATTACTTTTGACTCAACAGCCAGACAGGCAACAAAACAACAGCAGCGACAGACAAACATGATTTGAGGTTATTTTTTCACATTAAAGACAAAAAAAAAATAGCTGACGAAGAGAAAAAAACAAATCACAAAATTCCAGTAACCGCTATTACAAAATATTTACTTATGTTTATGTCTTAGAAGTAAATTGTAAATTGTTGAGAGACATAATTTAAGATTACCCTCCCTGAGGCATGTACACATGCGCACAAGCACACTGACTGCCATCTAATGTTATTACATTAACTGCTTAGAATGAGAAACATATTTTTTTATGTTGGACCCTCCCTCAATCTGCTTTGATTTCAAGTTGAGTCATTTATTCTTGGCTCACTAAATCGTTAACGTGTAATCGACGTTACTGACAAGTGAATAAGAGGTGTAAGCAAAAAAAAAAGCTAAATACAACTCCATGTGTGGTTTCCCACAGAAAATGTTCTCAATATTCTTCCGTCTCCGTCTCCTTCTTCTCTACCACCATTTTTCTAGTTTATTTGTTAATGTTATTGTTTTAACCACATTTGTTCCACATTTTGACCTGGTTTAGATTACAACACCGCCACCACGACCGACATCTCTGTAATTGTTTGTATTGAAAAGATGACTGTTGTTAACACACTCAAACACCGGGTTTTCGTTCGAATTACTCTGGGGTGTTATCTCTGATTAAATTATTTTTCATTTGCCGGTTGGCGGAGACTTGTGTACAACAAATTCATTAACGCCAACTTGTGAATTGATTTATAATTATTTGGTGGTATAACACCAAGAAATAAATAAAGTATAAAATGTGGTATTTTTACCAATACTGGTGAAGATATTGATTTTTTGATAATATTAATTGAAAATGGGTCATATTTTGTTAGGCTTGAATAAAAATCTATAACAAGGCATATTTTACTGAACAAAAAAAAATATATAAAATTACACTAGGCAACAACAAAAATACAGACTTGCTCTAATGTTCTGGGTCACTTCAAAAATTGATTTTATAATCGAAAATATAGAGAAAATCTGAATTTCTTGAATTTTCAATTTTAAACGTGCATAACTTTTATTTTTAGCTACAGATTTCGATATTTTTTCCATCACATTTGGACACTTACAAACCAGAATTGGAGTATTACAAGAAGTGTGTATTTTCGTGTGTAACTTTGAACATTATGACAGGCGGGCTAAATAGAGAAGTCACGTTTATTGGCGTTTTGAAAGTTACATTGCAAAGTTATAACAAGTAAAAAAGCTGTAAGTTCGGCCGGGCCGAACTTTTAATACCCTCCACCATTTGGTACAAATTTGGCAATTTCCAAAAAATAAAACCCGTTAAAAATTCTGTTAAAATCTTAAAAATACCGAATACTTATACGACGACGTGGGCCTGCATAGGCAACTTTTGTCATAAATTATTACAATATTTAAATGCGAAACTTGAAGAAAAATCTGTTTATAATGCAGCTAAAATCGTCAAAATACCGAATATGGGGGGTACCGTTATATGGGGGCTATACGAAGACGTGGACTTGCACAGACAATTTTTGACATGGGCTGAAGTATCCATTACGAACTTCACATACGAAATTTGAAACAATCCCTGTAAATAACGTCGCTAAAATCATTAAAATACCGAATATCGGGGGGGTACCATTATATGGGGGCTATATGAAGACGTGGACCTACATGGCTCATTCTTTGACTTTGGATGAAGTATCCATTACGAACTTCAAATACCAAATTTGAAACGATTCCGGTAAACAATGTCGCTAAAATCATAAAAATACCGAATATCGGGGGGTACCGTTATATGGGGGCTATATGAAGACGTGGACCTACATGGCTCATTTTTTGGTTTAGGATGTAGTATCCATTACGAACTTAAAATACCAAATTTGAAACGATTCCGGTAAACAATGTCGCTAAAATCATCAAAAAACCGAATATCGGGGGGTACCGTTATATGGGGCCTACAGGAAGACGTGGACCTGCACAGATAATTTTCTGTCTTAGGCTGTAGCATCCATTACAAACTTCAAATGCCAAATTTGAAATAATTCCGGTGAATAATGTCGCTAAAATCATCAAAATACCGAATATCGGGAGGTATCGTTATATGGGGGCTATATGATAACTTGGACCTACATGGCCCATTTACGAACTTAACCTGCCTACTGGGAAAAAATACATGTGTGCAAAATTTTAGCCTTCTATCTCAATTTGTTCGAAAGATAGCGTGATTACAACAGACAGACAGACAGACGGACAGACAGACAGACAGACACACAGACAGACAGACGGACATGGCTAAATCGTCTTAGAATTTTACGCTGATCAAGAATATATATACTTTGTTGGGTCTTACGTGAATATTTCGAGGAGTTACAAACGGAATGACAAAATTAATATACCCTCCATAGTATGGTGGAGGGTATAAAAATATTCAATTTGTTTAATCCGTGTATTTGTTTTGTTTTTTAAGCCAGCCATTCTTGAAGACCTTTCATATAACATTTCAAAACCCTGTTTCAGGTCCTTTTGCGTATGGTTATATATAGTTACTAGCAAGTGCCCCCTACTTCATCAGCCAAAAATCGGACTTAAAATTCCAGCTCATTCCAACTGTTTGTGTTAAGCTTTTTATACCCTCCACCATAGTATGAAGGGTATATTAAGTTTGTCATTCCGTTTGTAACACTTCGAAATATAGATTTTAGACCCCACAAAATATATATATTCTTGATCAGCATTAAATTCTATATCGATTTAGCAATGTCCGTCCGACTGTGGAAATCATTCTAGCTTCCGAACGAAATGAAGTAGGTTAATAAAATTTTACTCAAATATGTATTATGTCTGCAGGATTTTTATACCCTCCACCATACTATGGAGGGTATATTATTTTGTCATTCCGTTTGTAACTCCTCGAAATATTCATGTCAGACCCAACAAAGTATATATATTCTTGATCAGCGTAAAATTCTAACACGATTTAGCCATGTCCGTCTGTCTGTCTGTGTGTCTGTCTGTCTGTCTGTCCGTCTGTCTGTCTGTCTGTTGTAATCACGCTATCTTTCGAACAAATTGAGATAGAAGGCTAAAATTTTGCACACATGTATTTTTTCCCAGTAGGCAGGTTAAGTTCGTAAATGGACCATGTAGGTCCAAGTTATCATATAGCCCCCATATAACGGTACCTCCCTATATTCGGTATTTTGATGATTTTAGCGACATTATTCACCGGAATTATTTCAAATTTGGCATTTGAAGTTTGTAATGGATGCTACAGCCTAAGACAGAAAATTATCTGTGCAGGTCCACGTCTTCCTGTAGGCCCCATATAACGGTACCCCCCGATATTCGGTTTTTTGATGATTTTAGCGACATTGTTTACCGGAATCGTTTCAAATTTGGTATTTGAAGTTCGTAATGGATACTTCATCCAAAGTCAAAGAATGAGCCATGTAGGTCCACGTCTTCATATAGCCCCCATATAACGGTACCCCCCGATATTCGGTATTTTAATGATTTTAGCGACGTTATTTACAGGGATTGTTTCAAATTTCGTATGTGAAGTTCGTAATGGATACTTCAGCCCATGACAGAAAATTGTCTGTGCAAGTCCACGTCTTCGTATAGCCCCCATATAACGGTACCCCCCATATTCGGTATTTTGACGATTTTAGCTGCATTATAAACAGATTTTTCTTCAAGTTTCGCATTTAAATATTGTAATAATTTATGACAAAAGTTGCCTATGCAGGCCCACGTCGTCGTATAAGCATTCGGTATTTTTAAGATTTTAACAGAATTTTTAACGGGTTTTATTTTTTGGAAATTGCCAAATTTGTACCAAATGGTGGAGGGTATTAAAAGTTCGGCCCGGCCGAACTTACAGCTTTTTTACTTGTTGGTATTGAAAATGGCTCATGTAGGTCTATGTTTTAGTATAGCCCCCATTTTATGGTACCTCTCTATTTTCGGTATACTTCGACCCACTTATCTCATATAAAGAGAAGGAATTCGTCGATATAATCCAAGTCAGGCACGTTGAAATATTTATATCAGATATAAATAAAAAAGGCGATATATCAGACTTTTGACTCTAGTTTTATAATTTACAGCGTTTTTCCTGTAATTAATATTTGTATTACACGGAGGCTGATTAAATGACTTCAAATTTTTAAAAAAAAAAATCCATCTTTTACTGAAGTGCTAATTTTCTTCGTCTGCTGTTATTAAAAATAAATTTTAATTTTATAAAAAATCTCGTCTTGTCTATAACCTACTTCAAATGAAACATACATATCTGCCACGATATAGTTCATTCACTTTACTGCACTCCATTGGCAGATAACTCTCAGCAAATATAACCAAGTTGTCTACCACTACTACTATTGCCTGAGTGAGCCGGTATTTGAGTTCGCACTTGAAGACAGGTTACACGCAATGACTCACATCATATGACATTTAATCTAATAACAAAAACGAAAAAAATGTGTGAAATGTTGATCATTGAAAATTATGTAATTAATTAGGCAGTGGTCGTTACATAGCACTTACAGACAAATACACATACCTAGCTAGACAGGTATGTACGGATGTAGGAAAGATATAGTAAGTCATGTTACAAATTGTTTACACATTTTCAAGCAATAACATTGATAGTTTCTTTTTCATTTCTTTCATTTGCTACTTTGTAAATAAATCGTGACCTTCTCCGAAAAAAACCCCGCCAGACGACACAGAGATGTGCCAAACATTTCATTGAATTGAAGTGAAAATCACGTTCTGAAATTTCTGTCGCTCGGATTTTGTCCATTGCAAAAAAATTAAATAATTAACAGAGATTTTTTTCTCCGTCTTCATTTTTGTTTTTGTATTGATTTAACTACTCTTTGAACCTTTGGCATGAGAGATTGAGCAAAAAAAAAAATGTCTTCATCACCAGGCAGCTTGCTATACGTGAGCTATTTCTATGATTGCAACAAAAAAAGAAGACGCTGTGATTAGTGCTTGTCTTAGCACCGAGTTAGATGGGCAATTGGCAAAGCCAGGCAATTTTAGAGGCAGAAAACAGAGGAAAAAAATAAGAAAACTGAAGATACAACCGCAAAACAATTTTTGTTATTTTTCAGCAAGTATTAATGTATGGATAACTATCGAAAGGTGTAGTAGATGGAATTTTTCTCATTATGGCTCAGAAGATAATTAAAGTCCAGTTTGGATGCGATATTTCTCAACTTCGTGCAAAATTATATATGAATATATATATATATATATATATATATATATATATATATATATATATATATATATATATATATATATATATATATATATATATATATATATATATATACTAGTAAATATTTGCTTCTACGTTAGCGGAAATGGGACATATTTATACATGTCTAAACAATAGTTTGACAATGATCTTTTATTACAAAGATTTGAATAAACTTGAATTATAAGAAGAACAGAAGGTCTACTAGGGTATATTAAGGGTGAGAATATACAAGGTGAGATTAAAAACCTGCAAACAATTTCAGACTGCTGTCTTTTCTAAGCCACTCGTCCGACAGCTGTTAAAATTCTTCCAGTGACAGCTCATTATATTTTTTCAAGCGTACAATAGCATTTTGGTGAGAATTTTCCAGAAAAAAAGTTATTCGCGATGGAATTCAACCGTGATAGTGTGATTTCTTTATATTTGGCTGGTAAACCACAAGTGGCTATCGTTAGAGCACTTCAGCTTTTAAAGGTGAATAAATCTTTTGTGTCTCGTACCATCGCTCGTTACCGTGATAGACGGAAAAAAACAGCAACATCAGCAGAAATGATTCGAAAAGTAAGGAAACGACTTGATCGACTTGGCCGCGTCGTAGTGGCCGAAAAATGGCTCGTAAACTGAACATTTCGCAATATTCCATTCGGCAAATATTGAAAAATGAGCTTGGGTTAAAGCCATTGAAATTCCAAAAAGTGCAAGAAGTTACACCGCAACAGAAAGAAAAGAGACTCAACAGAGCTAAAGAGTTGCTTCGCTTGGCCGAAAGTGGCGAACTTCCGAATTTGGTTTTCTCCGTCTCCGATGAGAAAACATTCGTTGTCCAGCAATTTGTAGACAATAAAAATGATCGTGTTTACTTGCCAAGGAGGTCAGCTGAAAATGTGCACCCTCGATTGGCCACCAGAACTCAAGCACCGTTCATGGTGATGGTGAGGGCTGCCACGACAGCCGATGGTCGCTCTCTGCTCGTATTAATCGGCCGTAGCGTCAGAATAAATGCCGAATATTATCGCGAAAATATTCTGGAGGGTGTATTAAAGCCTTGGGCACGCAAACATTTTGGCCGCAGACCTTGGACATTCCAACAGGACTCAGCACCATCGCAATCGGCACGCGCCACCCAAGAATGGTTACAAAATGAGGTTCCTCGCTTCATTTCCAGCGCACAATGGCCACCAAAATCTCCGGATACCAATCCATTGCACTATTGTGTCTGGAGTATTTTGGGAAGCAAGGTTGGCACTAAAAAATACTAAAGTGTCGATCACCTCAAGCAAGTGCTTCGCCGGGAATGGGCCAAAATACCGCAGAGCAATAATCGGGCAGCGTGTGACGGTTTCATTGGCCGTTTGAAGGCCATAATTTGTGCCCAAGGTGACCAATTCGAACAAATCTAAACTTATTCAAAAATTTGATAATATTTCCGACATTTTTGGCTTTTATTCAATAAAATTTAAGAAAAAAAGGTAAAATTATGGCGTTTGACTTTGTTACAGTTTTTTTATCTCACCCTGTACTTGCAGTTCATATTCCCTAAATCGCACTTTTATTTTAACCCTCCCCACCAGCATTGAGCCCAATATCAACATTTACTAGGTCCTGCTCCGTCCGTTTATTCAAAACCATATTGTACCAAATTTAGTACCATTAAATACGTTTCGTACAACACTACCTTTCATACCTGTCTAAATTTTAAAATTATATCCGTCACATAAGTCAAAATAGAACCAAATTTTGTACGTCTAAGAACTTTTGGTACAATTTTTCAAAAACACAATTTCTAATTTCCCGACACAACATCAGAGACCCTCATTCCAAATTTTAAATTTCCAACTCTATTTGCTCCCCAAATACCAAGTCAAATACTAGTGCTTTTCATACCATTTAGTATTTTTTGTACCATTTAGAACTTTTCGTACTTTTTTGTACATATTTCCAAAATTACTTCCATACCACTAACCCGCCTCTACTAAGTGACTTTATTACCAAATTTCAGATTTCCAAGTGTATCTCTTTTTCATATTCCAAATGTAATACTTTTCCAAATGTAGTACTTTTCGTACTTTTCTAGTACACATTTCCAAAACCACCTTCAAATATCAACCACACATACAAAGAGTGACCCCAATATTAACAGTTCACAAGTCAGGCTCCATCTGTTCCCCCAAACCCAAATAGTGGGCTTTCATTCTATAGAAAACCTATTGAGGGTCCTTTATCTAGAGAAGACCAGTTTAGGGTCGCCTTTGTATAGAAGACCTGTTGAAGGTCTTCTATCTATTGAAGACCTGTCGAGGATTTTTTATGTTGTGGGATTTCGTGTATCCATAGAAGACCTCTTGAGGGTCTTCTATTCGTAGAAGACCTGTTTAGCGTCGCCTTGGTATAGAAGACCTGTTGAGGGTTTTCTATACTTAAAAGACCTGTTGAGATTCTTCTATCCATAGAAAACCTGTTGAGGGTCTTCTATCCATAGAAGACCTATTAAGGGTCTTCTATCCATAGAGGATCTGTTGAGGGTCTTCTATCCATAGAGGACCTGTTGAGGGTCTTCAATCCATAGAAGACCTGTTGATATTCTTCTATCCATAGAAATTCTGTCAATTCATAGAAGACGTGTGGAGTTTCGTGTATCCATAGAAGACCTGTTGAGGGTCTTCTATACATAGAAGACCTGTTTAGAGTCGCCTTTGTATAGACGACCTGTTGAGGGTTTTCTATCCATAGAAGTCCTGTTGAGGATTTTCTTTCCATATGAAAGCTGTAGAGGATCTTATTTCAATAGAAGATTCTTTGAGTGTCTTCTTTCCATAGAAGATCTATTGAGAAACTTCTATCCATAGAACACCTATTGGCGGTCATCGATCTATAAAATATCTTTTGAGGATATTCCATCTATAAAAGATCTGTTGAGTGTCTTCTATCTGTAGAAGACCCTTTAAAGGTCTCCTGTCTGTAGATGGCCTATTGGTTTCTGTCTATAGAATAACTTGTGGAGGTCTTATATTTATAGGAGATTTCTTAAGGTTCTTGTAGCTATAAGGAACATGTTGACTGGTTTTCTCTGTATGGATAACCTGTTGAGGGTATTCTACCTTTAGAAGACCTACTCAGGGGTTTCATTCTAGGGAAGACTTTTTGAACTAACATAAACTGAAATAAACTTAAAAATAATATAATTTTGAAAAATTCACCTTAATTCTAAAAATATTAGAAAATATTCAAATGTGTAACATTTTCAGATTGATCGTGTAGAAACATGCAAATACATGTTTAAGACTCCATTCAAATACACCGGTTACATAAACTTATTACACGATCATAACGAATATAAGTTGCAAGTTTTTAATTGTTGCCACTTACCTCTCAATTGATAAACTGGACTGCCAACAGGTGAATTTTCCGATAGACTAAATCTGGACATGTCGCCGGAGCCGGGTACAAAACGTGGCGGTTGATTTAAGAACTGGCAATTTGTCCATGGCACAGAAAACACCAACAGCAGAATGTTGAGCCGCAACAACAATCTCATAACCGTAAAAATGTGGTCAGACGACCACCACATCCATTTGCTGGTCATTTGTGGGACCTGTGTTTTTTGTTTTTAGTTTAGATGGCTGCGTAACTGAAATTCGGACAAATTCACTTTAAATTTTCGTGTCGTTTATTGTCAAACATTAGAAAAAAATGAAAAGCCGAAAATTAATTCTCTTGAAGTTGTGCTGGTTTCTGGTTATTATTTTGGGGTGGTCTAATTCTGTTAGAATGGTGAAAAAATGGAGAATAAAAAAGAAACATTTATTTAGCACACAACACTGTTATTATTATTTTTTGGTTCCAAAATCGTTTTTCTAGACAAACAAAAAATTTTTGGTGGCTTTGCCAAACGAAATTAGTGCAAAGACATTTTAATGATTTAACAAAACGGAATGCCGTTATGACCAGTTGGTTTGTTTTTTTTCGCTGTCAAAGAAATAATGACATTTAAAGTTAATTGTTGTCAAACGCGGATATATTAAATATGAATTCAAAACTATTTTTTTTTTAAATAGAGATTTCAAAAATATATTTTTCTTAAAAAAAGTAATTTTATGACAAACTACCGTGTATGAGGATAAAACACACATATTTTACATGTTTCATTTCGTTTTTGCTCACATGTTATTATAAAAATAATTATTTTTTCTAATGTTAGGGCAACAATTATTCAGTGGCTTTTTGTATGTTTTTCCTTCACAAAGGGTGTGTCATTTGAAGTCCAAAGCTAGCGATTTCATTTCGTTAGCACAACAATTCCGAAAGATATTAATCTTTTTCAAACATCACTTTATTCAAAATGTTTTTGCATTGTATGTCGTTTTTTATACCCTACACCACATAGTGGTAAGGGTATTATGTCTTTGTGCATTTGTTTGTAACATGGAGAAGGAAACGAGATAGACCCATAGTTACTTTTGAGAACCTTCATAGAATCACTTTCTGAGTCTATTTATGCATGTCAGTCCGTCTGTCCGTCCGTCCGTCCGTCCGTCTGTCCATGTATTCTTGTGAACAAAATGCAGGTCGCATTTATTATCCGATTGAGATGAAATTTTCCAAACAATATTTTTTTGGCCCAAGGACGAACCCTATTGAAATTGGTGAGAATCGGATCAAATTTAGATATAGCTCCCATATATATCTTCATCCGATTTCGGGTTAAATGTGCACCAAATGTCCACTATCAGTCCAAATTACCTGAATTTTGGCACACCCAACCGAGTTCGGCCTAGAAGCAAGTATATCAAATTTGGAGAAAATCGGTTCAGATATAGCTATAGCTCCCATATATATCTTTCATCCGATTTGATCTTTAAGTCCCTCACATTCCTACTATGCACTCCACAACCGTGATATTTGGTACCAGGTATTAGATGGAGCACAGGAATAGCTGTTTTATATTTTACCGAAATCGGTTCAGATTTGGATATAGCTCCCATATATATCTTCATCCGATTTCGGGTGATTGACCACCAAATGGCCGTAATAGCATCAATTTTGGCAAATCCGACCGAAACCAGCTTAGAAGCAAGTACACCAATTTTAGTAAAAATCGGTTCAGATATAGCTATAGCTCCCATATATATCTTCATCCGATTTCGTGTTAATTGTGCATCAAATGGCCTATATCAGCCCAAATGGCATGAATTTTCGTACATAAGACCGAATTCAGTCTAGAAGCTAATACGTCAAATTTGGAGAAACCCGGTTCAGTGATAGCTATAGTTCGTAAAATGCACGATAGAATTAGATAGATTTTGATTTTGTACCAAATATCTCATAGAGCTCTGAAATGCCCTGTATAAACCTTTTTACGAGAGCTCTACTAAATATGCATAGTGGTGTAGGGTATCATATAGTCGGCCCCGCCCGACTTTTGAGCTTTCCTTACTGGTTTATTATTCACATTCTTTTGAATACTCTCAGTTGACCTTGGTAGGAATTAAAACTTGTTGCTGAACAAAAAAAAAATTTGTTACACAGCAACGCGATCATAAAATTGGTACTGAGCAATGCTGTATCTGATTTGTTTCATTAATTTTTTTTATATTAAAAACAGAAAAAAAAAATAAAAAACTAAAAATTCAAATATTAGAGATTGGGAGTGATTTAAAATTTGCAAAATAAATTTTGGACAATCTACACCTGAATAAATTAAATATAGATAAAAATACTTGCAACCTTTATTAACATCACCCGACTTTCTGATAATATGTTGCCTCGCAGTGAAAGTTCGGATTTCTATACCCTACACCACAAGGTTGTCAGGGTATTATGTCTTTGTGCATTTGTTTGTAACAGGTAAAAGGAAACGAGATAGACCCATGGTTATTTTTGATGATCAGCACAGAATCACTTTCTGAGTTGATTTATGCATGTCAGTCCGTCCGTCCGTCCGTCTATCCATGTATTCTTGTGAACAAAATGCAGGTCGCATTTATTATCCAATTGAGATAAAATTTTTCAAACAACAAGGACGAACCCTATTGAAATTGGAGATAATCGGTAAAAATTTAGATATAGCTTCCATATATATCTTCGTCCGATTTGCCTTTTATTGTGCACCAAACGTGTAATATCAGCCCGAATAGTAGGGAATTTTGCACATACAACCAAATTAGGCCTGAAAATAAGTACGCCAAATTTCAGATATAGCTATAGCTCCCATATATGTTATTCATCCGATTTGTTATTTTTGTCCTCCGCAGCCGTAATATGCACTCTGTAACAACAATATTTGGGAAAATATATTAAATGCAGCTCAGAAATACCTTTGCTTAATTTTATCGAGATCGGTTTAGATTTGGATATAGCTCCCATATATATCTTTATCTGATTTTAAATTAATTTTGCACCAAATGGGCAATACATATCCGAATTTAAAAGATTCAAATGCTTCGGCATATTTAGTCCTTTGAATTTTAAATTATAATTATAATCATAGCGTGTATGATTGAATTCTCCCATAAAAACTTTTAATTGTTATGTGGAGCTCAACTATATTAGCAACGTGGTGTAGGGTATCATAAAGTCATTAGGACTTTCTTTTTTTTTTAATTTGATTCAAACCCACATTTCCATATTACAAAGACAAGACCAACTGGATTTTAAACATAATTTAATAGTTCACTTGGGATCCATTCTGAAAAGTTTTGCAGAAAAAATTGAGCTTTTCATCTCAAAGTCTGTTTGGTTTAGATCTGACGGAGAAGCCAAATTGGCTACGAAGTTGGCTACGGTCATCAAAATACCGAATATCAGGAAGATAAGGGCTATGGAAAAACGTTGACTTATAGAAAAATTGTGCATAACAAACAGAACCCTTTACGGAATCCAAATTTTAAGTAAATCCGTTAGAAAATGTAGCTTAAATCGTCAAAATACCGAAAATAAGAAAGTACCTGTATTCCAATCCAATATTAACTCTAAATTTCGAATTTATAAGAGGAAAATATTGACTAATATAGCTCTTTGAACTTGACCTGACTATAAACAAAAGACAAGCCGTTCGGACTCTAGAGTGATTATAAGAGAATTTTACGCTGATAAAACAAATTTACACTCAATGCTATGTATGTGGAGCATTAGAGGCCGATTTCGCATATCTCGCTAGTTGAAAAGGCTCTTAGGGCTTTAACATAATTTTAAAGCCGAAATATTAAAAGTTTGATTTGACATATTACTCAAGTTGTTTTTTTTTTCAAAATTCGTAATAAAAAGTTACTAAATAGTGCAAAAAAAAAATTACTGAATCTAAGTCAGTATATTGAAATCCAGTAGTTTGCTTTGCCTAGCAAAGCTCTCTGGAAATAGTTTTCAATAATCGTACTTTTCGGTATATTTTCGGCATTTGCCTAATATTTACGTATTCCGTCTTGCAGTTAGTTGTTGTGGTCCATTGTACAGCTAAATATAATCCAATGGTCACCCTAAATGCTAGACTTCCTACCTGTCCTTAACTTTCTTCTCATGTAAAATTTGCGTCGATTAGCTTTAATTGTGTGATCGGATTTTTTTGTTTTTGGTTTAATTGAACCCCTAAATATTTTGCGATCATCTCCAAAAGCAAGAAGCCCCTCTGTATCTCCAAATTTAGAGTCATCTATATGATTTGCTTGTCTACGATATTTGGCTATATTCATCAACGAAATCAGCATAAAAAGGAAAGAAAAAGAAAAGGAAAATTGCAACTTTTCACACAAAAGTAGTGGTCCATTATACACGCTGTCCTACACTATAACTTTATGCGAGATTTCGTATCCTTTGGTATCTATTTGTGACCCTTATAACGGCTGCAAAATCAGGAACATTTTTAGTTGTTGGTCCATTTCAACCCTTAAATATATTGCGGACATCTTTAGAAACAATTGGCCTAGCCCTTCTGGGTCTAACCCTATCGGCATCTATGTAATCTGACCTTTTTGTCTCTTTGTGATTTCGCCGGGATTAAAAATATTCGGGGTTTAATGGAAAATTTGATTTTTATTTAACACAAATATTAATGTCTATTTCACCCACTAAATATTACCCGATGACCATCCAAATTGGAAGGCTTCTGGCCAGCCCTAAGCTCTAGCCCCATGCTAACTTTCGCATCGATTGGTCTATAATTGCGACATGTAGAGCAACTGCAAAATCAGTTTTTGGTCCATTTCAACCTCTAAATATTATGCTATCTTCTCCAAGAACAATAGACTTATATTCTGACCATAACCCCATCTCCATTTCCAATTTCGTGAATATCGGGCCATAATTGCGACCTGTAGCTTGATTACAAATCAACAAGGTCAGACAGACAGACGGACGGGCATACATAGCTAGATCGACTCAGCTCGGCGAGATAGGAAGATCCATATATACTTTCCTATGTGGGAAACCATTATTTGGAGGTGTTACATAATTTTTGGCCCAATCAAACTTATAATACCCCCAACACATAGTGTTGTAGGGTATAAAAAGTCTTAAAACCTATCTCATCTCCTGGTTTACAAATACCTATACGTACAAGTTGTGCGTACATCATATTTTACCTCCTACAACCCACAACTTTTATTGCGTGCCTTCATTTCACCCACTTGTAGAAAGAAATTATGCATTAACTATTTTTTTTCTCACGTTTCTTAGTGCGTGTTGCTCTATATTTAATGTTTCTTTAAGTTTCCACGTTATACTAACCCCGTTTCTGAGAGCCATTCTTTAAACCATCCCATTAAATGTCATATTATAATTAAACTTCTGTATTATTGTTTTTCATTGTTTAGTTTTCTTCCCACACTTAATTAAAGTCCTCATGGCTTTTGCGGAAGAAGAAAGCGAAATTAGTTAGATTTTTATAGCATGGGATAATTTTTTGGGGGGGAAAAGGGGAATAACTAATATACAAGAAAGAATTTGGGCAGCGTTCACATAAAAGAGAAGAACTTATTTTTTAAGATTGCAGATGGGTGCTAAAATTGCTTTCATTTAACTACGGGAAAATATGCTCGGAACATTTGATCGGATGGGAAATGAGATTAGAAAACAACTTAGGAATTATGTTAGAGTCATATTAATCATTTACCCTATTTAAATATTTATTTATTCTGGGTGAAGATTCAGAGTCTATTTAAGAATCAAAATTATAGTACTAAAAACTGATATTTTCAAAAAAAAAAAAATTGGCTGTGCCGGGACTTATATATATTTATATAACATCCAACGAAAAAAAACAAGTTAAAAAGTATATTTTAACTTCTGTTATGATTATTCAAATTGCAGACCCTCTTTGGAGTAGATTTCAAAGAAAGGGACCATTACAGCCCATTTCGTATCGGACCTAAAAAATATCACATAAATATAGCGACGTGCCAGGTTTGGACTATATTGGTTACTTCCTTCACTTTATATGAGATGTGTGATAATAATTATATGGGTATATGCAAAATTACAAGAATATCGAACATTGATATACAATTTTATTCCAAATTATAAATTCCGTATTCACGTCAGGTCTTTGGTTGAGAGAAATATTTAGAAATACCACATTGTAAAGAATACCTGGTTTGTTTTGCAAGCTATGATAGATTAAAGTATTGAAATTATGACCCTTTGTAGGTAAGGTATCAGAAGGGGTTCGGGGACATCATATCATCTTCACAATAGATCTTGAGATCTTGTTTGTATGTGTGAAGTTGGAAGAGAGTTGAATGCTTATTTCGCTTTCTTCGAGCGTTTTGATTTTCAAAATCTCGAACTCTATGTGGGGGAGGCACCAGAAGAAATTGTCCGATCTCTACCATCTTTATAACAGATCTTGCGTTCATAGAAATATTGAAATGTGGCAAGTCTGAATGGAATCGGATGTAAATTTCGCATTTTATGAGCTTCAAGGATATTCAAAATTTTGACCCTTTGTGGGGGAGGTACCAGAAGGAGTGCACCGATACATCCCATCTTCACAAAAAAAAAAAATTGTCTTAGTAAAAGTAATGGGATGTGTGAAATTTTAAGAGAACCTGAAGCTTATTTCGGATTTTATGATCGTATTGATTATTTAAAACTTTGACCCTTTGTGGCGAAGGTACCAAAAGGAATGGTCCATACTCTATAATATATTTTTAACAGATCTTGTATTGATAGAAATATTGAGATGTGCCAAGTCTGAATGGAATCGGATGTTGATTTTGCGTTTTATGTGCTTCATGGGTATTGAAAATGTTGACCCTCTGTAGAAGAAATAATGTACCGATATATTCCATCTCCACACCAGATCTTGAGTTTATAAAAATATTGTGATAAGTTATAATTATAAGTTCTAACTATTTAATTAAATGACCTTTATGGGGGAGGTACTTGATGGAGTGGATCGGTATTGTGCATTTTTGCACCTGACCTAGCACTGATGAAAATATCAGGAATTGGAAGTTTTGAAGTAAAATATTTTTTTTTTTTGAAAATTTCGACCTGTTGTGGGGGAGCTACCAGAAGGAGTCAATAAATATTGCCCATTTCCGAACTCAATCTAAGTTTGACTATAATATTACGATGTACCAAGTTTGGATTCGAGAGTCGTCGTGCGCAACAACCAGACAGACAAATGGACGGACATCGCTGGATCGACTCCTAATGTCCTGAAATGGATTTAATCCAGAGAGACCTAGGGTCTAAAACCGTTATTTCGGTTAGCAACGTTTATAGCCTATCTAGCCCTATGGCTGAGGGAATAAAAACACCTTTGACAAAGGAGAAAATCTAAAACAAATATCACCCAACATTCTTGCTAAGCAATTCGAAAATACCTTTCAGGTTTTAAGTTACACCAAGCTACCGTACCTTCCACCCACCAAAAAAAAAAAAAAAAACATGGCCAATACCACTTTCTAACTTGAAATATGCAAAAGAAAACAAATCGGCATAAGGTAAGCCATAAGGTACCATAATAAAAACCATACGCGGATGCTGACAAAGAAAGAGAACCAAACCACCAACCAACCAACAGGGAAATCATGATGATTGTCATCGACAAAATGACGATGATGATCACCTCCAAACTTCATTATTATCATCATTATGGCTAATGTTGTGCGAAGTTTTTTTTATTCATTTCATACTTCTATTTTGGTGTGCAAAAACAAGTTTTACAACAAACACCCAAACAGGAGGGGGAGAGAGAAGAGAAACAAGTATTCGATAGTGAAATGGTCCAATGGGTTTTTTTGCTGGCTGGCTGACTGACTGACTGACTGAGTGGTTGGCTGGTATGATTGGATGGATGGATGGACGGACAGACGGGCGCATGGATGAAGTAGTCGAGTCGAGTATTGACGATGATGGTGGTGATTCTAAGATCATTAGCAACATATTGCTTACCTGTCTGCCAGTATATCTGTCTGTCTGTCGGTAGTTTTTTTTTGCTGGCTGATACACCTAGACAAGATGCTACAATGAAGAGCGATTTGTGCACACCACCAACACACACACATAGAAGTGGAGAAAAAAAATAACCAAGATGCGGAAAAAAATCATACACGAAATTTCACCAATAATGATGATCATGATCGTGACCATTCGTAGTATTGAGAAGAGAAATAAATATATTTGTGCAGTTTTCGTTGTAATACTTAACATTTTTTAGACGAATAAGTTCTTGGGTAGACTTTTTTGTTTTGCACTATCTAGAGGCTTGTTAGATATGAACTCGGTTTCTTACAAAACTTAAAATTGCAATTTCAATCGAAACTTCATAAACTTTTGAAATATCTCAAATAAATACGAAAATTTCATAATTCTTCAATCGAGAAGTATTCTAATATGGAAGTTATACCAAGTTGTAGAATCAATTATATAATAAGTTAGTCATTCCGAAGTATATGAGCCGAGTGTGATGCGTTATATATTCCCAGACAAATTAAAAAGTTTCAGTATGTATTACAGCAGATATATATCGGTCCACTCCTTCTGGTACACATCCACAAAAGGGCGACGTTTTCGAAAAATATATATATTTTTTACTGTAGAGAAAAAGAAAGTATAGTCCGATTTTGTTCCAATTTTGGAAAATAGACAATATCGGCCACTGCATAAAGTACCTCCCCCTCAAAGGGTCAAGATTTTGAATAATTATGACTCTTATAAAATGGGATGTAAGAGTCCAATTTTTTCCAAATTACACACATCCTAATAATTTTATTAACCCAGGGTCTGGTGTTAACATGGAATATATCGATCCACTCCTTCTGGTACCTCCCCCATAAAGGGTCAACATTTTGAATATCCATGAAAATCATAAAGAGCGAAATTAACATCCGATTTTATTCAGACTTGGTACGTCTAAATATTTTCATCAACACAAGTTCTGTTATAAAGATGCCAAAGATCGGACCATTTTTTATGGTACCTCCCCCACAAGGGGTCAAAGTTTTGAACAACCAAAACGATTATAAAATCCGAAATAAGCATCCGGTTCTCTTCATATTACTCACAGCCAATTTTTTCCACTAACACTAGATCTGATGTGAAGATGAGATATAACGGTCCACTCCTTCTGGTGCCCCGCCCACAAATGGTCAAAGTTTTGAATGTCCATAAAGTCCACAAAATCTGAAATTAAGACCCGATTCCATTTAGATTTGATATATCTCAATATTTCCATCAACACAAGATCTGTTATAAAGATGGTTGAATTCATACCATTTTTCTGGTACCTCCCCGACATACGGTAGAAGATTTTGAAAAACAAAACGCTCTTCAAATTTTACACAGATAAACATTTTTGCTAACAAAGGATCTGTCTTGAAGCTTATATAAATCTGCGAATATCTTCGGATACCTCACCCACAAGGGGAACAATTTTCAATAATCTTATCCGTCATAACTTGCGAAACAAGTCAGCGTTTCTATATAACTTGCTATACCTAAATATTTGTCTCAAACAGAAACCTGAGATGAATATGGAATTTATGATTTCCCAAAAGTAAGATATAATAAAAAGTAGGATATAAACCCTACACCATACTGTGGTCAGGGCATTATGTAATTTTGAATTTGTTTGTAACATAGAGAAGTAAGCGAGCAATACCTCCTTTTGATGATATGCTAGAATGACATTCTCGATTTATGCATGTCCGTCCGTTCGTCCGTACGTCCGTTCGTCTGTTTCTGTGTTTTGGTAAACAAAGTACGGGTCGCATTTATTGCCCGATGAACGAACCCTATATAAATTGGAGGTTATCGGTCAAAATTAAGATATAGCTCTCATATATATCTTCGACTGATTTGCCTTTTATCGTGCACCAAATATGTAATATTTGCCCAAATCGGATGGAATTTGACACATATATTACGATTTAGCCTAGGAACTAGTGTGTCAAATTTGGTGGAGATAGTTTCAGATATAACAATAGCTTTCGTATGTATTGTTCATGCGATTTCTTATATTTGTCCTCCACATTCGTAATATGAACTCAGAAATATTTTTGACGAATTTTATCGATATCGATTCAGATTTGAATGGGTTTCGGAACATACAAACAACGATATTTTGTGCCAAATGTCAGATACAGCAAATAAATACCTCTGCTAAATTTTACAAAGATCGGTTCAGATTTGGAAATAGCCCCCTTATATATTTACAACTGACTTCAGAATGGATTTTGATGAATATCGTTTCAGACACAGATGCCATCGCAAATTAAGTAGAAATCGATTTAGATGAGGATATTACACAAATATATTAGTTCCTTTCGACTTAAATGCTTAAAATAGGAGGATTATAACAAAAAAGTATATATCGGAGCCGAGTTGCACAAATTGGAAATGTACGTCCCGAAATTCACTCCATGTGGGCTGATATTAGCCATTATTTGCACAATAAACCTGAAATCGGATTAAGGATATATGTGGGAGATACATTAAAATCTTTGCAGTTCTCGATCAAATTTGGCAAAGGTATTTCCGAGCTTTATAAGATATCTGGTACCAAATATCATTGTGTCTACTAAATATAACCAGTAAGGAAAAGTCAAAAGCCGGGCGGGGCCGACTATATGATATGCATATTTAGTAGAGCTCCCGTAGCAAATGAATTGATTTCAAGTAGATCATATCATCTATCAACATTTGGCTTTAGATCAGTTATAGTTTGCTATAGGAGGATTATAATAAAAAAAGTATATATCGGAGCCGAGTTGCACAAATTCGAAATGTACGTCCCGAAATTCACTCCATGTGGGATGATATTAGCCATTATTTGCACAATAAATCTGAAATCGGATTAAGGATATATGTGGGAGATATATCCAAATCTTTGCAGTTCTCGATAAAATTTGGCAAAGGTATTTCCGAGCTTTATAAGATATCTGGTACCGAATATCATTGTTGTCGAATACATATTACAGATGTGAGGTACTTAAACACCAAATCGGATGAAACATATATATGGGAGCTATAGCTGTATCTCAATCGATTTTCTCCGATTTTCTCCGAAATTAATGTATGTGTATCGGTTGAGGATATACATAGGAGCTATATCTAAATCTGTTCCGATTATCACATATTTCAATAGGGTTCGTCTTTGGGCCAAACAAACATTGTTTGCAAAATTTCATTTCAATCGGATAATAATTGCGTCCTGCATTTTGTTCACAAGAATACATGGACGGACGGAGGCACTGGCATGCAAAAATCGACTCAAAAAGTGATTCTATGAAGATCCTCAAAAGTAACTATGGGTCTATCTCGCTTCTTTCTTATCCTTGTTACAAATAATACCCTTACCACTATGTGGTGTAGGGTAGCATTAAGTCGGCCCCGCCCGATTTTAAGCCTTTGTTTAATGGTTTGCTTTTTGCCAACCCTGGTTTAAAAAGCTGACGTTTTTACCAACTGTTAAAGATTTTAAATAAAGTCTTTAGTTTAACCATAAATCGGCTTACAAACGAACAACGCTATATAATTATCAAAATGCGAACTCTGTTAAGAAAATTCAAAATCGAGAAATTTTATTCAGTCTTCAAAAATAGAGCAGAATATGTAACACAAAACATAACTCTGTACATATGGAATGATGTTTATTTGATCTGTGTTTATTTTTTCCAACATTTTCTTTTTACACTTCTAATTATATTTTTGACCGCAATTTGCGGTATATTTTGTTTCGTGTCCGCTATCTATAGCCCGTCAACAAATAATCAGAATCATTATATGTAGTTTTCTCCATTGAAACCACGTTCCAGAGTGGGGAAAAATCTGCCAGCACACACATGCACATATCCAATGTGTCATAATGATGGTGTTGTAATGATGATTAGTGTCGATCTTCATGATTGTCATTTCGCCGTGGCGCCAATATCATTAGCTTAGGTAAGCTATATATGTTATTGGAAATAACAATTCTCGTTGCGTAGATATTTACTCTGTTCCACTACCTAGTTTTGAAGAATTTTTCGATATTGTAATGGCAAAATCGGTTACGTTTACATTCTTGCACTTCTGGAACAGACCTATTACAAACGTTTCGAGCATAATCAGAATCGCATAGGACGGCGATATATTCGGATTAATCGATAAATTATATCGTTTCTTTAGAAAATTGGAAAATGTTTTATGAATATGTCAAAGTTCACTGAGAAACAAAAATATTTGTCTTCATCCTGTTAGACCCTATTGTTAATAAACAATCCTTGTAGCCATATGTATTTTTTTGGTTATGTTCAAATCTGAGCTTTGAGCATAATGGTAAGGGTACTGTCTTTGTGCATTTTTTTGTAACATGGCGAAGGAGACAAGATAGACCCACAGTTACTTTTGAGGATATTCATAGAATCACTTTTTTAGTCGATTTATGCATTTTAGTCATGTATTCTTGTGAACAAAATGCAGGTCGCATTTATTATCCGATTAAGATGAAATTTTGTAAACAATATTTATTTGGCAAGGACGAACCCTATTGAAATTGGTGATAATCCGATCAGATTTAGATATAGCTCTCATATATCTTCAACCGATTTATGTTAATTGTGGCACATCCGACCGAGTCTAGAAGCAAGTATATCAAATGAAATGAAAACCGGTTTAGATATACCTAGAGCTCCCATATTTATGTTCCATCCGATTTGGTCTTTAAGTCCCTCACATTCGTTATATGCATTCGACCAAAAATGATGTTTGGTACCAGACATCTTATAGAGCTCGAAAATACCTTTGCCAAACTTTTTTTGATCGGCTAAGATTTTGGTATAGCTACCATTCTTATATTCTTAATCCGATTTCAGGTTTATTGTGCAAAAAATGGCTAATATCAGCCCAAATGGAGTGAATTTGGGGACGCATGTTTTCATTTGGTGGAACTCATCTGCGATATATATTTTTATACCCTCCACCATAGAATGGAGGGTATATTAAGTTTATCATTCCGTTTGTTACACCTCGAAATATACATTTTAGACCCCACAAAGTATATCCATTCTTGATCAGCATAAAATTCTATGTCGATTTAGCAATGTCCGTCCGTCTATGGAAATCGCTCTAGCTTCCGAACGAATTGAAGTAGATTGATAAAATTTTACTCAAATGTATATTATGTCTGCAGGACGTTTGGTATTGAAAATGGGCCACGTAGATCCACGTCTTCGTATAGCACCCATATAATTGTACCTCCCGATATTCGGTATTTTGATGTTTTTAGCGACATTATTCACCGGAATTGTTTCAAATTTAGTATTTGATGTTTGTAATGAATGCTACAGCCTATGACAGGAGATTGTCTGTGCAGGTCCACGTCTTCATATAGCCCCCATACCCCCCGGTACCTCCCGATATTCTGTATTTTGTTGATTTTAGCGACATTATTCACCGGAATTCTTTCAAAATTGGTATTTGATGTTTGTAATGGATGCTACAGCCTATGACAGGAGATTGTCTGTGCAGGTCCCAGTCTTCTTATAGCCCCCATACAAAGGTACCTCCCGATATTCGGCATTTTGATGATTTTAGCGACATTATTAACCGGAATTGTTTCAAATTTGATATTTTAAGTTCACAGCCTCCACATCATCGTTTAGACCCTAATATGACGGCTACATTTGGTATTTTTAAGATTTTAACAGAAATGTTAACCGATTTTATTTTTTTGCCAAAAATTGCCAAATTCGTTCCAAAGGGTGGAGGGCATTCAAAGTTCGACCCGGCCGAACTTACAGCTTTTTTACTTGTTCAAATTTCAGTTTTACCCCGATCTACATTTTTCTTTTGATGGGGAAATCATTACTTGTTATACCCTACACCACAAGGTGGTCAGGGTATTATGTCTTTGTGAATTTGTTTGTAACAGGCAAAAGGAAACGAGATAGATCCATAGTTCCTTTTGATGATCTGCATAGAATCACATTCTGTGTCGATTTATGCATCCATCTGCCCATGTATTTTTGTAAACGAAGTACAGGTCGCATTTATTGCCCGATTAAGATGCAATTTTGCACAAATCATTTGTTTGGCCCACGGACGAACCCTATTAAAATTGGAGATAATCGGTAAAAATTTAGATATAGCTCCCATATATATCTTCGTCCGATTTGCACCAATTGTGTAATACCTCCCAGAATAGTATGGAATTTTGCACTTACAACCAAATTAGTCCTGCTAAGTATGCCAAATTTTATCGAAATCGGTTCAGATATAGCTATAGCTCCCATATATATTGTTCATCCGATTTGTTTTTTTTTTTTGTCCTCTGCAGCGTAATATGCACTCTGTAACAACAATATTTAGGGAAATATATCAAATACAGCTCAGAAATACATTTGATAAATTTTATCGAGATCGGTTCAGATTTGGATATATCTCCCATATATAACTTCGTCCGATTTACATTTTATTGTCCACCAAACGTCTAATATTTGGCCAAATGGAATGAAATTTGGCGCTTACGACCGAATTGAGTCTAGAAGCTAGTATGTCAAATTTGGTGAAGATCGGTTCAGATATAGCTATAGCTCCCATATATACTGTTCATCCGATTTGTTATATTTGTTACCCACCGCCGTAATATGGATTCCGTAGTAATGCTATTCAGGGAAATATATCAAATACAGCTCAGAAATATCTTTGCCAAATTTTACCGAGATCGGTTCCGATTTGGATATAGCTCCCATATATATCTTTATCCGATTTCAAATTAATTGTGCACCAAATGGGCAATACAAGTCCGAATTTAAAAGATACAAATGCTTCGGCATATTTAGGCCTTTGAACTTTAAATTATAATTACAAACACAGCGTGTATGATAAAATTCTCTCATAAAAACTTTTAATTGTTATGCGGTGCTCTACTAAATTAGCAAAGTGGTATAGGGTATCATAAAGTAGGCCCCGCCCGACTTTAAGACTTTCTTTACTGGTTTGGTTGATAAATCCTTCTTCATATATGGGTATTTCCGTTTTTTTAACTCAGGATTTAATTCAAGGTCATTAAGTGTTTTAAATTAAAAGAAAAAAAAAACTATACATATTTTTGCATTTAAGAGCAGAAGTTTAAAAATACAGAAATACAGCAAACTCAGCACTATTTCCTCAGCAGTTGTACGCTATTGTTTTATTTTATTTTTATTTTTGTCGTAGTAAATCGTGTTTTTAACAGAATTTACTCAAGACCGCTTGACCAGTTGACCATTTCAATGTAACACACATTGTTGTTGTTTGTTATTTCCAGCATTCTTTTGGCACTGCAAAATTCACACGTTTCATAACATTTTTTTCTTCCGAAATTAAAATATTGCATTGAAATTATTTTTCATTTTTTTCTTTTACACAGACCGTCATCCGCAAGCGGGTGTCATGCACAAGTTTTCGAATTTGTTACCCAAAATTAATTTTGACTCTTGGGGTTTTTTTAATCACAAATTTTTGCAAACAAAAATTTAAATTTTCAAAATTGATTTCCAAACATTTTTTCTCCGAATGATGAATAAACAGACAAACACACACAATATTCCTCTCACGAATCACGATGATTAAAATAGGGTAATTCGAAAATAAAATCCATCTTAACCGGAGATCTTTTTCGTTTTTGCACAGCACACAAAATTTCGTTTGATAAAACTGGATTTTTGCTTGACCATCATGCTTTACCTTTTTATTTTATTTATTTTTTTCTTCGTCAACTTCTTCTTCGGCCACTTTTGTTTGTTGTTTGTTTTGCTTTTATTGTTCTTGGACGGGGAAAACACACACACAACGACAGCCACAAAAAATCTACTCTACAAGCGGTGTTGTAACGCACACCCGTAACGGACGAATCGTTGTTTTCTCTCGCGATCACCGCTAAAACGTCTTAACGCCTCGTAATGTTCTCAACGAATGTTTGGTCTGGGCCGAATGTATCTTCAAGATACCTGTTGACTGTTAAATCTTGGCTTAGTGGTGTATTACTGAGTCGTCTCTCTCTGGCCCAAACAGTTTTATTTATACAAAAACGTTATCTGACTCTCTTTCTGCGGGGCAGTGCTGCCATATGGACATATTTCCAAGTGATTAGAGGAGGCAATTGGAGAGAAATGTTGTAAGAAATATGTAACTGATATAGAAAAGAAAATAATTACCCAGACTCAGTGAGGAGATTATTACAAGTTCGTTTTGTGCAAATATTTTTATAACCTCCATTCCACTTATTCGAAATCGAAATAGTCATTTAATAAGACCTTATTAAGTTTACATATTTTTTATTAACGTAAATTTTAAGACGATTTGTACTAGTTCGTATGTCTGGTAGTCTTTGGTAATTACATGAAATTATCACAGAAAATCCGGTAGACTATGAAAGTATGTCTAAATATTGAAGATTAGTATATCGGCATTTTGAATGTTTACATCGCAAGAACATAACCTAAATGGAGGAGGCAAGACCCCATCTTAATTTGTTTTTTTTTTTTTTAATTTTCGGATAAATATTTCGTTTTCGGCAATATTGCAGATAAAAATACGAGGAATATTTTGGTCAACCCTCAAGAGAATCACGAAATTGGTATTTTTGTTTCTTTTTATAGCCTCCACAATACAATTTGTCACGAAGGTTTATATTATTTGCAGGCTAATTGGTATTGAAAAAGGGCTAAATTGGCTCATGTTCAAGTATAGCCAGATTTTTCGTATTTAGCAGTATTCTGCCACGATTTCCAAACAAATCAGCTTAAATTTGACGTTTGGGGTTCTTGAAAGGTGAATGATGTTTTATTCAAGTATAGTATAGTATATATAAAGTATATTCTAATTGGTATAGTCCCCATATAACTGTACCTCCCGATTTTCGGTATTTTGGAGGTCCACCAGGTTTCGATATTGGGGTTATTATATCCTACAACCCTAAATATCCGTTGTTGACCCCGTAAAGTATATATATTCATAATAAGCATGAAATTCTAAGTCCATTTAACGATGTCCGTCTGTCTGTCCGCCTGTCTATTCAAATCACCATACAGCCCATATTATATGACGTAGGGCTTTAGAATTTGGCAAAACAATGTGTGGTTGGTATTGAAAATGAGATATGTCGGTCAACATTTTGTTATAGTCCCCATATAACGGTGCCTCCCGATATTCGGTATTTTGATGATCTTTGCCACATTTTTGTTTCGAATATGTCTAAAAATTGGTTCTAGATCCGGTGACAGAACATTGAATATTTATTTCCACGTTTACCTATAGAGTGCATATAACGATACCCACTGATATTCGGTATTTCGATAATCCTAGTCATATTTAGCCACGAAATTGTTTAAAATTTGGTATTTTAGCAGATTTGGTAGATGACAATCCAAAATTGTCTATAGAGGCTCCCGTTTTGGTAGCGGCCTAAGCCACTGTATGTTTTTTTTTAATGTTACAGCCTTATCCAAATAGTCTTACTGGTATTTGTAGTTTAAAGTGGATTTATGCATGTCAATCTGTCTGTCTGTCCGCCCGTCTGCCAGTCCATGTGTTTTTGTGAACAAAATGCAGTTCGCGTTTATTATCCGATTGAGATACAATTTTCCAAACAAGGACGAACCCTATTGAATCTGGTGAGAATCGGTTCAAGTTTAGGCATACCTTCCATATATCTTCAACCGATTTCGGGTTAATTTTGCACCAAATGGCTGATATCAAATATCTAGAATTTTGGCACATCCGGCCGAATTCAGTCTAAAAGCAAGTACATCAACTTTGGAAAAAATCGGTTTAGATAGTGCTATAGCTCACATAATTTGTTTCATCCGATTTGGTGTTTCAGTCCGTCACATTCGTAATATGTATTCGACAACAATGATATTTGGTACCAGATATCTTATAGAGCTCGGAAATACCATTGCCTAATTTTATCGAGGTCGGCTAAGATGTTTCATCCGATGTGGTGTTTAAGTCTGGACAAAAATGCCTCTCTGCGAGATCGGTTCAGATTAGGATATATCTCCCATATATGTAACTTTATCCGATATCAGGTTTATTGTGCACCAAATGGCTAATCTCAGCCCAAGTGGACTGAATTTTGGCAATTACGACTGAATTCATCCTAGAAACCAGTACTTTAAATTTGGTGAAAATCGGTTCAGATATAGCTATAGCTTCCATATAAATGTTTTATCAGAATCGGGGGTTTAAAGTCCCTCCCAAGCGTAATATGCACCACACAAAAATTATGTTTGGTATCAGATGCAGCCCAGAAATACCTCTGCCAAATTTTTCCGTCAATTTTAGTGAAAATCAATTCAGAATTGGATATGCCTCCCATATATTAGTTCCCTCTGAAACCAAACTATAACTGCTCCAAAGCCAAATATTGATAGGGTGTATGATCTACTTCATATAAATTCTCTTGTTACGGGAGCTCTACTAAATATGCATAGTGGATTTTTTTAATGTGACACTTTTTGTGTAAATGAAGAATATATTATGTCCAAGGACTAAGGATTAATGATTTTTTTTTTTTTTTTTTTTTTTAAAAATTAACTCTTTAACAACATTCCCACGACATTGATTTTTGACGACAATATTTAGCACGAATTCAAAATACACCTCTATTTTCAATATTCTTTAAACAATTTTCGGCTGAATATAACTTCTAAACTAATTTTAAATGTTTTATAAAGACGTTTCCTGTTCACACTAAGCTATTTTTTAATCCACCCATAACTTTCAAGTTAAAGTGGCATACCCAGTGCTTCATTTATGTCAATGTAAGCCGTTACAATCATTTTTGAAACAAATAAAGCTATATACGAAATCATGCTCTCACTAAGTATGTTTGTTTGCCGACCGCGCTGCTATATTTCGAGTGTCAATAAAGACAATTTTTAAACTTCTTAATAGACTACTTAATTAATAAATAATCGGGAACAAGGATATAGAATACAACCAGTGAAGAAAGTCCTAAAGTCGGGCGGGCCGACTTTATGATACCCTACACCACTTTGCTAATTTAGTAGAGCTCCATATAACAATTAAAAGATTTTTATGGGAGAATTTATTCATACACGCTATGATTATAATTATAATTTAAAGTTCAAAGGATTAAATAGGCAGAAGCATTTGTATCTTTTAAATTCGGACTTGTATTGCCCATTTGGTGCAAAATTAGTTTGAAATCAGATAAAGATATATAGATATGGAAGCTATATCCAAATCTGAACCGATCTCGATAAAATTTGGCAAATATATTTCTGAGCTGTATTTGATATATTTCCCTGAATATCGTTGTTACGGAGTGCATATTACGGTTGTGGGTAACAAATATAACAAATCGGATTAACAATATATATGGGAGCTATAACTATATCTGAACCGATCTTCACCAAATTTGGCATACTAGCTTCTAGACTCAATTAGGTCGCATGTGGCGAAATCCATCTCATTTGGGCAAATATTAGACGTTTGGTGCACAATAAAAGATACATCGGACGAATTTATATATGGGAGCTATATCCAAATCTGAACCGATCTCGATAAAATTTAGCAAAAGTATTTCTGAGCTGCATTTGATATATTTCCCCAAAAATTGTTGTTTCAGTGTGCATATTACGGCTGCGGAGGACAAAAATAACAATATATATGGGAGCTATAGCTATATCTGAACCGATTTCAATCAAATTTGGCATACTTATTTTCAGGCCTAATTTGGTTGTATGTGCAAATGTCCATACTATTCGGGCTGATATTACACTTTTGGTGATGGAGATATATATGGGAGCTATATCTAAATTTTTACCGAATATTTCTAATTTCAATAGGGTTCGTCCTTGGGCCAATCAAATGTAGTTTGGAAAATTTCATCTCAATCGGATAATAAATGCGACCTGCATTTTGTTCACAGGAATACACAAACGGGCGGACGGACCGACGGACTGACATACATAAATCAACTCAGAAAGTGATTCAATGGAGATCCTCAAAAGTAACTATGGGCCTATCTCGCTTCCTTCTCCATGTTACAAACAAATGCACAAAGACATAATACCCTTACCACTATGTGGTGTAGGGTATAAATATGCATCAACATCATCTAAGATTTCTCAAAACTCGTTATGGAATAATTCTGAGTTTTTTTTTTTTTTTTTTTTTTTTTGATTCACCGAGCTGTTGAGTTTTTCTTTGATATTACCTTATTTTCCTGTTACTTCAATATCAGAAAGGAAAAATTCAAAATATTTCAATTATTTAACGGCAAATAATATAGAAATATATGTTTTATTTGTTTTAAATATGTTTTATTTTAAATATACAAACATTTGTACATACATACACATTCTTACATGTAAGAATAAAGTCCACACTTCAAGTCATTTGAAGGCATTGCATCAGTTTTACGTGCTTTTCTGCTGCAACAGCATTTTACTACGAATTTGTTAAGCTGGTGGACTAGTCGGATAAAATGGCAATTTTGTGTTTTGGGTGAGATTGTTATAGGGAATGGTGCGTGGCTTTAAATGAAATACAGCATTCAATTGATATATTCAAAAGTTAGATGTACCTTTGCCACTTTACCATCCAGTAGAAATGTGAGTCTCAAGAAATTTACAAACTTCTGAAGCGAAAGATGTTCATTTATTCACGTTTACAACGATAAATTAGCGGTTGGGCATAAATGAACAATGTTGACATGGTTTGGTTTATAAAGAACATAACTATTAGGTAGTTGGATAAATTATCACACAACTTTTTAAGAAACAAAGATATATTTATGAAACCCTTTAATGACCACGTTTTGATAGAGCCAGGTAAATTTGTATATGGTAGAAACAATAAAATAATATACTGGCATTGTAATGATGCTTCTAAATTGGATATGTGCTTGACATCCTATCTTGATTTGGGGGCCAGATATGAACACTAAAGTAAATATGACTATCCAATTAATGCAATTTACCGATTGTAGCAAACCTAAATGTCTGAAACCTGAATCAAGAGATATTATTATTAAAATATATGTTTATATATCTCCTTAAAATTATATGAATTTGAGCATCAACATTTTAACGCGTAACCCAAGGAGGGTTAAATATACCATAAGAACATCAAAATATCGTTGTCTTGTCAGTAAAAAAAATCTTAAAATAAAGGACGAAAATGAAGTAGATACAAAAAAGAGCATAGAAAACCAAAAAGAAAGTCGGCCGGGCCGATTTTTTTGATAACCTTCACCATTGTGAATATATATAGGAGAGCTACATATAACAAATAAATGTTTTTATAGGGAATTCATGAGATTTAAAACATACCAACTATGATCGTGAAATCAGGTATAATTCCGTATTCTACTAAAGTTGACGGAGACATTTGTGTCTGAACCGATATTCATTAAAATCCATCCTATTATGTGAAATCGGATGAAGGTATATGTCAGAGCTATATCCAAATCCGAACTGATCTCTATAAAATTTAGCAGAGATATTTCTATGATGTATCTGATAATTGATACCAAATATCGTTGTTGTGCATAGTGTTGAAATACAAAATCGGATGATACATATATATGGAACCTAGAGCCAAAACTTAACCGAGTTTCACTAAATTTGATACATTCTCTTCCAGGCAAAATTCCAGGCCATCCAGGCTTATATAATAAAATTGAAATCGAATAAAAATATATGTGAGCTATCCAAATCTGAACAGATGTCTTCAAGATTTGGCAAAGGTATTTCTGAGCTGTATTTGATATATTTCTCTGAATATCGTTGTTACGAAGTGCATATTACGGCTGTGGAGGAGAAATTTAACAAATCGGATGAAGAATATATATGGGAGCTATAGCTATATCTGAACCGATTTCCACCAAATTGGACACACTAGTCCTAGACTCAATTTGCTTATATGTGCCAAATTTCTTCCTATTTGGGCTAACGTTAAATATTTGGTGCACAATAGAGGCAAATCGGTCGAAGATATATATGGGAGCTATATCTAAATTTTGACCGATTAGGAACTATGGGTCTAACTCGATTCGATCTCGCCAAAATTTTCAACACTTATTTCTGAGCTGTATCTGTTATCTAGTACGAACGATTATTTTTGTGGAGTGCATATTACGCATATGAAGGACTTTAACGCCAAATCGGATTAAACATATAGAGGAACTATAGCTATATCTGAACCGATTTTCACCAAATTCACTCGGGATTGCCAAAATGTTGTTCATTTGGTATGATATTAGCCATTTGATGGACAATAAACCTGTTATCAGATAAAGATATATGTTGGAGCTGTATCCTAATCTGATCTGATCTCGATAAAATTTGACAGAGATATTTCCGAGATGCATAAGTTATCTAGTTCCAAATATCATTCTTATGCCGTGCATATTACGCTTGTGAGGTACTTAAAACCCCAAATCGGATGAAACATATATATGGGAGTTATAGCTATATCTGAACTGATTTTCTCCGAATTCGATGTACTTGCTTCTAGACTTAATTCGGTCGGATGTGCCAACATTCAGGTCATTTGGACTGATTTGATGCACAATTAACCCGAAATCGACTGAGGATATATATCGCAGCTATATCCAAATCTGTTATATATGAACCGATTTACACCAAATTTGAAGTACTGGTTTATGGGATGATTTCAGTTGTAATTTCCAAAATTCAGTCCATTAGGGCTGATATTAGCCATTTGGTTAACAATAAATCTGATATCGAAAAAAAAAAATATATGGGAGCTCTATCCTAATCTGAACCGACCTCCATAAAATTTTGACAGAGGTATTTTCGAGCAGAGTCTGATGATCTCCGGTACTAAATATAATTCATCTGGAGCACATATTACGCATGTGAGGGACTTAGAACCCAAATCGGATAAAACATATATATGGGAGCTATAGCAATTTCTAAACCGATTTTCTCCAAATTTGATTTACTTGCTTCTAGACTGGTGGGATGTACCAAAATACAGGTCCTTTGGACTTATATGAGCCATTTGGTGCACAATTATCCCGAAATCGGTTGAAAATATGTGGGAGCTATATCTAAATCTGATCCCATTATCAGCAATTTCAATTTAAAAGGGTTCGGTCTTGGGCCAAACAAATATTGTTTGCAAAATTACATCCCAATCGTAAAATAAATGCGACCTGCATTTTGTTCACAAAAATACATGGACAGACGGACTGTATAAATCGAATCAGAATGTGATTCTAGGAAGATGCTCTAAAGTAACTGTGGGTCTATCTCGCTTCCTTCTCCATGTTACAAACAAATGCACAAATACATAATATCCTTACCACTATGTGGTTTGGGGTATAAAAATGACTACGGAATTCATACGAAATCTATAATTTCGATAAAGGACTTTTTGAACGAATTATAGTAGATTTTTTGCTTCTTTGGCCATGAGGTAGAAGTTACGAAAAACAAATTACTTTGAAAAGCGCCATCTAGATAATTTAACAAACATTCATATGTATCACATTGTTAGTTCAATTCTATGCACAAACCATTTAAATGAGTTGTAACCATTGTGAATGGTTTTGTACGGTCGTTGCCATTATGACATTATAAAGTGAAGCATAATTTTAGGCGTAAAGCTAAAATGTGTATTAAAGGCCTTTATAACGGCCATACACATCCTTCGAACATGGTTGATTGAATATGATTGAGTGAAAACGAAGTATGAGTTGGAAATTACAGTGGGCAACACAAAAAATTATTTCAGGAAAAACTTTTTAGAGTAAAAATAGAAAAGTTTCCTCTCTTCGATATGTTTTGAAGGTTCCAGAGATTACTCGGAGTTCTAGCATTTTACAATACGATACTGATAACAATGCGAGGATGTGCCTTTATACTTGTTTTTGTAATATTGCCGAAGGAACAATATACCTTAAATTTAATGATTTTACGTAATCTTAATATGAAAACGTCTCAACATGTGGTGGAGGGGGAAACTTACCCCATCCCCCATATTTTCGATACTTTTCAGTGAACTTTCGAAACGCCAATACAAGTGTCTTCCAATTTTTTCTCTACCTATCTATTGAGCTTTTCTTGTTATTATTTCCTGCATTGCACAGCGTAATATAAGTTTGTTTTAGCCGTTCCCTATAAAACTTATGAAAAATTTGAAACAAATTTGTATTTTTATTTTTTTTATTGTATCGTACTAATTATAAAAAAATATATTAAATAAAAATAAATTAAAAAAATAAAAAAAAAAATTATAAAAATATATTTAGAAATTTTAATCTTAAATGTGTAAAAATTTTATGGAAATATAACACAGCAGAATAGTTGGCAGCAAATTTTAAAAACAATTTTTTAAAACTCATTACCAACTAAACTGCGGCATAAAATAAAAACTAAATTAATATTTGGTTTATTATTGAAGACTACAACTAAAAATATTTAAAGGAAAAAATATCGAAAAATTCCCCTTTTTCCCCTATCCCTACATTGCATCGTGGACCTGGAACTGTATCAGATCCTCAACGGGAAAACGAAATAGGGAAGCAGTTTTAGCCTCTGACACCATTTGTTCCATGCTATTGTGGTTGGAGTTGGCTTGGGCGCCATTGTTGTCACTTGGCCCATTGATGGGAATGTTGGTGACATTTGAATTGTTATTGTGATCATAATATGAGATTGCCTGGAACGATGATGATGATGACTCCGTTGACTGGCCACCAATTAAGGCAGCTGGAGTGGGCAATTCTGAGATGTCATTTGCCGCCACAATGGGATGTTCAAAATCCACTAGATCACGTTGAGCATCATTGTTCGCGGCTGTGTCACTACGTGCTATGGATGTTTGGGAGCTAATGTTCAATGCCTTGGGCTGGTGACGTGGCTCAATGGCGTGATTTAATCCATCACCTTCACCCTCTTCATGGATTGTGGAACGATGTAAATTATTATTACCGCCACTGTTGTAAAATGGATTAGTAGATGTTTGAGGGAGAGGGGATGATAGGGGCGTCTTCTTTTTGGGAAATACATTGAGGTGTAACATTATGGGACTGCTAAGGGAATTGGAGGATGTCGAACCGGATGGTTGCAATGCAGGATCACAGTCAATGGGTAGGAATGGAGTTTGATGACCTTGGGCGCCATTTTGTAAGTTAGCATAGATATGCTGTTGTGATGACTGCTGGTGTTGTTGTTGCTGCTGTTTTTGTTGTTGTAAATATTTTTGCCACTGATCATTGTAGGCAAACTGCATGTTATTGCTTTGGGCCCCTTGCACCGCTCCCGGGAAACGTATGTGATTATTGTAGGGCTTTTGCGCTCCATAGGGATTGTAGAAACCCAGGGACGAAACAGTTGGTGTCATGGGAGTGGAATAGTATTCCAAAAAGGGATTTCGCATCATGGTAGGTGGCCTCATTGATGAGACTATACGTGCCTCATCCATGGCCAAGCTGGATACAGCCTTGGGATTCCTGGAGGGTGGCAGAATGGGGAATATATCCAGATTCAATTTAAAGGGTAATCTCTTTGTCAGCGTGACAGGGGCTTGGGTCACGTTTATTGCCATCAGGGGTGGAAACATGGTGGGATAAAGCATGTCCGGAGCTCCAGTGGCATACGGATAGTGTTGCATAAATATATTTGAGCTGGCGAGGAGATTTTTCTTATCCTTATCCTTTGGCTTCTTGCCTTTCTTTGATTTCTTGTTGTTTTTCATTTGTTGAGCCTTGAGTTGTTGGTGTTGTTGCTGCTGTTGTTGTTGTATAGCCAATAGATTAATGTCACTGGGTGATCGCGGCTTAAAGGGATAAATCTGTTCCAGAGCTATGCGTGACTGATATGGAGCTTGAGGCAAAAATCCCATCATCTGTGGCTGATAGCCATTGAACATTGGCATGGGTTGGGGGAAGGGAATTTGTTTCTTGTGACGTTTACCGCGAAAGAAGTTTGCAATGCCACTGGACTTGAGGTTCTTATACGAACCCGAGATGTGCAAACCCGAAGGCATCATCATCAGTGAGGGCATTTTGGTGCTGGCCAACCCTCCCAAAGTCAACTTTTGTAGAATATCCTGGATGTTATTGACCTCGTCAAATGGAGCCACACTTGCCCGTTCGCTCTGCTGATGTTTCTTAAATTCCTCCGGCAAGGATCCATCATAGGGGAAATGGAAAGGTATGGGTTGGCTATTGGCTGAGTCATCGCGAGTAGGTGGATTCGGCTGTGCGGTGTCAGTGAATTGTCGTCGATTTGCCAATGACGGCTGACGGGATGTCAACCTTGGTGGCCGGGGTATTTGATCGTGTAACTCCCGCCTGACAGGTGTCATGGTCGACGAACGTCTAGGTAAACGTTCATAATGATGCGTTCCATAATTGTGATTTTCATGGAAATGCTCCTCCACCTCACCAATTAAAGTTTGCATTGAGGAGGCTGCCGTTGCTGCTGGTGGTGAGCCAGCAGCACTAGACTTGGCTGGAGCTTGAGGTCGTTTCGCTTTCGTGCTCCATGTTCCATAAATGGGCTGTTCATGAACACCAGAGCTGCCACCACCACCGCCACCAGCACCAGCTCCATTAGCATCAATACGCTCCAGTAAATATGCATTTTCACCAGCAGCTATTGCATGTTGAAATTGTTGTTGCAGTTCTTCTTGCACGCTCAAATGTTGTTGTTGTTGTTGTTGCTGCTGCTGATGGTCTTGTTGCAATTGTCTTTTCTCCTCATCTTCATCGTCTTTTTCACGCTGCAATAATTGCTGTAATTTAGCACGCATTTTTCCGTTTGGCTCCTCAAAATCTCGTGATCCTCCTACGATGATGTTCGTTCGTATGATATGATTGGTTACGGTGGTATTGGCTTTATTTGCGCCTCGAGCGTAGTTAGCGGCGCTCAGTGCCGATGTTTGCGGTCTTGTGGTAATGAATTCACTTGTTGTTGCTTGAAAATGTGATAAATCACTTAATTGTGCTTTATTGTTGTTATTATTGTTGTTGCTATTGTTAATTGGAAATACGTTTGGAGTGGTACTGCTGGAGTAAATCGCTATTGCCGATGTCTTAACAATGACCAATGACATCTGAAATGAGAGAGAAAAGAAGAGAAAAATAAGTATATGGGTAAGAATACAGGGTTGCCCATATTCGACGGACCCACTCTTTGGGCCCATTCCAATCGACGAGGCTTGTCCGCAAACAACATTCTGTGCGTCAATTGAATTTTGTACGGGAACAAATGCAAATCAATGCGAATAATCCGTTGTAAGGTGGACCGAGCCATGTCCAACTGCTGAGAACGGCGTTTTTGGGATGTTCTTGGGGACCTCTCAACACTGGCTCGTACGGCAGCGATATTCTCGGCCGATCGCCTTGGTCGATTTTTATATGGCCTCTTCGGATTAGAAAGAGCCTTACCAGTCGAAAATGGTGTTCTTAGAAGGCGCACTTCTCACATTTTTTAATGTTTTAAAAGCACGTTGAGTTTTCACAATTGACTTCTTCTGTTGAATGTAAATTTCAGAGCGCTCGCGTGGCTTGTATTGGTTCATGGTAAAAATCTGCTTGGACTAACGCTTCAAACGCGGTATGTCCTTAAGCGATGTGACATCTCTGTCAAAAGTTATGGCGTTGCCAGATGGGTCCGTCGAATATGGACAACCCTGTATTTTAGAAGGTAGTTGAATGGGTCCTTTGGAGAAATTATGTAGGACAGTAACAATAAACGAACAAAGTTGGAATGTAGGTATGTTTAGGGTCAGAAAAATATAAATGGAACTATTATCATAAAACCTGGTTCTTAGAAAAACGTGATGACGTTTTATTTGGATTTATTTTGAAAATTTGCTCAAATTCGAGTAGAGGGAGAAAACTCGCTCGAACTAGAGGCAAACTCTTTTTGTCGATGTAATTCAAAAAAAAAAATGTGAACGATTATATTCTTAGAGTAAACTCTCATTTTATTTCGAGCATTTTGACACCCACTCTTCTTTTTCAACCAAAAGGAGCTCGCGACCGCCGCCACATACAAGAAAAGAGTGGAGAGTAAACTTCGTATAAAAATCATATTTTTCAAGTACTCTCTCTCTCTCTCTCTTTCCCTGAGCACTGTTGTATATATTGATATATATTTATACAATAATTTGCCTCATATATACAGGGTGAGATGACAACTGTTAAAATTATTCCAGTGACAGCTTATTATATTGTTTACAAGCGTACAAAAGCATTTTTCGTTATGGAATTCAAGTGTGATAGTGTCATTTCTTTATATTTGGCTGGAAAACCACCAGTGGCTATCGTTAGAGCACTCCAGCATTTAAAAGTGAATAAATCTTTTGATAGCGTAGCCCAACGTTAAGGAAGTGGATGGAAGAAAACAGCAACATCAGCAGAATTGGTTCGAAAAGTAAAGAAGCGACTTCCCGCGTCGCAGTGGCCGAAAGATGCCTCGTGAGCTGAACATATCGCAATATTCCATTCGGCAAATATTGAACAATGAGCTCGGGGTAAAGCCATTGAAATTCAAAAAAGTGCAAGAACTTACACTGCAACAGAAAGAAAATAGACTCATAAGAGCTAAAGAGTTGCTTCGCTTGGCCGAAAGTGGTGAACTGCTGAATTTGAATTTTGTTTTCTCCGTCTCCGATGAGAAAACATTCGTTGTCCAGCAGTTTGTAAACAAACAAAATGATCGTGTTTACTTGCCAAAGAGGTCAGCTGAAAATGTGCACCTTCGCTTGGCAACCAGAACTCAAGCACCGGCCATGGTGATGGTGTGGTCCGCCATAAGAGCCAATCGTCGCTCTCCGCTCGTATTTATCGCGAAAATATTCTGGAGGGTGTATTAAAGCCTTGGGCACGCAAACATTTTGGCCGCAGACCTTGAACATTCCAACAGGACTCAGCCACATCGCACGCAGCACGCGCTACCCAAGAATGGTTACAAAATAAGGTTCCTCGCTTCATTTCCAACGCACAAAATCTTCGGATACCAATCCGTTTTACTATTGTGTCTGGCGTATTTTTGAAAGCAAGGTTGGCACTAAAAAATACCGAAGTGTCGATCACCTCAAGCAAGCGCTACGCCGGGAATGGGCCAAAATACCGCAGAGCAACATTCGGGCAGCGTGTGACGGTTCCAATGGCTATGATTCGTGCCAAAGGTGACCAATTCGAACAAGTCCAAACTTATTCTAAAAGTTTATGCTATTTCCGTCATTTTTTGCTTTCATTCAATAAAATTAAAAAAAAATGTAAAAATCATTTCATTTGACTTTTTTGCAGTTTTCTTATCTCACCCTGTAATATGAATATTTCAACAATAGCGGTCCACTCCATTAAGCTACTTCCCCACAAAGGGTCATCATTTTGAATAATAAAGCTCTTATAAAATGTGAAATAAAAGTCCGATTGTCTCCAAATTGCATAGATCACAATATTCTTACTAATCTGAGGTCTGGTGTGAAGACGGAATATATTAGTACACTCCTTCTGGTACCTCTCCCTATCCACCCAAAGGGTCAAAATTTGGAATTACTATGAAGACAATTCAGACTTGCACACATCTCAACATTTCTATCAACAAAAGATGGGACCTTTCCTTCTGGTACCTCCTTCTCAAAGGATCAAACCTTTGAATAACCAAAACAACAATAAAATCTGAAATAAGCATCCGGTTCTCTTCATATTTCACACAATAATATAAAATATTTTTAATAATCTAAGCTCTGTTGTATAAATGGAATAAATCGGTCCATTCCTTATGGTACCTCCACACATAGGGTTAAAATTTTGTGTCCATGAAGCTCATAAAACTCAAAATTAACATCCGATTCAATTCAGACTTGCTACTTCTCTATATTTCCATCAACACAAGATCTGCCATAAAGATGGTAAATATGAAACAATTTCTTCCGGCACATCTGCCGCATAGGGTTCAAGATTTTTAAAATCAAATTGCTCAAAGATAGCGAAATAGACATCCAACCATCTTTAAATTAAACACATAAAAACCTTTTTGCTAACACAATATTTGTTGTGGAAATGATATATGACTTGGTTTGTAGAACATTTTGACTTGATCTCGTTTTAAGCGAGTTTTAAGGGAGACTCCTTTGGAGACTCGCTTAGGGATTAAAGTTTTCAACCAAAATATTCCTCGTATTGTTATCAGTATAACATAAAAAATATCCGTCGGTTTTGCCAACAGATGTATATCCTCAGCCAATGTTCGATTATTTAAATATATTTTGACTTTTGTTATGGTTATTCAAATTGTTGACCTTCTATGAAGTAGGTTTCGAAGAAATGGGGCAATATTATCCATTTGGCCATTATTATAATAATAATTTTATGCGAAATCATAAATTCCATATTCATCTCAGGTTTCTGGTTGAGAGAAATATTTAGATATAGCAAGTTGTAAAGGATCGCTGACTTCTTTCGCTAGTTCTAATAGATAAAAGTATTGAAAATTGTGACCCACAGCATATCTTGTGTAAGCAAAAATGTTTGTATGTGTAATATTTTATTTCGCTTTCTTTGAACACTTTAATTTTCAAAATCTTGGACTCCATGTGGGAGAGGTACCAAAAGAAATGGTCCGATCTCTACCATTTTTGTGTTGATAGAAATATTGAGATGCGCCAAGTCTTAATGGAATCGGATGTTAATTTCGCATTTTATGAGCTTCATGGATATTCGAAAATCTTGACCCTTTGTGGGAGAGATACTAGAAAGAGTGACCGATATATCTCATCTTCACAGCAGATCTTGCATTAGTAGAAATAATGGGATTTGTGAAATATGAACAGAACCCGATGCTTATTTCGTATTCTATAATCGTTTTGGTTATACAAAACTTTGACTCGTTGTGGGGGAGGTACCAGTAGGAATGATCCGATCTCTACCATCTTTATAACAGATTTTGTGTTGATAAAAATATTGAGATGTGTCAAGTCTGAATGGAATCGGATGTTAATTTCGTGTTTTAAGAGATTCATGAAGGATACTGCCAATCTCCGAACTCAATCTAAGTTTGATAATAATATTAAGATCTGGTCGTAACTTGCCTTCTCTATTTAGTACTTCTCGATATACATTTTTAAAATATCAATCCGCGTGTCTTGTATTTTTCATAATATATAGAGTCCTGCAATATTTTTTGTGTATAATTATTTACAAATGTGGGTTAAAGCGATACCCAAAATTGGAAAATTTTATGTTTTTTTGTTTGCTTCAGTGTGTACAGCGTTGCACTTCTGCATTGTCAGTAGGCAATTAGAAATGTAAGTTTTTCCTTTATCTGCCACGTCCTGGACTATGATGACGAAATTGCGTATTTGTATTAAAACAGATTTATTTTTGTACACATATGTTGACATTTTTTTCTTGTACTTTTAATATCCTTTCAAAGTCCTTCTCCATTCACAACTTTTTTTCTTACTTACAATCAAAAGGAACACTTGTAGTGAATTTTTAAAACAACTTAGAATCCGTCGTTTCAACAATGAGAGCTTGCGTTTTTTATACGTTCGACATTTACGGTACGGTATCGAGGAATTATGATTTTTACAATACATTTTTCGTGGCAAATGCAAAGGAATAACCGAATGGGGAAAATATTTGAACGGAGCGTTTGCCGTTTTAAGAATATGGATGTCCAAATTAATTTTTAAATTTTCAAATTTATCACTAGTTTTTTTTCTTTTAGATTTCTTTGCGGGTTTAGCCAAATTTCAATAAAACCACACACGATGTCTGCTTCATTGCGGACTATGCTAGTGACTGCAAGAAATCCGAACGAAATTATTGTATTAAAACCCAAAAGAAATTGTTTCAATACTCGGCAAGAAAAGAAAGTATTTTTTCTTTACACTCAAGTGGTAGCACGATCGTAAAAAAGCAAATGCATGAAAATTGCATCAACACAGATGCATAAGCACGCATACAAAGACCATGGAGCGCATAGGTGTGTGGTTGAAAATGGATGAAAACGTTACAAATATACCGACATTTCCATGATTAATGTATGGCCAATAATTAGCACCGACAATTAATTAAGTAATTGTAGCATTTTTGAAAAAAAAAAAAAAAAAACAAAACAAAATAATTACCAGTGGCATTGACAGCTAGGGAGGTGTCGGTACATTGACACATACATACTTTTTTATAAATTTTAGTAAGGCTGACATACTTAAAATCTTTATCATTCAGAGGTAAAGCCTTTTTAGAGGATTTTTATACCCTCAGCCATATGACTAGAGAGGGTATATATAATAAACGTGCCTAGAGCCTAGGTATTTTAAGAACAAATCCGTTTCAGGACATTTTGAGTTGATCCAACGATGTCCGTCCATTCGCTTCGTCCGTCTGTTTGTCTGCATGGCTGGCTGGTGCGCAAGATAACTCTCAAAGGGAGCATGCGATTTGATCCAAGCTAGGTACATCGCAATATTTTTGTCAAACATAGACCGAATTCGGAGATGGGCAATATCGGTCCACTCCTTCTGATACCTGCCCCGCAAAGGGTCAACATTTTGAACATTCATGGAGCTCATAAAACCGATACCTTTCAGACTTGACACACCTCAATATTTTCATCAACACAAGGTCTGTTATAAAGATGATAGAGATCACATTATTTCTTCTGGTATCTCCCCCACATAGCGTTCGAGACTTTGAAAACGAAGCTTTATTCAAATTTCACGCATCCAAATATTTTTGCTAAAGCAAGATCTGTTGTGAAGCTGATATACATCTGCCAACCCCTTCTGGTACCTCACCCAGAAGGGGTCACAATTTCCAATAATTATATCTGTCATTACTTTCGAAATAAGTCGGCGATTCTTTACAGCTTACATTTAAATATTTCTCTTAACAGGAAATCTGATACGAATATGTGTTTTTTCGAAATTTATGATTCCGCATAAAATTGGCTATAAATGTTCGATTTCCTTCAAATTTTGCACATACCAATATTATACCTTCCACCATTCTATGGAGGGTATATTAACTTTGCCATTCCATTTGTAACTCCTCGAAATATATAGACCATACAAAGTATATATATTCTGGATCAGCGTAAAATTCTAAGACGATCTAGTGATGTCAGTCTGTCTGTCCGTCTGCCTGTTGTAATCATTCGAACAAATTGAGATAGAAGGCTAAAATTTTGCATACATGCATTGTTTACCAGTAGGCAGGTTAAGTTCGTAAATGGGCCATGCCCGATATTCGGTATTTCCATGATTTTAGCGACATCGTTTACCGGGATTTTTTAAACTTTCGTATTTGAGTACTACAGCCTATGACAAAAAATTTTGTATGCAGGTCCAAGTCCTTGTATAACCCCCATACAACGGTATTCCGATATTCGGTATTTTGATGATTTCAGCAACATTATTCACCGGAATCGTTTCAAATTTCGTACTGGAAGATACCAGTGGGTACTACAGCCTATGACAAAAATTTTTGTATGCAGGTCTAAGTCCCCGCATAGCCCCCATATAACGGTACCTCCCGATATTCGGTATTTTGATGATTTCAGCAACATTATTCACCGGCATCGTTTCAAATTTCCTACTGGAAGATACCAATGGGTACTACAGCCTATGGCAAAAATGTTTGTATGTAGGTCCACGTCTTTGTATAGCCCCCATATTACAGTACCTCCTGATAGTCGGTATTTTGACGATTTCAGCACCGTTATTTACCGGAATCATTTCAAATTTCATAGTGAAAGATCTTATGGCAAAAAAAATCGAATTCAGGTCCACATCTTCGTATAGCCTCCATATGACAGTACCACCCGATACTCCGTATTTTCATGATTTTTGCGACATCATTCATCGGAATTGTTTCAAATTTGGTTTTGAAGTTCGTAATGGATACAACAGCCTATGACAGAAAATTGTCTTTGCAGGTTCACGCCCCCATATAACGGTACCTCCTGATAGTCGGTATTTTGACAATTTTAGCAACATTATTCGCCGGAATCGTTTCAAATCTCGTATTGAAAGATCTTAATGGGTACTACGACTTATGGCAAGAAAAATTCAAATTCAGGTTCACATCTTCGTATAGCCTCTATATGATAGTATCTTCCGATACTCCGTATTTTCATGATTTTTTCATGGTAATTGTAAAAAATTTCGTATTTAAAGTTCGTAATGGGCACTACAGCCTATGAAAAAAAAATCATATGCAGGTTCACGTCTTCGTCTAGTCCCCATATAACGGTTTTCGTTTAAGTGGTAGTTTTTTTTCCCGGCCGAACTTAGCTGCTTTTTTACTTGTTTTTGTCTCTATTAGATGAAGTATGAAAATGGATAATTTCGGTCCGCTATACCGCTGTTACCTCAATCACATTTCCACTATAGGAAGCAGTCGATATAGTCCAAATCTGGCACGTTGTAATATTTATAGCAGTCTTAGGTCAGATATTGGCCATGCAAGACATTTCAAAACTTTTCCTACATGTTGGATAATTCTCCAAACCTTTGTTCCTTAAGATAATTTTTGTTAATATATAAAATTAATTAATTACAATCACCAAGTGTAGCGCACGCTCTGCACAGCAGGTGTACATCGGTGGAATTAACTTTTAATGACGTTTGCGGTAAAACATTTAATGGTTAATAAAAAAATAGTAAAAAAATATAAGCAAATGTTAAGTGCAATTCAGCCGGCAATCGAACATACTTCCACACACACACGCTCGCACACATACATACATTTAAATTATTCCATTGTTTAATTTTTGTGTTTTTCGATCATGATCATCATGGATGGAGTACTGGCAATTCATTGGGCGTGAAATATGCTGTATGCGGCTTGTTTTCAATTCGCGAAGGCACACATAGAAGTCTATGTCGATATTTGAGTAAAAAGTGCTTTTAAGGAAATCCTTACAAACAATTTGCAATCAATACAAAAAACTGAACTACAAATTAGTTCAATTTCCGATTTCCGTCCATGTTTTTTTTCCTATAGGAAATTGATATTTAAATGAAGGAAATGTTATACTTTTATATATTAAATGGTTTTTTGTTAAAAATTAAATCTTCCTTACTGCGAGACAGACATATGAGAACATTTAAGTTTGGTCTTCTGATACAACCCAAATTGAATTTTTTATACCCTCCATCATACTATAGAGGGTATATTAAGTTTGTCATTCAGTTTGTAACACCTCGAAATATACATTTTAGACCCCACAAAGTGTATATATTTTTGATCAGAATAAAATTCTATGTCGATTTAGCTTCCGAACGAAATGAAGTAGGTTGATAAAATTTTACATAAATGTGTATTATATCTGCAGGACTTTTGGTGTTGAAAATGGGCCATGTAGGTCCACGTCTTCGTATAGCCACGACTTATAACAGTACCTCCCGATATTCGGTATTTTGATGATTTTAGCGACATTATATACCGAAATTGTTTCAAATTTGGTATTTGAAGTTCGCAATGGATACTACATCCTAAGACAGAAAATAAACCATGTAGGTCCACGTCTTCGTATAGCCTCCATATAACGGTACCTCCCGATATTGCATATTTTAATGATTTTAGAGACATTTTTACCGGAACTATTTCAAATTTAGTATTTGAAGTTCGTAACAGACATGTCTTCCTATAGCCAGGACATATCACAGTACTTCCCGATATTCGGTATTTTAATGATTTTAGCGACATTATTTACCGGAACTATTTCAAATTTGGTATTTGAAGTTCGTAATGAATACTACAGCCTATGACAGAAAATTGTCTGTGCAGGTCCATGTTTTATAACCCCCATGGTACCTCCTTATATTTTGATGATTTTAGCTACATTATAAAGAGATTTTTTTCAATTTTCGCATTTGAATATTGTAACAGCTTGTGACAAAAGTTGCCTATGTATGTCCACGTCGTCGTATAGACCCTAAAATACGGCTACATTCGGTATTTTTAAAATTTCAACAAAAACTTTAACTGATTTTATTTATTTTTTTTTTTTGAAAATTTCCAAATTTGTACCAAATGGTGGAGGGTATTCAAAGTACGGCCCAGCCGAACTTACAGCTTTTTTAATTGTTGTTATTTATAATAGAACTAGAAAAAGCACCCCTTCTTTGGAGCTGACCACTATAATATTCGGTGAAGTTCCTGTAGACCTAAATTCTTTTTGAGTATCCCTCAAGATATTGAAACACATAACACTGTGCGACAAAATGTATTTTTATACCCTCCACCATAGAATGTGGGTATATTGTCATTCCGTTTGAAACACCTTGAAATATACATTCTAGACCCCGCAAAGTATATACAGGGTGAGATGAAAAAACGTCAACCAAGTTCAGACTGCTGTCATTTCTAAGCCACTCGTCCGACAGCTGTTAACATTATTGAAGTGACAGCTCATTATATTGTTTACAAGCGTACAAAAGCATTTTGATGAGAATTTTCCAGAAAAAAAGGTATTCGTGATGGAATTCAAGCGTGATGGTGTGATTTCTTTATATATGGCTGTAAAATCACAAGTGTCGTTAGAGCACTGCAGCATTTAAATGTGAGTAAATCTTTTGTGTCTCGTACCATCACTCGATACCGTGATACTGGTAGCGTAGCCCGACGTCAAGGAGGTGGGCGGAAGAAAACAGCAACATCAGCAGAAATGGTTCGAAAAGTATAGAAGCGACTTGATCGAAACCCGATTCGCAGTGGCCGAAAAATGGCTCCTGAGCTGAACATATTGCAATATTCCATTCAGCAAATATTGGAAAATAAGCTCGGGTAAAGCCGTTGAAATTCCAAAAAGTGTATGAACTTACACTGCAACAGAAAGAAAATAGACTCAAGAGAGTTGCTTCGCTTGGCCGAAACTGGTGAACTGCCGAATTTGGTTTTCTCCGATGAGAAAACACTCGTTGTCCAGCAGTCTGTAAACAAACAAATGTTTACTTGCCAAAGTGGTCAGCTGAAAATGTGCATTTTCGGTTGGCCACCAGGGGCTCAAGCGCCGGCCATGGTGATGGTGTGGGCCGCCATAACAGCCGTTGGTTGCTCTCCGCTTGTATTATTCGACCGTGGCACCAGAATAAATGCCGAATATTATCGCGAAAATATTCTGGAGGATGTATTAAAGCCTTGTGCACGCAAACATTTTGGCTGCAAACCTTGGGCATTCCAATAGGACTCAGCACCATCGCAATCAGCACGCACCGCCCAAGAATGATTACCAAATGAGGTTCCTCGCTTCATTTCCAGATCACACTGATCACTAAAATCTCCGGATACCAATCCGTAGGACTATTGTGTCTGGAGTATTTTGGAAAGCAAGGTTGGAACTAAAAAAATACCGAAGTCTCGATCACCTCAAGCGAGCGCTTTGCCGAGAATGGGCGAAATGGCCGTTTGAAGACCATAATTCGTGCCAAAGGTGACCTATTCGTACAAATCTAAACTTATTCTAAAATTTGATGCTATTTCCGACATTTTTTGCTTTCATTCAATAAAATTGAAAAAAAAAATATTTTTTTTTTAAATTATGGCGTTTGCAGTTTTTTATCTCACCCTGTATTATAGGTCTATAGATTTTTATGCCCTACACCACATAGTGGTAAGGGTATTAAATCTTTGTGCATTTGTTTGTAACATGGAGAAGGAAGGATGGAGATAGACCCATAGTTCCTTTTGATCAGCATAGAATAACATTTTGAGTCAATTTATGCATATCCGTGAGTCTGTCCGTCCGTCCGCCTGTCCATGTATTTTTGTAAGAAAATTTATTATTCAATTGAGATTTTTCTAAATTGAATTTGTTGGAAATCGGTCCAAATTTAGTAATAGCTCCCATACATATCTTCATCTGGCTAATATTAGTCCAAATGGTGTGAATGTTACTACATCCGAACGAATTCAGCATACAAGCCTGTGCTTCAAATATATATATATATATATACATATATATATATATATATATATATATATATATATATATATATATATATATATATATATATATATATATATATATATATATATATATATATATATATATATGTATATATATATTCCAATCGATTTTGGTGTTTAGGTCCTTACATTCGTTTTATGCACCTCACAAGACTGATATTTAGCACAAGATATCAGATACAGCCTAGCAATTCATAGATCAAATTTTATTTGGATCGGTTCAGATTTGAATATAGCTCCCATATATATCTTCATCCGATTTTAGGTTTCTTGTGCACCAAATGGCTAATATCAGTCCAAATGGTGTTAATGGTGTTTGGCACTTCCGACCGAATTTAGTATAGAAATAAGTACTTTCAATTTGGTGGAAATCGCATTAGATATAGCTATAGCTCCCATATATATGTTTCATTCGATTTTGGTGATCCACAAGACTGATATTTAGCACAAGATATCAGGTTCAGCCCAGCAATACATGATTCAAATTTTATCAAGTTCGGTTCAGATTTGGATACAACTCCCCTATATATCTTCGTCCGATTTTAGGTTTCTTGTGCAACAAAAAAAAAAAAAAAACGCTGCAGATATAGCTATAGCTCCATATATATGTTCCATCCGATTTGGTGTTTAGATCTCCAACTTTCGGAATATGTACTCTACCATAGTCATATTTTGTACCAGATATCTCATAGAGCACATAAATGCCCAATAAAAACCATTCTTTTACCAAAGCTCTACTAAATATGCATAGTGATGTAGGGTATCATATAGTCGGCCCCGCCCGACTTTTGAGCTTTTCTTACTGGTTTCTATTGGTAATGGGCCATATATAGCTATAGCCTGATTAAAATAATTTTTGTGGTTTAAGCTATTTGGTATTTTTTTATGATTTTAGCTTTGATATATAATATGGGATGAAAGTTTATTAATATGTGAAATGGTATGTCTCTAGAACAATGAATTTTGGCACTTCTAAAACCTTTTCAAAATTCTTACTTTCCCAATTGTGGGTGGTATTAACTTAAGTGCTTTCTTAATTATTGTGAAGAACCGTAAACTTAGTTAAATTTTCCACCCAAAAGCTTAAATTTAAATTTTTCACAATTTGAGCATGTACGTGGCGCCCAACCGAATATAGATAGCCCTCTTTTCCACTTTTCAATTAAAAATCCAAATTTCTTCGGTTTATTATAAAATTTTGCAAAAAAAATATATGATAGTCTTACTATCAATTTCCAACCCCCTAAAGTTATAATTTCAGTTTTCCACAATTTAAGCATTTACGTGGTGCCCAACCGAAAGTAGTTCTCCCTCGATGCCATTTTTGAAGTAAAAACACACTCTTCTTCGGTTTATTATAAAATTTTGCAACAAAATAATTCTTTTATTTATATAAAAAAAGTCATTCATACAAAGTACTCGACTAAGTATAGGGTTCAGATCCATTTCTCAATATATATAAAAAAAACATGTATAACACAAACTGGGTTCTCTATATAAATAGTTAGATAAGCAGATAGGTAGATAGATAGAGGTGTGCATAACTCGGGCATACATACATAAAAAATTACACATACATATAACTTGTTTTAATTTGGGATTGGTTGGTTGGGGTTTTCAGGATTGGGGCAAAAGGATTCTGGAATTCGGGACATAGGGTAATAAAAACTCGTAAAAATAAATTTATTATATTATTATTTTTTTTTTCTGTTAAATGCATTAAAAAATCTGCATTCGCATACAACGCGGCGTTTCACTTCGCCAACTTTCGTATTCATTTGCGCCTTTTGCATAAGAACTGACTAGATTCTAGACACATCTAGCCCTAGACAACTACTTAAACGACAATGGTATCAAATGTTTATTTTTTTTTTTGTTTTTGTAAAAAAAATTATTAATTAAAATTAATAAACTTTGCTAATTAAGACAAATAAAAGGGCAGTGATGGTTGTTGGTTTCTTAGTTTACGAATTATCACCTGACACGGGGTCAATCGATGACCTTTTATGGTTTTAGAAGTCAAAGGGTATTCCAGGTTTGGGATAATCGTAGCCTTTGAATGGTGTTGTTGGTGGTTTGGTTGGGGGTTTGGTTGGAGGTTTGGTGGGAGGTTTGGTTGGAGGTTTGGTGGGAGGTTGGGTTGGAGGTTTGGTGGGAGGTTTGGTTGGTGGTTTGGTTGGAGGTTTGGTGGGAGGTTTGGTTGGAGGTTTGGTGGGAGGTTTGGTTGTGGCTGGTGAAGGAGGTCTGTTAGTGGGTGGCGGCGTGGTGGTTGCTGGCGGCAAATATGTGGTTGGCGGCTTGGTCACACGTGGAGTAGTGCGTGGTGTAGGAGGTTTAGTGGCACGGGTAGTTACGGGCGGAAGGTATGTTGATCCAGGTGTGGAGGGAGTTACCCGTGTTGTCTTGGGTGTTGGAGGTTTGGTTGGTGGTTTGGTTGGAGGTTTGGTTGGAGGTTTGGTGGGAGGTTTGGTGGGAGGTTTGGTTGGTGGTTTAGTTGGAGGTTTGGTTGTGGCTGGTGGAGGAGGTCTGTTTGTGGGTGGCGGCGTTGAGGTTGCTGGCGGCAAATATGTGGTTGGCGGCTTGGTCACACGTGGAGTAGTGCGTGGTGTAGGAGGTCTAGTGGCACGGGTAGTTTCGGGAGGAAGGTATGTTGAACCAGGTGTGGAGGGAGTTGCCCGTGTTGTCTTGGGTGTTGGAGGTTTGGTTGGTGGTTTGGTTGGAGGTTTGGTTGGTGGTTTAGTTGGAGGTTTAGTTGGAGGTTTAGTTGGAGGTTTGGTTGTGGCTGGTGGAGGAGGTCTGTTTGTGGGTGGCGGCGTGGAGCTTGCTGGCGGCAAATATGTGGTTGGGGGCCTGGTCACACGTGGAGTAGTGCGTGGTGTAGGAGGTCTAGTGGCACGGGTAGTTTCGGGAGGAAGGTAAGTTATTCCAGGTGTGGAGGGAGTTGCCCTTGGTGTTGTCTTGGGTGTTTGAGTTGGGGGTTTTGTGGGAGGTTTAGTAGGAGGTTTGGTTGGTGGTTTGGTTGGAGGTTTGGTTGGAGGTTTGGTTGGTGGCTTGGTTGGTGGCTTGGTTGGAGGCTTGGTTGGAGGCTTGGTTGTGGTCACAGGTGGTAGATAAGTTGTTGGTGGCCTTGTTACACGGGGAGTGGTTTTTGGTGTTGGTGGCTTGGTGGGACGTGTAGTTGCAGGAGGTGGAGGTCTGACAGTGGTACGAGGTGTTTCTGGTGGCAAGTAAGTTGGTCCGGGTGTACTGCCCTTGGTTGTTGTTATCCTGGGTGTTGGACGTGTTGTTGGCTTGGTTGTGGTGGCACGAGTTGTAGCTGGTGGGGGTGGTCTATTGGTGGGTGGTGGTGTTGTCACCGGACGCTTGGTTGTGGTCACAGGTGGCAGATATGTGGTTGGTGGCCTGGTGACACGTTCAGTGGTACGGGGTGTTGGTGGCTTAGTGGCACGAGGGGTGGTGGTAGGTTTTGGTTTGGGTGTGGTTGTTTCCGGAGGAAGGTAAGTTGAACCGGGAGTTGGGGGGGTTGCACGTGTTGTCTTGGGTGTTGGAGGTTTGGTTGGTGGTTTAGTTGGAGGTTTGGTTGGAGGTTTGGTTGGAGGTTTGGTTGGAGGTTTGGTTGGTGGTTTAGTTGGAGGTTTGGTTGGAGGTTTGGTTGGCGGCTTGGTTGCTGGGGGTTTGGTAGTGGTAACGGGTGGCAAGTATGTTGGTGGTGGCCTAGTCACACGAGGAGTAGTTTTTGCAGTTGGTGGCTTGGTAGCCCGTGTAGTAGTAGCAGGCTTAGGTGTTGTTGACTTGGGTGTTGGTGGTTTAGTTGGTGGCTTGGTAGGTGGTTTGGTTGGTGGCTTGGTTGTGGCGGGAGGTAGATAAGTTGTTGGTGGCCTTGTTACACGGGGAGTTGTTTTTGGTGTTGGTGGCTTGGTGGGACGTGTAGTTGCGGGAGGTGGAGGTCTGACAGTGGTACCAGGTGTTTCTGGTGGCAAGTAAGTTGGTCCGGGTGTACTGCCCTTGGTTGTTGTTATCCTGGGTGTTGGACGTGTTGTTGGCTTGGTTGTGGTGGCACGAGTTGTAGCTGGTGGGGGTGGTCTATTGGTGGGTGGTGGTGTTGTCACCGGACGCTTGGTTGTGGTCACAGGTGGCAGATATGTTGTTGGTGGCCTGGTGACACGTTCAGTGGTCCTGGGTGTTGGGGGTTTGGTTGCCTTGGTTGTTGTCACCGGACGCTTGGTTGTGGTCACAGGTGGCAGATATGTTGTTGGTGGCCTGGTGACACGTTCAGTGGTCCTGGGTGTTGGGGGTTTGGTTGCCTTGGTTGTTGTCTTTGGTGTTGTGGCACGCGTGGTCTTTGGTGTAGTCGTTACGGGTGGCAAATATGTTGATCCGGGTGTGGAAACTGTGGTACGTTGTGTTGTCTTGGCTGTGGTTGAAATTGGGGGACGAGTGACTGGAGGTTTAGTGACTGGAGGTTTAGTGACTGGAGGTTTAGTGACTGGAGGTTTAGTCACTGGAGGACGGGTAACGGGAGGAGGTGGCCTGGTTGTTGGTTTGGGTGGTGTTGTTTTGGGTGTGGTAAACGGCAGGGGGGTGGTGGGTGGCAAATACGTGGAACCTGGTGTACTTGGGGTACGTTTTGTTGTTACCGGTGGACGGGTAGTACGCGGTGGAACTGGGGTAGTTACCACAACTGGTTTGGTGGGTGGCTTGGTGGTTGTCTTCACTGTTGTGACCCGGGTTGTTGTGGGTGGCAAGTACGTTGGTGGTGGTTGTGTGGCCTTAGTTGTTGTTGTTTTGGGGGTGGCCCTTGTTGTTACCACAGGTGTTGGCTTGGTCGTTGGTTTCGTTGTAGCCCGAGTTGTTGCTGGTGTTGGTGGCCTATTGGTGGGTGGTGGTGTTGTAACCGGTGGTGGATACGTAAAAGGATTAGGGGGTGGTGGATAATCGTAGCCATTGAAGGTTTCGCGTACATTTCTCTAAATAATGGGGAAATTATTGTTACGAAAAATAGAAAGAAAGAAGATGGAAAATAATTAGCATTTCGAAAAAATGTTAAGTGGACAAGTTTACTACCCATCCAGGGCTAAAAATTTATGCAAAAAAAACATACCACATAGCTATCATCGCTTTCGGCATAAATGCCAATGGCGCATAACGCCAATAAAATTATTGCACTCCTCTGAAAAGAAAATTTGAAAAAAAAGAAGACAAAATTAAAAGCCGTTTGATGTCAAGTTTAAACCGGTGCTTCGAATTCTATACTGAACAATAAATGCAAAAATTATACAAATAAATTTTAATGAGTCTAATTCGGTTATGATTGTGACAAGTGATAAGATGGCTTTGTATATAAATGTCATAATGCTGCATATTTTTCGAAGGGGGTTTTATTTAAAAAAAAAAATAACAACAACAAAAAAATTACGGAAGTTAAAAATAACTTGAGACAAAAAAATAAATAAATACCAGTTAAGCTATTAGCAACGATGATAATTCTAGACTTCAAATGACATTTTCAAAAAAAAAAAATCACACTCAAATGTCCTTTAAAAAAATAACGAATACAAACGAAAGCTTGACAATGTCGAATTAGAGGCCAAAAAAGTGATTTTTAAACAATAACCATTCGCAAGATGTAGGGGGTTTATCGTGAAATACTGCCATGGCAATGTGGACAGCATCTGATCTTTTTTTGGTTTTTTGCTGCCTTTTCAGTGACCTAAGCCGCCTAGCGGGTTACTGCTACTTTTCGGTTGTCGTTTTTTTGTTGTTGTTTCTTTTCTCGCTCTGATCGTCTTTTGATAATAATTACGTTGATTTTTACCTTGGCTATTAATCAAATGGCTCTATGATGAGCTCTGACCAGTTTGCAGTTGTTGTTGTTTCTATTATCAAAAGGCTAACAACAACACATTGGCTTGTGTCTGCTACCATTGTATTTTACGTATTATTATTTTTTCTACTTTGATTTCGAGTTTTTCTTAATTCGCTAAATACAATAAATGATGATGATTGTTTTTTCCAAAATTTTAGATATATTATTAATTATGTCATTATAATTAGTTCAAGGACGAATGTCAGCTTAAACTGATTACAAAGAATTTAAATGAAAAAAAAAAAAAACTACCAATCATGGGGCCCAATTTGATTGGCCGGTGTCAGGTTTTCAAATAAGCTTTTGATTTATTTTAATTAAGGCTTAGGCTTGAAAGGCGGAAATGGGATTAGTGTAAGAATTGGGAATTATCATTTTTTTATTAAAATAAAGTGAGTCTAAGTCTTTGTTAGAAAGCAGAAGAAGATAAAACAAGCGTTATAATCGATATCGTCTACCAAATTTCGGAAAAGACGTTTTCAGTTAAAACAAGTAACAAAACAGCTAAGTTCCCCTCCACCCTCCACCTTTTGGAAGGAACTTGAAAAATTTCAAAAAGTTACGAAAAATACCGCTATATCTTTATTCGGACGCTATACGAAGACGTGGTCCTGCATAAGAAATTTTTAGGCATAGGCTGTAGTACTCATTACGAACTTCAAATACCAAATTTGAAACAATTCCGGTAAATAATGTCGCTAAAATCATCAAAATACCGAATATCGGCAGGAACTGTTTTATGAGGGCTATACGTGAACCTACGCCGACAATTTTCTGTCTTAGGCTGTAATATCTATTACAAATTTCGAATACGAAATTGGAAACCATACGGGTGAATAGTGTCGCTAAAATTATCAAAATACCGAATAAAAGGAGATACCGTCATATGGGGGCTATACGAAGACGTGGACTTTCATAGGAAATTTTTAGGCATAGATTGAAGTTCCCATTACGAATTTCGAATACGAAATTTGAAACAATTCCGGTGAATAATGTCGCTAAAATCATCAAAATACCGAACATCGGGGGGTACCGTTATATGGGGACTATACCAAAACGTGGACCTGCATGGCCCATTTCCAATCCCAAAAATCCTGCAGACATAATATACATTTGAGTAAAATTTTATCAATCTACTTCATTTCTTTCGGAAGCTAGAGTGATTTCCACAGACGGGCATCGGTAAATCGACATAAAATGTTATTCTGATCAAGAATATATATACTCAATGTATATTTCGTGGTGTTACAAACGGAATGACAAACTTAATATACCCTCCATACTATGGTGGAGGCTAAAAATTCCCTTTATTTAATATTGGAAGTTGTAGAATCGCAATATTCTTACCAAAATTCATTCAAAACAAGTAAGCAAAGGCTATAGCCGTGCAGGGCCGATTATGTGATACCCTACAACACTACAATGCGTTCGAAGTACCCTTATATCCAAATCCATTTTGGAAGATTTCGTTTTTGAAATAATGTCAAAGAGCCCCACCCAGAGGTTACCCTTAGTTTTTTGACCCGGAGAATTTGCCCAATTTTTACGCACTCCGTAGCGTAGTTAAGTATTCAAAACAATTTCACACGAAAGTTGTGGTATATTTTACAGCTAAATATAATCCAATGGTCATCCAAAATGCTAAACTTCTTCCCTGTCCTTATCTCTCTTCTGATGCGAAATTCCGTGTCGATTAGTTTTCAATTGTGCCCTATAGAGCGACTACAAAATTAGAAAAACCCGCTAATTATTGTCCGATGGCCCAATTTGGTAGGTTTCTGACCACTCCTAAAATCTCCAAAAACAATAGGGTTCTATTCTGGTCATAACCACACCTCCATTTTCAATTTCGTGAAGATCGGGGCACAATTGCGACCTGTAGCTTGATTACAAATTAACATGACAAACGGACAGACGGACATACATAGCTAGATCAACTTAGCTCGGCGAGATAGGATAATAGGATGTGTGGGAAACCAATATTTCGAGGTGTTACATAATTGTTGTCCCAATCAAACTCATGATACCCCAACACATTGTGTTGTAGGGTACAATCAACCTAACCTCTCAAAAAAAAAAAAAAAAATTGTAGCACAGTGCAATATTTATCCACTTTGCAGTGCCACATAACCAAATCAATGTGGCTAATATATAACTTTCTCACCACAAAGGTCATACATAATAACACACATGCCAAGCCATACCAATAAAAAATATTGAAAAATTATACATCATAGACATAAAGCAAAGCGAATCAAATATCTATGTTACCAAATCCTCTTCTATATACATCTATAAAATATTCATCAATGAATTTGTGATTTCCTCTTATTTTATTTGGACCTTTGGTAGATCTTCTTTTGTTTTTCTTTTTTATTTGAACATAAAACATAACCGTTTTTTAAGCAGCATTATTGCAAAATTATGCTATTTTGTTATGTTTTTTTTTTTTAGCGAAAAAAAAAGAAAGTAATTATTAAAAAAATAAAATAAAAAAGGAAATCGAAATTGGAACATTAATGCATTCTTCGGCATAAAAACCACACCCCACCTACCTCACGTCTGCTCATCACTGGGCTTTGACACTTCAGCACACCACCACCACCCGGGGCATTGGCCTATCCACCGATAATTTATAATTGCCTAATAACATGACATACTTATCCACAATGGCTATCAATGTGATGGTGTGTGTGTGAGAGAGACTAACAGGTGTAGCTGTGAATGAGTGTGGGTATGTGTCTGTGCATGTGTAAATAATTATGAAATAATATAAATGTTAGTTGATAAATGACACAGCATTACATGTCTGCCTCTCTCTCTCTCTCTTTATGCGGGTATTAAATATTGTACAATTGTCAATAAGTAGTTAATGATGTGCTGTGATTGTTAGTTTACACTTGAAACAAATTAAAGATTTTTAATAGGGTAAGTGTGCCTAAGTTCGGCATGTCCCAGTAGTCGGCACTTTTTATTTTTAAGCCCAAATAAATGAAACTATTATAACTAAATGTATTTTGTTTACTTCAAATATATTGTCAGCTATCTTTGTGTACAATTTCGCTAAGAAAAGATGATTTATTCTAATAAAAATTAAATTTTTGTCTGTGAAGGTCTCAACAATCAATATTCTTAAGAAAAGTACAGTAAAGACGTCGAATCAGTTTAACTAAACAAAAATATTATATTTTAATGAATTAATTTTTATTATTATTTTTAATTATTCTTACAAAAAATTTGGTTGCCGACTATTGGAACATGCCATACCGCCAATTGGCTAGTGGTGCCGACTACTGGCAAAAAAGCATTGTTTTAATAAAACTACACATTTATGAAATTAATTAAAAAGTTATTAAAACTATATTTATTAATGCAAAAACTCTACAAAATTTCGAATCTGAATAAATTAACTTTGTAATAATTGAAAAGTTCCACTCAGAATGGTGAGCGATTAAAAACGCGAAAATTCTAAAAGTGCCGACTACTGGTACACTTACCCTATTTGTTAAATATTTGTTATGGGTGTTTAATACGGTAACAATGATTTGTGGAAATGTTGGGAAACACCAAACATTACAAAGGGAAAAAATTGAAAGAGCGTATTTCGTTGAATTTAATTCCACCCACTAATAAGGCTCAAGGTCTCTCTCGAAGGGATGCTCATTCTCAGGTTATTACAAAAAATGTATTCACCCATTGATCTGGCATGTTTGGTATGTGGAAATAATATTCACAAATCTTCAATGAAAAACAAGTAAGCAAAGGCTTTAGACGTGCGGGACCCAACATACGATACCCTACAACACTACAATATGTTCAAAGTCTGCTTATATTCAAATCCAATTTGGGAAGATTTCGTTTTTGAAATAATATCAAAGAGACCTGGCAAAATGTTTCCCTTAGGTTTTTGACCCGGAGAATTTGGCAAATATTTACGCACTCCGTCGTGTTGTTAGGTATTCAAAACAATTTCACAAGGAAGTTGTGGTCCATTTTAAAGTTAAACAAGTAAAAAAGCAGTAAGTTCGACCGGGCCGAACTTTGAATAACCTCCACCATTTGGTAAAAATTTGGCAATTTTCAAAAAAAAAAAAAAATCCGTTAAAAATTCTGTTAAAATCTTAAAAATACCGAAAGTAGCCGCATATTAGGGTCTATAAGACGACGTGCACACGCATAGGCAACTTTGGTCACAAGCTATTACAATGTTCAAATGCGACACTTAAAAAAATGTAGCTAAAATCATCAAAATACTGAATATAGGGAGGTACCATGGAGGTTATAAAAAGTGGACCTGCATAGACAATTTTCCGGCATAGGCTGTAGTATCCATTACGAACTAAAAATACAAAATTTCAAATAATTCCGGTAAATAATGTCGTTAAAATCATCAAAATACCGAATATCGGGGGTTCCGATATATGGGAGCTATACGAAGACGTGGATCCGCACAAACAATTTTCTGTCATAGACTGTAGCATCCATTACGAACTTCAAATGCGAAATTTGAAACAGTTCCGGTAAATAATGTCGCTAAAATCATCAAAATACCGAATATCGGCAGTTACCGTTATATGGGGGCTATACGAAGACGTGGACCTACATGGCCCATTTTCTGTGTTAAGCCGTAGTATCTATTATGAACTTTAAATATCTATTTTGAAGCAATTCCGGTAAATTATGTCACTAATATCATTAAAATATCGCATATCGGGAGGCACCGTTGCATGGGAGCTATACGAAGACGTGGACCTACATGGCCCATTTTCAATACCAAAAGTCCTGCAGACATAATACACATTTGAGTAAAATTTTATCAACCTACTTCATTTCGTTCGGAAGCTAGGGTGATTTCCACAGACGGACAGATGGACAGACGGACGGACATTGCTAAATCGATATAGAAGTTTATGCTGATCAAGAATATATATACTGGGGTCTAAAATGTATATTTCGATGTGTTACAAACGGAATGACAAACTTAATATACCCTCCATACTATTGTGGAGGGTATAATAATATCCAATAGTCATCCAAAATGCTAGACTTCTTCCCTGTCTTTAATTCTCTTTTGATGCGAAATTCCGAGTCAATTAGTTTTCAATTGTGGCCTATAGAGCGACTACAAAACTAGAAAAATTTAGTTTTTTTAGTCCATTTAATTCTGACCTAGCAATTTCATGAGGATCGGACGATAATTGCAACATGCATATAATACCCTCAAAGCGTAGTGCTGAGGGTTGTAGAAATGTAGAAAATTTTCAATTCAAAATTGTAGATCAAATTAAAAAAAAATCGCATGCGATAAAAAATATGACAAAATTGAGGGGTGTAAAAATGTAGAAAATTTTCAATTCAAAATTTCATGTAAAATTAAAAAAAAAATCGCATGCTATAAAAAATATGACAAAAATTGAGAAAAAATGGAACAACAGAAATTCACTCATTTATTGGAATGTTTTTCCGCGATTTTCTTAGATTTTATCCTTTTCTGGGCAGAGATCATTCCGAATTGATGGGAATTGTGAAATTTTTTCTGTTGTTGGTCCATTTCAACCCCCAAGTATTTTGCAATCATCTTCAAAAACAATAGGGTTCTATTCTGACCCTAACCCCATCCCCATTTTCAATTTCGTGAGGATCGGGCAAATTAGCATGGACAGACGGACGAATGGACGGACATACATAGCTAGATCGACTCAGCTCGGCGAGATAGGAAGATCCATATATACTTTCAGGTGTGGGAAATCAATATTTCGAGGTGTTACATAATTTTTGGCCCAATCAAATTTACAATACCCCCAACACATAGTGTTATAGACTATAAATATTATTCCATATTCAATATGAAACATATTGAATCATATTCAAACAGCTGCAAATTGACACATAATTTATGTCGCCAGCAGTAGCACATGGTGGTCATATTCAAGGATAACAACTAAATCCGGTTGTGTATCAATACTCTTATTGAGATGTGCATTTTGGCTACAGTCTTTTTTTTTTTCAAAAAAAGTGTTATCGAAAAATCCCAACCATTTGGGTTACCACGAAGGACAAAATTAAGTGAATTATGCCAATGTTACCAAAACCACACCTCAAACACAAAGAAAAAGCTGAAAAAACAAAACGCAAAAACAAAAGACTTAAGAAACAAACTTTGCCTCACTACTGCTGCTACTGCTGCCTGTCGCTTCTGGCCATACTTCCAATGCAATCATCTTCATCATCACTTTGCAATGGATGCACTCTTGGCCATCATTGCTCACTTGAGGCAAACCAGGTATTAATGAATTACTATCAATATGTTGTTGTAATTATGAAAACATCTTTTGACTAATTGCCTAAATCTGTCAATTAAATGTCAAACTTAAGTAGAAAAGAAAAAATGCCCCCCTCCCCCAAAAACAAAATAAGATAACAATATTTATGAACAACTTTGTTAAAAATTCTTTTAGCAAAATAATATGCAATTAAAAAAAAGAAATAAAACTCATATCAGCGGGAGAACAGAAATATTTTTAATGTGGTATAATCTCCAACACAAAATCACAACAAATAGCCACCACAATTTACATAGGTAGGTAGAGGGAAGCAGCCAAAACCATCAAACCAGCGACATTTAATAGAAATAAAAAACTTTTTATGACAAGTCTCGTAAAATATTTAACAAGTGTCAAATGTGTGTTTACTTTGCGGAACTTGTTAGCGCACTAATGTTGCTCTTAGGTATTTAGATTGCATAAATTGTATGCGGGAATTATGTGAATAATACACTGGGAGGATTTTGGAATAAAGTTGGATTAAATTGAAAAGTATTTCGATCTATAGAAGACCTATAGAATGTCCGTTATAGGGTCCTCTATATGAGAGACCTTTAAAGGATCTCCTAAAATTTAAAAACCTATAGAAAATCTTACATCTATTGAACGTCTATGGAAGTTCATTTCTCCTAAGGAGGTTTGAAGATTGTCCTTCGCCTAAAGGAGGCTTAAAGAAGGCCTTCTAGGAATAGAAGACCAGTAGGAGGTCTTTTAGGAATATAATAAATGTTGGGCGTGTTGTTGGTCCGCTATGTTTTGGAGACCTGTAGAAGATCTTCTATGTTTAGAAGGCCTCTTGAAGGTATTCTATATTTAGAAGACCTATATAGGGTCTTTCATGTTCAGAAGACCCTAAAAACGTTTTCCATTTTCAGCTGACCTGTAGAAGTTTTTTCCTATGTTTAGCTGACCTGCAGAAGGTTTTTCAATGTTAAGAAGTCCTGTGGGAGGTCTTCTATGTTCAGAAGACATGTGAAGGTCTTCTATGTTTAGAAGACCTATGTTTGGTAGACCTGTAGTAGGTCTTATATTTTTAGAATAACTGTAGAAGGTACTCTATGTGTAGAAGACCTGTAGAAGGTCTTCTATCTTTAGGAGACATGTTGACGGTCTTCTATGTATAGAGAACCTTTCTGACCTTCTGCCTTCTATTTTTAGAAAACCTGAATGCATGTATGGAGACATGTAGAAGTTCTATATTTAAGAGACCTGTGGAAGGACTTATGCCATGTTTACGTTAGAACTTTTTGTAGGGTTAACCTACTTTGAGAGGATTTATTTGAAGTAAAAGTAATGGGTATGACAATTCAAATCCAAATCCAGTGGGTTAACCCTCATATATATAA
>NW_026712318.1:4030638-4202036 GCF_030504385.1 Musca domestica | reverse complement strand
ACTCATACGTTTAGGAACTGGACGGACTATGATTGGCACGACTCTTGTTATACCTCCCACCTTGGAAGGTGTCATTCCGTTTGTAACATCCCTAAATATTCATCGTCTGTCCGTTGAAATCACGACCTTCAAAATTTAGCAAAACTATTTGTATTGTGTCTAGGATGGTTGGTATTAAAACTAAGATAAGATTTGATATAGCCGCCATATAACGGTAACTCCCGATATTCGGCAATTTGGTGATTTTGCGACATTTTTTCCACGGATTTGTCTAAAAATTGGTATATGTAGGTCATAATGGGTTCTAGTTTTACAGGCGGAATATTGGATGCATAGGTCCACGTATTGCATGCATAGGCGCACCTATAACGGTACCTGCCGATATTCGGCATTTTGATAATTTTAGCGACATTATTCACCGGAATTGTTGCAAATTTTGTAGTTGAAGTTCGTAATGGAAACTACAGCATAAGGCAGAAAATAAGCCATGTAGGTTCACATGGAGGGTATTGAAAGTTCGGCCCGGCCGACGTTTTTTAATGTTTTTATACCACCACCATACTATGGAGCGTATATTAACTTTGTCATTCCGTTTGTAACTCCTCGAAATACTCATGTCAGATCCAACAAAGTATATATATTCTTGATCAGCGTAAAATTCTAAGTCGATTTAGCCAGGTCCGTTTGTCTGTCAGTCCGTCTGTTTGTTCATCTGTCTGTCTATTGTAATCACGCTATCTTTCGAACAAATTGTGATAGAAGGCTAAAATTCTGCGCACATGTTTATTTTTCCAGTAGGCAGGTTAAGTTCGTAAATGGGCCATGTAGGTCCACGTTTTCATATAGCCCCCATATAACAGTGGCTCCCGATGTTCGGTATTTTGATGATTTTAGCGATATTATTCATCGGAATTGTTTCAAATTTGATATTTGAAGTTCTAAAGGAATAGTACAGCCTAAAACAGAAAATTGTCTGTCCACGTCTTCGTCCACGGTACCTCCCGATATTCGGTATTTTGATGATTTTAGCGACATTATTTACCGAAATTGTTTGAAATTTGGTATTTGAAGTTCCAAAGGGATAATACAGCCTAAGACAGAAAAATTACTGAACAACCCCATATAACGGTACCTCCCGATATTCGCTATTTTGATGATTTTAGCGGCATTATTCACCGGAATTGTTTCAAATTTGATATTTGAAGTTCCAAAGGGATAATACAGCTTAAGACAGAGAAATTACTGTGCAGGTCAACGTCTTCGAATAACCGCCATATAACGGTACCTCCCGATATTCGGTATTTTGATGATTTTGGCGACATTATTCACCGGAATTGTTTCAACTATAGTATTTAATGTTCGAAATGGATACTACAGCCTATGGCAGAAAATAACCCGTGCAGATCCACGTCTTCGTATAACCCCCATATAACTGTACCTCCCTATATTCGGTATTTTGATGATTTTAGCGACATTATTCACCGGAATAGTTTCAAATTTGATATTTGAAGTTCCAAAGGGATAGTACAGCGTAAGACTGAAAAAATACTGTGCAGGTCCACGTCTTCGTTTAACCCCCATATAACAGTACCTCCCTATATTCGGTATTTTGATGATTTTAGCGACATTATTTACCGAAATTTTTTGAAGTTTGGTATTTGAAGTTCGAAAGGGATACTACAGCCTAAGACAGAAAATTGTCTGTGCAGGTCAACGTGTTCGTATAACCTCCATATAACGGTACCTCCCGATATTCGGTATTTTGATGATTTTAGCGACATTATTTACCGAAATTGTTTGAAATTTGGTATTTGAAGTTCGTAGTGGATACTACAGTCTATGACGGAAAATTGTCTGTGCAGGTCCACGTCTTCGTATAGCCCTCATATAGCGGTACCTCCCAATATTCGGTAGTTTGATGATTTTAGCGTCATTATTCACCGGAATTGTTTCAAAGTTGTTTTTTTTTAAGTTCGTAATGGATTCTACATTCTATGACAGAAAAATGTCTATGTAGATCCGTGTCTTCGTATAGGTCCCATATATCAGAGGCTCCCTATATTCGGTATTTTGACGATTTTAGGTACAATACCCACCGAAATTGTTTGAGATGTGGCATTTGAAGTTCGTAATGGATGCTACAGCCTGTGACAGAAAATTGTCTATGCTGGTCCAGGTCTTCTCACAGCTCCGATATAACGATACCTCCCTATATACGATATTTTGATGATTTTAGCTATATTATTCACCATTTATTTCAAGTTTTCGAATTTGAATATGGTAATGGCTTATGACAAACACAGCCTATGTAGGTCCATGTCGTATAGACGCCAATAAAACGGCTATATTCGGTATTTTTAAAATTTTAACAGAATTTTTTAAGGATTTTATTTTTTGAAAATTTCCAAATTTGTTCCAAATGGTGGAGGGTATTCACAGTTCACGAACTTACTGCTTTTTAATTTTTTTTTCCTTCCTTTTGTCATCGGGTTATCTTGAATAAATTATTTATGCATTATAGTCAATTGTATATAATATAATACCATAAAATATTAATCAAATGTGTCTCAAGTTCCAATATTTAGAGGAATTTGTAATCCCTTTTACCCATATTGTCCTGTAGGGCATAAGTATGTTCGGACTATACTACAAAAATATTTTTATTTTATTTTAGTTCATAAAAATATCTATGTGTACTTGCAAAGTGACCAATAGACTGACCTCTCAGTACCTCTCTAGTTGCAGTTAACGGACTGTAAAACAAACAACTCTCCGGAATCATCCATATTGCCACATTTCTGTTGTTGCTTTGCAATTGCTTGCCCCTGTTGCTTGTCGGCTATAAACCAAAGGAGGTTGGAACATTTATGCAAATATGTGAACTCATTTGTGAAATTTTTGTACTTCATAACACCAGATTCTCGTACATAGATTAATGTCTACTTTGAGAGGTGTAGGATATAGAAGAGAACTACGTTAACAACATTGTTTCAATATATTATGGCTGGGATTTTTGTTTCGGCTTTATACCCTACAACACAACTTGTGTATTTTTGCATTTATTTGTAACAGGGAGAGAAGATTGTTACAAAATACCAAATTTGAAGCAATTTCGTTGAAAATGTAGATAAAATTAGAAAATTCCGAATATCAGGAGGTACAGATATAGGGTAACTATAAAAAAATTTAACCTATACAGACAGTTCATTGCAAAGACGTTTCTACCTACTGGGAATGTAGTATTCCCAATTTCCAATTTACACCAAATTCGGTTCAAAACTATTACTAAAGTAAAGAAAACCATGGCAAAAATTTGCTCATTTTCACTCGAGAGCGTATGTTTCGCTCCCGATTGGGAGTTCGAATTGCTCGAAGAGTGGGATTTTTTTTAAAGAGTCCAATTGTCATTCATTTCTTTTGTGTGGGAGCTCTCCCGAGTCACTCCTGTTTGAAAAATTAGAGTAGAAGCTATTCTTTAAAACTTGCTATATCTAACTATATCTCTCTTAACAAGAAACCTGAAATGAATATGGAATTTATGATTTCGCATAAAACTGGATATAAATGTTCGATTTTCCAGTAATTTTGCCCATACCAATATTTATACCCTACACCACAAGGTGGTCAGGGTATTATGTCTTTGCGCATTTGTTTGTAACGGGCAAAAGGAAACGATATAGACCCATAGTTCCTTTTGATGATCTGCATAGAATCACATTCTGAGTCGATTTATGCATGTCCGTCCGTCTGTCTGTCTCTCCATGTATTTTTGTGAACAAAGTACAGTTCGAATTTATTGCCCTATCGAAATGAAATTTTGCACAAATCACTTGTTTGGCCCAAGGACGAACCCTACTGAAATTGGAGATAATCGGTAAAAAATTAGATATAGCTCTCATATATATATCTTCGTCTGATTTGCCTTTTATTGTGCACCAAACGTGTAATATAAGCCCGAATAGTATGGAATTTTGCACATACAACCAAATTAGGCCTGAAAATAAGTATGCCAAATTTGATCGAAATCGGTTTAGATATAGCTATAGCTCCAATATATATTGTTCATCCGATTTGTTATTTTTGTCCTCCGCAGCCGTAATATGCACTCTGTAACAACACTATTTGGGGAAATATATCAAATACAGCTCAGAAATAACTTTGCTAAATTTTATCGAGATCGGTTCAGATTTGGATATAGCTCCCATATATAACTTCGTCTGATTTACCTTTTATTGTGCACCAACCGCCTAATATATGTGCAAATGGGATGGAATTTGGCACTTACGACCAAATTGAGTCTAGAAACTAGTATGTCAAATTGGTGAAGATCGGTTCAGATATAGCTATAGCTCCCATATATATTGTTCATCCGATTTGTTATATTTGTTACCCACAACCGTAATATGCACTCCGTAACAACGATATTCAGGGAAATATATGAAATACAGCTCAGAAATATCTTTGCCAAATTTTATCAAGATCGGTTCAGATTTGGATATAACTCTCATCTATATATACATATATATATTATATATATATGTATATATATCTATATATATATATATATATATATATATATATATTTATATATATAAATATATATATATATATATATATATATATATATATATATATATATATATATATATATATATATATATATATATATATATATATATATATATATATATATATATATATATATATATATTATAATTATAATCATGGCATGTGTGATTGAATTCTCCCATAAAAACTTTTAATTGTTATGTGGAGCTCTACTAAATTAGCAAAGTGGTTTAGGGTATCATAAAGTCGGACCCGACCGACTTTAAGACTTTCTTTACGGATTTTATCTAAATTAGGTGAAGCATAAACATGGAATACTTCGACAGACTATATCTGGTACCTCAGGCACATTTTCTAAAAATTATCACATATTTCATATAAAGTGATATAGTCCAAACCTGGATGGATAGATGTTGTCCATTAGCCCATTCCTTCAGAACCCACTTCATAGAGGGTCAAGAGTTTGAATAATCATAACAGAAGTCAAAATATATTTAAATAATCGAACATTGGCTGAGACTATACATCTGTCGGCAGAACCGATTGATACTTTTTAACTTCCCTCCACCATACTATGGAGGGTATATTTATTTTGTCATTCCGTTTGTAACTACTCGAAATACTCATGTAAGACCCAAGAAAGTATATATATTCTTGATCAGCGTAATATTCAAAGACGATTTAGCCAGGTCCGTCTGTCTGTTGTAATCACGCTATCTTTCGAACGAATTTAGATAGAAGGCTAAAATTTTGCACACATGTATATTTTGCCAATAGGCAGGTTAAGTTCGTAAATGGGCCAAGTAGGTACACGTTATCATATGGCCCCCACCGTTATACCTCCCGATATTCGGTATTTTGATGATTTTAGCAACATTTTTCACCGGAAGAGTTTCAAATTTGGCATTTAAAGATCGAAATAGATACCACAGCCTAAGACAGAAAATTGTCTATGCAGGTCCACGTCTTCGTATAGCCCCCATATAAGGGTGCCTCCCTATATTCGGTATTTTGATGATTTTAGCGACATTATTCACCCGAATTGTTTCAAATTTGGTATTTGAAGTTCATAATGAATACTACAGCCTAAGGCAGAAAAATGTGTGTGTAGGTCCAGGTCTTCGTATGGCCCCCATATAAAGGTACCTCCCAATATTCGGTATTTTGATGATTTTAGAGACATTATTCACCCGAATTGTTTCAAATTTGGTATTTGAAGTTTGCAATGAATACTAAATCCTAAGACAGAAAATTGTTTGTGCATGTCCACGCCTTCGTATAGCCCCCATATAACTGTAGCCATATTATTAACCAATTTTTTTTTTCTAAGTTTCGCATTTGATTATTGTAATGGCTTATGAAAAAAATTACCTATGCAGATCCATGTCGTCGTATTGACCCTAATATAACGGCTACATTCGGTATTTCTAAGATTTTAACGGATTTTATTGTTTTTGAGAATTCCCAAATGGTGGAGGGTATTCAAAGTTCAGCCCCGCCGAACTTACAGCTTTTTTACTTGTTAAACTATATATTGGTATCATATCCCTAATCCTTGCCCTCTCCATAAATAGTTTTTTCTATAGAACTCAAAAGCAAATAACAAAATGAAGATGAAGTATAATGTTCACTGAACTTCCAACTAGAAACTGTTATTAACTACAAAAATATTCAACACCGACGCACACATACAAACAACTCGATGAAGCTTAATAAGTCTGGTTACCCAACGGATATGTTTGTGTTCTATTCGAATTTTGTGGTTAGCCTTACAATAATGCTTCGTTCGCTCTATGTATACGGTATGTTTGTACCAGTTGCCATTTAATTGTAGGTCTTTAACAAAGCCTTTGATGTAGTTTTGCTGTTATCTTATCCATTTTTGTTGTATTTTTATTTCGTAATACATTTTTAGAAACAAGAAAATTGAATGAACTAAAAATATCCTGAATTTAAATATCAGCAACAACACCCCCGACAAGTTGGGATGAACAACAGGCTTTTAACCAACATCTATGGTTCAACACAAATGTCCGAGTTGATGGTGGTGGTCACAGTAGAACTGTCGGCCTGTCACACATTTTGCTATTCATATGAGAAATATATATATGCGGTTGGTTGCTTTGAGATGTATTTAAGCTCGAATGGAATTTGATAAAAATATACAATTATTGAATTCAATAAATTAATTTCATTAATTTTAAGATTAAGATTATTTATTAAACGCCCTTATAGATAGACGATGTCATGTGGTTCTTATAAGGATTCAGATTCCATCTTTCATTTTCATACAACGTGTCGAAATACATATTGAAATTAAATATTTCCTCTGTCCCAGAACAAGAAGAATGTAATTTTTTTACTTCAACATCGTAGTAGATTCTTGCAGGTTTTGGAACATGCAATTGTATCATGGCTCCTAAAATCTGAGATTTTATATGTATTTGAAAAATCCCGTCATAAAGATACTTAAAATACTAACTATTGATCCATGCAGTTGAAAATCGGTCATAATTGCGTCATTAAAAATTGACTTGGATAGACGTACGGATAAACATAACTGGATCGACTAGACTTTGATCGGTATACTGCATTACTTATACCCTCAGCCATATGGCTACAGAGGGTATATCTTATTTGATACGGCCCAAATGAAATAATGGCTTTAGACCCTAGGTCTCTTTGGACCAAATCCGTTTCAGGACATTTGGAGTCGATCTAGAGATGTTCGTCCGTCTGTCTGTCTGTCTGGTGAGCTCGATAATATAATATCCGATTTGGTTCCAAATTGGTACATCGCAATATTATTGTCAAAATTAAAGCGAGTTCGGAAGTGGGCCACATCGGTCAAAAATTCTGGTATCTCACCTCCAAAGGTCAAAATTTTCAAAGAAAATATTTTATCTCATAGAAGAGAAAGAATCATTTGATTTTGTTTAAACTTTGCGAATCTCAATATTTCATCGGTATCAATTATAGCGCGAAAATGGATATTATCGGTCCACTTTATTAAGAACTTCTTCACAAAGGGTCAGCATTAGGAATAACATTGGGAAACAAGAGTCCTATGGTCTACAAATTTTGTATATTCCAATATTTATACTAACACAAGATCTGGTGTGAAGGCGTAATATGTCGGACCACTCCATTATGTACCTCCACCACAAAGGGTTAAAATTTGGAATAATTACAAATATTATAAAATTTGAAATAAGAGTCAGATTGTCTTCAACTTTCATACATTCCAATGTTTTATTAACAAAAGATCAGGTGTGAAGGTAGGATATGTCAGAACACTCCTTCTTGTACCTCCCCCAGGCTGTGTCAAAATTTTAAATAATTATATCTCTCACAAAAAAAGCCTCAGATTCTCTTAAAATTTCATACATTCCAAAGTTTTATTAACAAAAGATCTGACCCATAATGGGTAACAATTTTAAATAATATTTTTACTAAAGCAAGTTCTGTTGTGCAAATTATATGCATCGGCCTACCCCTTCACGTTTTGGAATACTTATATCTCAGATTACTCCTATACAAATTGGTAATAGATGTGCACATCCACATATTATTATATCCTCCACCATATTATGGAGGGTATATTAAGTTTGTCATTCCGTTTGTAACACCTCAAAATATACATTTTAGACCCCACGAAGTATATATATTCTTCATCAGCATAAAACTCTATATCGATTTAGCGATGTCCGTCCGACTTTCCATCTGTCCGTCTGTGGAAATCTAAACCGAACGAAATGAAGTAGGTTGATAAAATTTTTTCTCAAATGTGTATTATGTCCGCAGGACTTTGGGTATGAAAATGGGTCATGTAGGTCCACGTTTTGGTATAGCCCCCATATAATGGTGCCTCCTTTTGTTCGATATTTTGTTGATTTAAACGACATTGTTCACCGGAATTGTTTCAAATTTGGTATTTGAAGTTCGTAATGGATACTACAGGTTATGACAGAAAATTGTCTTGGCAGGTCCACGTCTTCGTATAGCACCCATATAACGGTACCTCCCGATGTTTGTAACATGTCTAAATATTCGTCGTATATATTCATAATCAGCATAAAATTCTAAGTCGATTTAACGATGCCTGTCTGTCTGAAATCACGATACAGGCCACATTATTTGACGTAGAGCGTCAAAATTTAGCAGAATAATTTGCATTGTATCTAGGATGGTTGGTATTGAAAATGACATATATCGGTCCATGTTTTGGTATAACCCCCATATAACGGTACCACCCGATATTCTGTATTTTGATGATTTTTGCCACATTTTTCACAGATTTGTCTGAGAATTGGTACTTGTAGGTCATATTGGGTCCTCGTTCGTGTGACGAAACATTGTATGTATAGGTCCACGCTTTGGTATAGCCCCCATATAACGGTATCTCCCGATATTCGGTATTTTGATGGTTTTTGTCACATTTCTCACGGAGTTGTCTAAAAATTGGAATTAGTTGGTCATAATTGGTTCGAGCTCCGTTGGCAAAACATTGTATGTATAGGTCCACGTTTTTGTATAGCCCTATATAGCGGTACCTCCCGATATTCGGTATTTTAATGATTTTTGCCACATTTTCCTACGAATATGTCTAAACATTGGTATTTATGGGTCATAAGTGGTTCTCCAATATATGGGTTTCCATTACCCTAAGGTGAAGGGTATTAAAACTTCGGCATGGCCGAACTTAATGTTATTTTACTTGTTTTAGCTATATTATTTACTGCATTTTTTTAATTCAAGGATCGCAATTGAGTATTGTAATGGTTTATGACAATAGTTGCCTATGCAGGTTCACGTCGTCGTATAGACCCTAATATAACGGCTAAAGTCGGTATTTTTAAGATTTTAATAGAATTTGTAGCGGATTTAATTTTTTTGAAAAAATTCTAAAATCGTTCCAAATAGTGGAGGGTACTCAAAGATCGGCCCGGCCGCACTCACAGCTTTTATATTTGTATTTATATTAGATTGAAGCTGTGAAAGCCTTCTCTTTGTCAGCTATGGATATAACCTCCTCTGAAGGGGGATTGGGTTTCTCAAAAAAATAAATACTACTACTATAAGATGTAAATAGTACTTCATAGAACTTCTGTGTACAGCTCCTGTTTGGACCGCCCTCTCGGTAAAAAAAAACCCTTTCCAACGCTACCATTCATTTTGTCCCATAGAGAACAATTTTTTTCCCAGATTGTGAAGTGTATAAAATTTGCATCACCATCGAATTTAATTAATTTTCTTCCATTTTTTCCCCACTCTCCGCCAATCGAAACTCTCTCTTGGAAATTTTATTTTCATTAAATCCCAGCACATTTAACCACACATAAATGCAAATTTGCAAGCAATAACAATTTTTTTTTTAACTTCTTGCACACCAGCTGATTTCGCCATATCAAGCTATGTGTTTTCAATTTGCTTAAAAATAAAAAAAAGAATTGCGTTTAGAAAATGAAAAACAAAAAATCTCATTGAAATTTTCCCATTGTTTTCAATTGAAATGGAATTCAGGTTTTTTTTTGGTCTTTGTTTTAAATTGTTCGGCAATGCGAACTCAACTCACACGCACACAAAAGAAGCCTTTGTTTCTTTGAAACGCTGCATGGATTCAGTTGGTTTGGTTGTGTGTTTTTTTTTTTATTTTTAGATAAAAGAGAATGATGGTGAATGCGTGTGTGTGTGGGTGAGTGGGTGTACAGGAGTTATTCCATTGTGTCATGGATGCCATGGTTTATATTTGTGTGAACATAAATACGAATATATAAATGCGTATGGTAGTGTTCCATTCACATTCTGGCCCTTGGCTTTAACAGAGCTACGAGCGTATTATAATAAAATAAATGCCATCATTAACCTTGAACTGTAAGGCGTGCCAAAATGCCTGACACATACAAACCTATTCGTCCATTGTCTGCCGAATAATAAATATGGAAATGAAAAAAAAAAAACACTTAATAAAAAATATTGTGCGGAATTTTGTCTATTAAGAAGGCAAAGGTAATTGAGAATTTTTTGTTTTGCCTCGGTATAGAGAAGGAAAATTAAGAAATATTCCGGTAGTGCTCTCAAAACATAATTCCCAGAATTTTTTTTTCTACATCCTCTACTTTAATGCTGGAGTAAGGTCTGTGGAGCCCATAAATTTTCATCGAAGTGGACCAACTCTACAAGTAGAAATTTGAGTACCAGGATCTGTTACGTGTTTACCAGGAGGGCTTTTCGAAAATGTAAGAAAAAAAAAACTTTAGTAAGCATTCTACCATCCTATATTAAGGGTGTAAATAAAATCTATAAGCCGAGATCAGTCTATAGAATAATAGAAAGAGTCCGCTACCTCGTCAGCGAATGGCCCACCTTAAAATTTTAGATACCTTCCAGAAGTTCGTGTTATGCCTTTTTAGTACTCAATATTCGAAATTTGTTCATTTTTAAAATATGTTTCATATTATTCATGTGGTTCCTTCTTCGTAAAGAATTAAAGTAAAATTTTTTCGAGAAGATTACTAGCAAAACCATTGCACAATGGACCAAAGTTCATTTTTTCTGTGCAAAATTTTCGGAATATAAACCCTTGATACGAGCAGTGTGCGACCTCAATATGAAATTTCACAATTTCAGGTCTATGCCTTCACCCAATACCAAATATAATACCACTTAGTACATTTCGAACAATTTGTGGTACAAATTTCCATACCACCTCCATATCAATCCCAGATACAGACAGAGGACACAATATCAAATTTCGGGACCCAGTAAACTCTTGAAACCTACTGTATAACCCAATATAAACCCTTGAAACCTACTGTGTGTGACCTTAATATGAAATTTCCCAATTTCAGGTCTATGCCCTCACCCAATACCAAATATAATACCACTTAGTACATTTCAAACAGTTATGGTACAAATTGTCATACCACCTCCATATCAATCCCAATATCAAATTTCGGGACCCAGTACCTAACTTATTGCCCTTTACGACTGTCCTTAAAAATATAGGACGCATTTCCAAACCACCGCCAGATCTCAAACACAACTATCAAAATGAGCCTCAATGTCAAATTTTAGGATTACAGCACTACATATTCACTGAACACCAAATTTAGTACTATTTGGTACATTTATAGTACGCATATCCAAAACCAGTTCTTTCTCTTAACCAAACAGTGGCATCCATATCAAATTCGAGGATTTCAGCTCTATTCCCTCCTCAATACAAAATTTATACTATTTAGTACTTTTCGTACAACTATAGTACTCATTTCAAAATTTATTTCCATTTCTCAATCCCAGATACAAAAAAGAACATAAATATCTAATTCCTGGATTTCAGCCCTATCCCTTCACTCAATACCAAATTTAGTACCAATTTCAATTGAGTTCTTTTCGTGCAAATATAGGAAATATTTCCAAACCACCGTCAAATCTCAAACACCGATACCATCAGTAATTTAAATATAAAATTTCTGATTTTTTTCTCTATTCGTTCATCCAATACGAAATTTACACACATTTCCAAAACCACCTCCATATCTCAGTTCCAGATACCAACACAGATCTCAATATCAAATTTTAGGATTCAAGCCCTATCACTTCATCCAGTACCCAATTTTGAGCCATTTTGTATTTTTCGAATAATTGTAGTAAACATTTTCAAACCCCCGTCAAATCTCCAACAGAGACCGTAATATGAAATTTGAGGTTTTTTCCCTTTACCCAATACCATATTTAGTACCACTTAGTACTTTTCCTACAATTATAGTACACATTTCCCAAACCACCTCCATATCTCAATATAGATACCAACACAGACCTCAATATCAAATTTGAGGATTACATAAATATTCCTTCACCTAATACAACATTTAGTACCATTTAGTACTTTTCGAACAATTATAGTACACATTTCCAAACCACCGCCAAATCTCAATTTCCGATACCAATAGAGACCACAATATGACATTTGTGGATTTCAGCCCTTTCCCTTTACCCAATATCAAATTTAGTAGCATTTAGTACTTTTCGTACAAATGTAGTACACATTTCTAAAACCACCTCAAAATGTTAACTTCAGATACCACCAGTTATCTATACGTCAAATTTCAGAATTTTATCTATATCCCTTCACCCAATACTAAATTTAGTGCTACTTAGTATTTTTCATACAATTACACATTACATATATCAAAACCACCTCCGAATCTCAAACACAGATGTTAACAGCCGTTTAAATATCAAATTTCAGAATTTTATCTCTTTCGTACAATTATTGTAAACATTTCCGATACCACCTCCATATGTCCAGTCTCATACCAAATTTCAGATTTCAAGCACTTTCTGCTCATCCAATACAAAATTGTACCAGCTATAGTACCATATAGTACATTTTGTTCTTTTGTAGCACACGTTGCCGAAATCACGTTTTTTAACAACAAACCTGACCGCAACAGGGACCGCAATACAAAGTTTCAAAATCCCAGCTTTATCCGTTCTCCCTAAACCAAGCTGTTTCAAATTACTTACCATTTAGTACAGTTCGTACGCTTAGTATGCATTTCCAAAACCATATTTAAACTAATTTTACAATCTTGATTCTCATACCGAATTTTCATGTTTTTACCTCTATCCGTTCGCATAATACCATGATACAATTTCAGAAGTTTTTTAAAAATTTTGAACATTTCCTAAATATACAGTTCGAATTTCCATTAACCCTTTCGTGCGTCTATCCTGCACTCCATCAGTGACTCTCATTCCAAAACTTCAGAATTCTAGTTCCATCGGTTCATCAGAATTGAAATTAGTACCAAATTAAGGACCACATAGTAGATATTAGTATGAATTTCCAGATCTTCTTACATACGCCAATCCTACACTGCCACAGTAATCCCAAATTTTAGGATTCACATCCTTTTGGTTCACCCAAATACAAATTGTACGTAATTAAGTACATTTCAGTACAAATTTCCGAGACTACCTACATATCCCAATTCTACACTCCGACAGTGATTTTATTTCCAATTTTCAGGATACCAGCTCTAGTGCTTAACCAAAAGCCAAATTGTGCCAAATTTAGTACCATTAAGTGCACTTAAGTACAAATTTTCACGACTATCTACATCATACAGTCCAATAGAAATCTTATTTTAAAATTTCAGCTTTCCGGCGCTACCGGCTCACCCAAAATTTAAATTGTACCAAGTACACATCAGTACCATTTATTACACATCAGTATGCTTTTCCAAAAATATATGCATACCTCAGTCCTACAATGCAATACTAATCGTATTTCTAAATTTCTGTACTCCAACATTATTGTTTCTCCAAAATTTAAATTGTACCAAAATTTTGTACCATTTAGTACACACAAGTACGAATCTCAAAGACTAACTACATTTCTTAGTCCTACAATGCAATACTTAATTTATTTCCAAATTTCAAGATTCCAACTCTATCGGTTCAACCAAGTCGTAATTGTACCAAATTTATTACCATTTAGTACTTTTCGTGCACATAAGTACAAATTACGAACATTTTCCTCCATATCCCAATCCTATACTCCGCTAATAATGTTAATTTCAAATTTCAAGATTCCATCTCCATCCGTTCCTTCAAATTCAAATTGCACTAAATTTGGTACCGTTTAGTACCTTTCGTATACATAAGTGCACACGACCAAAACTACCTCTTTACATCGACTATACCCCTAAATCTTGATTTCCATTTCAAATTTCAAGTTTTTAGCTCTAACTCTAAATGATACCAAATGTAGTATATTTTAGTACTGGTCGTAACCTAATAGTGCGAATTTCCAAAAGCTATTTGGTACATCTATCTTACCATCAGTGGCCGTCATTCCTAATTTAAGAGTTCTAGCTCTACTGCTTCCTCAACTACAGAGGATACCATCTTTATTACCTCTTAATACTTTTCGTACCGTTCAAGTACGGATTTCCAAAAACCCAGCCTTATCTGACCCCTTCGGGCCAAGAGTGAGATTCTAGCTTCTGTCGTTTCGTCTGGGCGTTGATGATTTTTTGAGTCAGTCAACTACTTTAATTTTTATTTATTTATGTTAATCAACATTATATGGGCCCATCTCCAAACGCGATCGATGTTTCGAAAAATATGTTGATGTATCAAGTTTGGAATAAATCGAACACTATTTTCTTTTCCTGAAACCGGAGCAAATCGGAAATTTGATTTAGGGTCTAAAACCGTTATTTCAATGAAGCACGTTTTGGCCGTATCAAATTTTGTATACCCTCTGTGGCCATTTAGCTGAGGGTATGAAGAAATGTCTTCTATAAAACATATATATTTTCTGTTAGAAGACTTAGAGACTAGTGACAGTCTTCTGTGAATTTGTAGCAGAAACTTAATTAGATGCGTTACAGAATTGAAGGAAACTCTGAAAATTAAAGTCCTATTTAGTTCTATATAAAAGTGCACGCTTAAAAGCAGGATAAATGCATTAAAGTCCCATCAAAATGATAGCTCATTTGCAGCCGGGACCCATGGATTTAGGAGAACTATTTGAATTTTCTTTTCAAAAAATCCAACAAATTTACTACACCCCTATTTTTTGTCGTGGCACACTAAAGTTCAATTATTATCCAATGTGATAACAAAAACAGCAACTAACAATCAAAAACATTTTTCAACATTTCGACATTTATTTGAATTCCTTTTTGGATGCATTTAATAAATTTTCAATGCTCGCAAAAGAAAAGTTGTGGCAAAGAATTTCACTTCCTTCTCTCAACTGTTATCTGGTTTCGTTGGCATCTCGTTTGGCATGCACTCAATTCGAATGGAAGAAACTTTTTTCAACAGTGGCTTTCGAACTAAAAGAAGAGCCAACCAACAACAACAACAACGACAAATGAAAAGCACTAAAATAAACAAGAAAGTTTCACGACAGTGAAACCAGTCATCCGTTCATTCAGTAAGTCAGTCACTGGGCCATTGTGGGGCTCAATTCGTTTTCAACGAAGTGCAGCAAAGGAAAAAAATATATAAATGAAATTTACATAATTATCCTGTGGTCGAAATAGTTGAACTTATGAAGCAATGAATTCCTTATTCATTTATACATATTTTTCAAATTAAATTGGTGAAACCACAGAAAAATAGTTCCGGTTTTGAATATTGTAAACTTTTATTGGGATGTTTGGGAATTTTCTTTGGAAGAGGAAAAAAATTAGAAAACGGAAAAAGTAAGTATATGTGGTAAGTATAAAATATCATTGGACAACATTTCGAGATCTTTTCATCAGACAAATATACAGGGTGGGATAAAAAAAACTGCAACAAAATCAAACGTAACGTATAATTTTTACATTTTTTGAATGATAGCAAAAATGTCGGAAATAGCATCAAATTTTAGAGTAAGATTAGATTTGTTCGAATTGGTCACCTTTGGCACGAATCATGGCCTCCAATAAAACCGTCACACGCTGCCCGAATGTTGCTCTGCAGTATTTTCGCCCATTGTTCCGGCGAAGCGCTTGCTTGAGGAAATCGACACCTTGCTTTCCAAAATACTCCAGACACAATAGTCCAACGGATTGGTATCCGGAGATTTTGGTGGCCATTGTGCGCTGGAAATGACGCGAGGAACCTCATTTTGTAACCATTCTTGGGTGGCGCGTGCTGAGTGCGATGATGCTGAGTCCTGTTGGAATGTCCAAGGTCTGCGGCCAAAATGTTTGTGTGTCCAAGGTTTTAATACACCCTCCAGAATAATTTCGCTATAATATTCGGGATTTATTCTGATGCCACAGTAGATAAATACGAGTGGAGAGCGACCACCCACACCATTACCTTGGCCGGCGCTTAAGTTCTGGTGGTATATATCTGCCTGTTGTAATCACGCTATCTTTCGAACGATTTGACATAGAAGGCTAACATTTTGCATACATGCGTAGTTTACCAGTAGACAGGTTAATTTCGTATATGGGCCATGTCGGTCCACGTTTTCGTATAGCCCATATGACCCATATGACGATACCTACGATATTCGGTATTTTAATGATTTTAGCGACATTATTCACTGGAACTGTTTCAAATTTCGTATTTGAAGTTCGTAATGGGTACTACAGCCTATGACCAAAATTTGTGTATGCACGTCTTCGTTTAGCCCCCATATAACGGTACCTCCCGATAGTCAGTATTTTGATAATTTCACAAACATTATTCACCAGAATCATTTAGAATTTCGTATTGGAAGTTCGTAATGGGTACTACAGCCTATGACAAACATTTTTGTATACAGGTCCACGACTTCGTATAACCCCCATATAACCGTTATCATTTAAGTGGTAGTTTTTTGTACTTATTCAAGTTCCTTCGAAATGGTGAAGGGTATTAAAAGTTCGTCACGGCCGAACTTAGTTGCGTTTTTACTTTTTGAAATTTTAATGGTTATATCCCGAGCTCATTTTTCATTATTTTCCGAATGGAATATTGCGAAATGTTTAGCTCACGATCCATTATTCGACCGCTGCGACTCGGGTTTCGATCAAGTCGCTTCCATATTTTTCGAACCTTTTCTGCTGATGTTGCTGTTTTCTTCCGTCCACTTCCTTGACGTCGGGCTACGCTACAAAGATTTATTCACATTTAAATGCTGGAGTGCTCTAGCGATAGCCACTTGTGGTTTTCCAGCCAAATATAAAGAAATCACACTATCACGCTTGAATTTCATCACGAATAACTTTTTTTATGGAAAATTCTCACCAAAATGCTTTTGTACCGCTGTAAACAATATAATGAGCTGTCACTGGAATAATTTTAACACCTGTCGGACAAGTGGCTTAGGAATGACAGCAGTCTGAATTTGGTTGCAATTTTTTCATCTTGCCCTGTATGTGGTAAGTGAAAAATGACATTGGAAAATATTTCGAGATATTTCTTCAGGCAAATATATAACACTGCATACATAGGCTAGCATATTTTTTTTAACGGATATATCAAATAAATAGTCTAAGTTTATAGAATCTAAAAATGAAATATTACAAACCTAAAATTTATATTCAGATTCAAACTCCATCAGCAATTTCACTCAATAACGTGTATTGAAATATAACATTTCAACATTCTAATATTTAATTCTGTTCTCTGAATTTTTTAGCAAATTGTTTTTTATTTCCTTTAAAAAATTCCGTGTATCAAAAAAAATGATTTTATTATTTTTTCTTTCTAATGGAAAAGTTTTAATAGTTATAACTAGTTTTAATAGTCATAAATGAAATGTGTGTGTGTGTTATTTGGCTTTCTGCAATGCTCTCATCTGTCGTTCGTCGTTTAGTTTTATAGACCTCATCATATATTGCAACTAAATATCGTGCGGTTGGTTGAGCTCTCGTTGAAGGTAATTGAGTTAATTGGGTTTTAATAAGTTTAATGTTGTGGAAGCAAATACGAAATGCGATGGTTTTGCGGTATTAATGTCAAAAATAAAAATTTTCAAGCTTTTTAGAGAATTAAAAAAAAAAAACAAACGAAATGTGCCCCAATAAAATCCATTCGAAAAATTAGAAATTTTTATATAGTATAAAGCCGAAACGTTAAATTGCAGATGATTCAATGGGAGATTGGTTATCGTTGCAAGAACCTGTGAAAATATTGAATACCAATTCTATATAATTTCCTACAAACAACGATACAAGTATACCAAATTTTAGACTAGAGTTGTACAAATCTAGTTCGATCGAATGAACTAACTCCTCATCTCTAGTTCTGTGTATTCCATTAGTTTTTATGAAAGCTCTGCGTATGAGTGATGTGGAATGTATGAAATTACTTATTCGTTTTTATGTCTTTGTGCATTTGTTCGTAATATTTATTAAAATAATACAATAATTTTCCAAGCTTTACTTATAAGCGCGGATTCTTTAAAAATATATTTATAAGCTGTATAAGCTTTACTTGTAAGTGTGGTTTTTTTAAAAGTAATTTTCCAAGCTTTGCATATAAGCGTGGATTTTTTAAAAATATATTTCCAAGCTTTACTTATAAGTGTGGATTTTTTAAAAATAATTTTCCAAGCTTTTCTTATAAGCGTGGATTTTTTAAAAATATTTTTTTAAGCTTTACTTATAAGCGTGGATTTTTTAAAAATATTTTTTCAAGCTTTACTTATAAGCGTGGATTTTTTAAAAATATTTTTTCAAGCTTTACTTATAAGCGTGGATTTTTTAAAAATATTTTTTCAAGCTTTACTTATAAGCGTGGATTTTTTAAAAATATTTTTTTCAAGCTTTACTTATAAGCTTAGATTTTTTTAAAATTATTTTTCCAAGCTTTACTTATAAGCGTGGATTTTTTAAAAATAATTTTCCAAGCTTTACTTATAAGCGTGGATTTTTTAAAAATATTTTTTCAAGCTTCACTTATAAGTGTGGATTTTTTAAAAATATTTTTTCAAGCTTCACTTATAAGCGTGGATTTTTTAAAAATATTTTTTCAAGCTTCACTTAAAAGCGTGGATTTTTTAAAAATATTTTTTTAAGCTTTACTTATAAACGTGGATTTTTTAAAAATATTTTTTCAAGCTTTACTTATAAGCGTGGATTTTTTAAAAATATTTTTTCAAGCTTTACTTATAAGCGTGGATTTTTTAAAATATTTTTTCAAGCTTTACTTATAAGCGTGGATTTTTTAAAAATATTTTTTTCAAGCTTTACTTATAAGCTTAGATTTTTTTAAAATTATTTTTCCAAGCTTTACTTATAAGCGTGGATTTTTTAAAAATAATTTTCCAAGCTTTACTTATAAGCGTGGATTTTTTAAAAATAATTTTCCAAGCTATACTTATAAGCGTGGATTTTTTAAAAATATTTTTCCAAGCTTTACTTATAAGTGCGGATTTTTTAAAAATAATTTTCCAAGCTATACTTATGAGCGTGGATTTTTTAAAAATATTTTTTCAAGCTTTACTTATAAGCGTGGATTTTTTAAAAATATTTTTTCAAGCTTCACTTAAAAGCGTGGATTTTTTAAAAATATTTTTTCAAGCTTTACTTTTAAGCGTGAATTTTTTAAAAATATTTTTTCAAGCTTTACTTATAAGCGTGGATTTTTTAAAAATATTTTTTCAAGCTTTACTTATAAGCGTGGATTTTTTAAAAATATTTTTTCAAGCTTTACTTATAAGCGTGGATTTTTTAAAAATATATTTTCAAGCTTTGGATTTTTTAAAAATAATTTTCCAAGCTTTACTTATAAGCATGGATTTTTTAAAAATAATTTTCCAAGCTTTGGCGTAGAGCGTGTAAATTTAGCAGAACAATTTGTATTGTGTCTCGGATGGTTGGTAATGAAAATGAGATATATCGGTCCCCATATAACAATACCTCCGGATATTCGGTATTTTGATGATTTTTGCAACATTTTTTCACGAATTTGTCTAGTCTTTGCAGGTCATAGAGGGTTCTAGCTCGTGTGGCGAAACATTGTATGTAAAGGTCCACGTTTTGGTATATAACGGTACCTCCTCATATTGGGTATTTTGATGATTTTAGAGACATTATTTACCGGAATTATTTCAAATTTAGTTTTTGAAGTTCGAAATGAATACTACAGCCTATGACAGAAAATTGTCTGTGAAGGTACACAACATCGTATAGCCCCCTTAGAACGGTACCACCCGATATTCGGTATTAACGGATTTTTTGTTTTGAAAATTGCCAAATTTGTTCCCAATGTTGGAGGGTATTAAAAGTTCGACCCGGCCGAAGTTACAGCTTTCTTACATGTTCAAGATTGATTGAACTTTTTTTAAATATATACTTACAATTAGTCACAATTATATAATTTTAATTTACCTGCAAATAGAAAAGAATATCTACCATTAATTCAAATTCAGTAGGAAAAAACTTATAAAGTGGAAGACAGAACAACAAAGAAACATTTGAAAAAGCTGGAGAATGTGTACACATCACTCCCCATACCTCTGGGTTACTATACCATTTTCATTATTAGTTTTCATTTCAGACCACAATACTGCTCCGAGTACACAACAATCAAATTGATATTAAAAATTTTTCGTACAATATGTACATAAGTTATTATATGGTCCTGCCTCGTATTACTCTCTCACAATGAAAAGGAAATGTCATCTTTTGTGCTGTCAAATTAAAATGAAATACATATCCCCCGAACATATGGCCGTTCATGGAAATATGAACAATGACATATGCACAAGCACACATCACACACACATACTTTTGCACACAATGTGAATGAGAATAGCGCCAAGGGATATTCGCATACTCATGTTACCATTGAGAGCTTATCGCTGTGTTCATTTTGGTCGGATAGCGTGAGTGTGAGTGAGTACTCTCTCTCTCTATCTCTCTAATATGTATTTCACATTAATATTTAAAAAGAGGGAGCTTAAATGGGATTAAAATTGATATTTGTATACCCACGATAATGTCCAGTCCACGGGGACATTACAAATCAGTTTTATTATTAACTGATGCTTTTTTTGCTACGTAAGGGTAAATATAGTTTGGTCATATCGTTAACAAAAAGAGGGAAAATTTCTTTAGAAATTTGCAGATGAAAAATATGACCAGGTGAAAAAAGCAATTTGTATAAAACGAATTAACATGACCAGAGATGGAGTGGTCAATCCTCTATATATACACGTTAGAAAGCATCAGTAGGTTTGCAGAGAGGTATATATACCCTCAGCATATTACCATTTACCTACACATAAAAGAGTTGTGAAAAAACTGACTGACTGACTGACCTAGAATCAACGTCCAGCCGAAACGGCTGAAGGTAGAATCTAGAAATTTGTCTGGATTTTAGGAAATTCGCACTAAACGGGTACGAAAAGTACTAAAATTTACGAAAAAAAAAACTTGGCCACACAAAATGAGCAGATATTTTGAACTGATGAAGATGTACCAAAGGGTTTTTGGAAATACAAACTCTAGGGTTACTAAAAGTTCTAAAGTGGTACTAAAATTTCTAAAAAGGTACAATTTGGTATTATGTAGAGGGATAACGTTAGAAACATACAATTTGACACGAGAATCAAGGCTGGAGAGAAATTTGGATATATGAGGGTGGTTTTGGAAATACAGGGTGAGATAAAAAAAACCTCAACAAAGTCAAACGCCATAATTTTGGCATATTTTTTAATTTTTTGAATGTTGGAAATATTTGGAAGAAGAAAAAATATTAGAAAAGAGAAGAAGCAAATATGTGTAATATTTGAAAAATGACATTGGACAATATTTCGAGATCTTTTCATCAGACAAATATACAAGGTGAGATAAAAAAAAAACTGAAACAAAGTCGAATGCCATATTTTTTTCATTTTTTTTTTATTTTATTGAATGAAAGCAAAAATGTCGGAAATAGCATCAAATTTTAGAATAAGTGTAGATTTGTTCGAATTGATAACCTTTGGCACGAATTATGGCCCTCAAACGGTCAATGAAACCGTCACACCCTGCTCGAATGTTGTTCTGCGGTATTTTGGCCATTCCCGACGAAGCGCTTGCTTTAGGTGATCGACACTTTCGTATTTTTTAGTGCCAACTTTGCTTTCCAAAATACTCCAGACACAATAGTCCAACGGATTGGTATCCGGAGATTTTGGTGGCCATTTTGCGCTGGAAATGAAGTGAGGAACCTCATTTTGTAATCATTCTTGAGTGGCGCGTGCTGAGTGCGATGGTGCCGAGTCCTGTTGGAATGTCCAAGGTCTTCGGCCAAAATATTTGCGTGCCCAAGGCTTTAATACAACCTCCAGAATATTTTCGCGATAATATTCGGCATTTATTCTGATGCCACGACAGAGAGCGACCATCGGCTGTTATGGCAGCCCACAGAATCACCATGGCCTTGATGGCGCTTGAGTTCTAGTGGCCAACCGAAGGTGCACATTTTCAGCTGACCGCTTTGGCAAGTAAACATGATCATTTTGTTTGTTTACAACTTGCTGGACAACGAATGTTTTCTCATCGGAAACGGAGAAAACCAAATTCGGCAGTTCACCACTTTCGGCCAAGCGAAGCAACTCTTTAGCTATTTGGAGTCTATTTTCTTTCTATTGCGGTGTAAGTTCTTTCACTTTTTGGAATTGCAATTGTCCAGAATTGCAATTTACCCCGAGATCATTTTTAAATATTTGCCGAAGGGAATTCGAAATTCTCACCAAAATGCTTTCGGTACTAAATTTGGAACAGTATGGTTAAGGGTGAACGGAAAAAGCTGGTAATTTGAAACTTTAGTATTGGGGTCCCTGTAATTGGTGATGTGTTAGTGATTAAGGGGTGGCTTTGGAAATGTGTACTAAAAGTGCTAAATTGTACTATATTTGGTACAGTTTGGTATTGGCTATACAGATAGGGCTTGAAATCCGAAATTTTGTATTAGGGTCGCTGTTCAAGTGTAGCCCGGGCATATGAAAGTGATTTCGAAAATGTGTATAATTTTTGTACGAACAGTTCAAAACAGTAAAACAAATTTGTATTATTTGTATTGTATTATTGTAATTCGTATTTGTATTTGAAGGGATGGATATAAAATTCTGAAATTTGATATTTAGATAACTGTTCATGCCTGTGGTTAAAATATGGAGGGTTTTTCAGAAATATGTGCTTTAATTGTACGAAAAGCACTAATTGGTACTAAATAGGGTATGAAGTGAAGGGATAGACATAGAATCCCGAAATTTGACATTTAGGCCTCTGTTAGTATGTGGAATTGACATATGGAGGTGGTTTTGGAAATGTGTGCTAACATTGTTTGAAAGGTACTAAATAGTACTTAATTGGGTATTGGGTACAGGGATGGAGCTGGAATCCTGAAATTTGGTATTAAGATCTCTTTCGTTATCTGGAATTGAGATAAGGAGGACGTTTTTGGATATCCGTTCGAAAAGTGCCAAGGTGTACTAAATTGGGTATTTGGGTGAAAGAATATAGCTGGAATCCCAAAATTCGATATTGGGGTCTCTGTTGGTATCTGGAAATGAGATAAGGGGGAAGTTTTCCAAATGCATATCATAATTGTACGAAAAGTTCTGAATGGTACTTTATTTGGTATTGGGTGAAGGAATAGAACTGAAATCCGTGTGCTATAATTGTATGAGAAGTACTAAATAGTACCATGAAATTGGATATGGATGTCAGTGTTGGTGACTGTGGTTGGAAAAAGGGTACGAAAAGTACTAAATAGTACTAAATTTAGTATTTCTTAAAGGAATAGAGTGGAAAACCAGAATTTTGATATTGAGGTCTCTGTTGATATCTGGTATTGAGATATGGAGGTGGGTATGGAAATGTGTACTATAATTGTACAAATAGAACTAAATAGTACTATATTTGGAATTTGATGAAGGAATAGAAATAAAATTCTAAACTTTCATATTACTGATGGTATTTTTGTATTGGTTAAAGTGGTAGGGTCGAAATCTTCAAATTTGATATTGAGGTCTCTGTTGATATCCAGAATTAAGATATGGAGGTGGTTTCGGAAATTCGTACTACGAATGTACGAAAAGTACGAAATGGTACTAGATTTGGTATTGAATGAGGATATTGTGTTAAAATCCTGAAATTTCTATTTGGATGTCACCACTGTTACCTGTGATTGAAATAAGGAGCTGGTTTTTGGATATGCTTACCATAATTTGGTAATAAATTTGGTAATTCTTTAACCGAACAAAAGAACTAAATAGTACTACATTTGGTATTGGATAAAGGAATAGAGCGGAAATACCGAAATTTTCTATTGATGTCACTGTTGGTGCTGTAATTGAGAGAAGGAGGTGGTTTTTGAAAATCGTACTATAATAATAGTACGAATAGTACGAAATGGTATTAAATTTGGTATTGGTTGATTGAGTAGGTCTGGAGTCCTCAAAAATTGATATTAAGGTCATTGTTGGTATCAAGAATTGGAATATTGAGGTGGAATGTGTACTTTAATTGTACTAAATAGTACTAAATTTGGTATTGAGTGAAGGGATAGGTCTGAAATTCTAAAATTTGATGGGAATGTCAGTGTTGGTGTCTCTAGTTGAGAGAAGGAGGTGGTTTTTGGAAGTACGTACGATGAACCTTCGTAAAGTACAAAATGTCACTCCTCGATTAAGGAAAGTCTTGAATATGAATGAAGTATGGAGTGTGTGAAGTGGTTCAGCTGAAAAATAAGTACGCTGTGTGAAGTTTTGTTTTGAAAATGTTTCCAAGGAACAGGGAACACATTGTGCGTTTTGAGTAGTAAAATGAACTGGTGGAAAGAGTCTCATATTTTAAGGTTGAATGTTAGTTGACGAAGTAGTGGGTACTTGCTGGTATAGATATATTTATAAATGAGCCATGCATATATCGTGGTTATTTTTGCTCATATCGCGATCGTGGACTTCTGTATATTTTTATATAATTTAAGATTTTTCAAAATATTGACCTTGTGTTGGAAAAATACAAGAAGGATTGGGCTGATGTATTTCGTCGTCAGTGTCAATAGAAGTCGAATGGTCATTATTGTCGAATTTTGCAAGTGGCCTCTCTGATATTAAAATTTTGATGCGCGAAATTACAATCGAATCTGATACGACTTCCATAATTTACGAGATATTTTAGATTTTCGAAAAAAAAATTGTACCAGAGGATAAGAGGGATAGTAATTATCATTAATTTCTGAACCTGTGTGCAGGATAACAAGGTCGCGAGCCAATGTTAATAAATTTCGCATCTTACCTAAATCTCATATAATTATAACGAGGTATGAGGTTTGAACCAAATCCAATACTTCCCAACCTTTTTATGAGATTAATAGCAAAAATAGGAAACTTACCTTTTCTTAACCCTTTTTTTCAACATTCTCTCCGTAGCATATCTTTCTCCCCACAAATTTACATCTAACAAATCCCCATAAATAAAGTTTTCATTTTGTCTTCTTTTATTGCAATCAAGACAACACAACGTTTTGGATAACTGCCAACCATCAACATGTTGCTTCCAACAATCTCTCTATTCGTCTTCCATTATTAACTGAACTGTATCAAACAGCGCACAACAAATCTATCATCACCCAGAGTGAAGGGAGACAAGTGAACTCAAAAGTAGATAAAGGAGAATCATTACAATTCCCCCAAGAGAAAAAAGCACATGAAAAAGATATAAAAAAGTTTGGTGCTGCGCTTCAAAAGCAACAGTCCGAATCATATGACACATAAAATTAGTACTTACAAAAAAAGAAAGCTATAAAGCATTTTCTTATTACACTTTTTTAGTTTGCAGATGAGATAAAAGTGACTGGGAGCAGATGTGTATAAGAGCAAAATTGTTGAATCATAATTGCATTTGGATAAAAAGTTTAAACAAAAACAAGTAAAAACACATTAAGTTCGGCCAGGCCAAACTTTAAATACCCTCCACCTTAGGGTAAAGGAAACATTAGAGCCCATTATGACCCACATATACCAACTTTTAGAAAAATTCATGGAAAAATGTGCCAAATATCATTAATATACCGAATACCGGGAAATACGGCTATATGGGGCTATACAAAAACGTGGACCTATACATACAGTGTTTCGCCAAAGGAGCTAGAACCCATTATGACCTGCAAATACCAATTTTCAGAGAAATTCATAAGAAATGTGTCAAAATACCGAATATCGGGAGTTACCGTTATATGGGGGCTATACCAAAAAGTGGACCTATACATGCAATATCTCACCACACGAACTGGGACCCGTTATGACCTACAAATACCAATTTTCAGACAAATCCGTGATAAAATGTGGCATAAATCATCAAAATACCGAATATCGGGAGATACCGTTATATGGGAACTATACCAAAACGTGGACCGATATATCTCTTTTTCAATACCAACCATCCTAGACACAATACAAATTGCTCTACTAAATTTTTGCGCTCTACGTTAAATTTTTAATTAAAAATTCATTTGAAGGAGACCTCTTTATTTAAGGAATCTTGTCTAAATGTTTTGTGGATTGTAATCCTATATATAAAGGTTCCATATTTATATATAGAGGTACCAGAAGGAATGGACCTTTATTGCACATCTCCGAACTCGATCTAAATTTGGCAATAATATTACGATGTACCAAGTTTGGACCAAATCGCATACTACCTTCGAGAGTTATCGTGTGCACCAGACAGACGGACGGACGGACGTCGCTAGGTCGACCTGAAACAGATTTGGTTCAAAGGGTCTAAAACTGTTATTTCGATCAATCTCGTTTTATATACATAATTCTCTTTCAAGGGATAAAGTACCAACAGAGAACTCCTTATGTAGAATTTCAGACAATTTCATTTAAAAATGTTCCAAAAATCATCTAAATATCGAATATCGAGAGGTACGGAACGGACAGATGGATGGACAAACGGACGGAGAGGAGTAAATCGTCTTAGATTTTTACGCTGGTCAAGAATATATATACATTGTTGTGTCTAAAATTATTATTTCGATAAGTTGCAAACGGAATGACCTACATACCTTGTGTGGCGGAGGGCATAAAAAAGAAAACCGAAGGGACATACACAAACCAGCTAAGCGGCTTATTTGACATAGTGTGTAGAATTTATTGTTTATCCAAATTTAACACCGGACACTATCCAAGTACGACTTAAGTTCTACTGGCTAATCATCATCTTCTCAGCAAAACTAAGGATTTGTGTTCGAACGGGAGTACTCCTGCGAGTAAAAAATATATATATTTTGACATTTCACTCAAATGAAAACGTGCAGGCTTCGAAGCCACAGTTGAAAACCTTTTATGGGTCTTCCTTTGAAATTATAGTTCTTTTTGCATTGGTCTACTCCATCCGATCCCTTCCTTTTAGACGGAATACAATACTTATTGTTATGTCATGTAACATAGTTATATAGTTATAAATCCTACACTAAACTAAAGATATATTCTGAAATCCGATATTGGTTAAGTATACGGGGACAAAACCCGCCGATATGTAGCTAGTTTTTTTTATACCCTCCACCATAGTATGGAGGGTATATTAAATTTGTAGTTCTGTTTGTAACACCTCGAAATACACATTTTAGATCCCACAAAGTATATATATTCTTAATCAGCATAAAATTCCATGTCGATTTAGCGATGTTCGTCCGCCTGTCCGTCTGTGGAAATCACTCTAGCTTCCGAACGAATTGAAGTAGATTGATAAAATTTTACTCAAATTATATTATATTTGCAGGACTTTTGGTATTAAAAATGGGCCATGTGTCCACGTTTTGGTATAGCCCCCATATAAGAGTACCGATATTCGGTATTTTGTCCCGATATTCGGTATTTTGATTAACTTTGCGACAATATTCATCAGAATTCTTTCAAATTTGGTATTTGAAGTTCGTAATGGATGCTACAGCCTAGAACAGAAAATTGTCTGTGCAGGTTTACGCCTTCGTATACCCCCCATGTAATGGTTTCCCCGATATTCGGTATTTTGGTGATTTTAGCTACATTATTCACAGATTTTGTTTTTATACCCTACACCCAAAGGTGGTCAGGGTATTATGTCTTTGTGCTTTTGTTTGTAACAGGCAAAAAGAAAACAAGATAGAACCATAGTTCCTTTTGATGATTTGCATAGATTTGCATTCTGAGTCGATTTATGAATTTATGCCATTTATCCATGTATTTTTGTAAACAAAGTGCAGTTCGCATTTATTGCCCTATCCAGATGAAATTTTGCACAAATCATTTGTTTGGCCCAAGGACGAACCCTATTAAAATTGGAGATAATCGGTAAAAATTTAGATATAGCTCCCATATATATCTTCGTCCAATTGTTTTTATTGTACACTAAATTTGTAATTTCAGCCCGAATAGTATAAAATTTTGCACATACAACCAAATTAGGCCTGAAAATAAGTATGCCAAATTTTATCCAAATCGATTCAGATATAGCTACAGCACCCATATCATCCGATTTGTAATTTTTGTCCTCCGCAGCCGTAATATGCACTCTGTAACAACAATATTTGGGGAAATACATCAAATGCAGCTCAGAAATACCTTTGCTACATTTTATCGACATTGGTTCCGATTTGGATATATCTCCCATATATAACTTCCTCCGATTTACCTTTTATTGTGCACCAAACGTCTAATATTTGCCTAAATGTGATGAAATTTGGCACTCACGGCCGAATTGAGCCTAGAAGCTAGTATGTCAAATTTGGTGAAGATCGGTTCAGATATAGCTATAGCTCCCATATATATATATATATATTGTTCATCCGATTTGTTATATTTGTTACCCACAGCCGTTATATGCACTCCGTAACAACGATATTCAGGGAAATATATCAAATACAGCTCAGAAATATCTTTGCCAAATTTTATGGAGATCGGTTCCGATTTGGATGTAGCTCCCATATATATATCTTTATCTGATTTTTAATTTATTTTGCACCAAATGGGCAACACTCGTCCGAATTTAAAAGATACAAATGCTTCGGCATATTTAGTCCCTTGAACTTTAAATTATAATTATAATCATAGCGTGTATGATTGAATTCTTCCATAAAAACTTTTAATTGTTATGCGGAGCTCTACTAAATTAGCAAAGTGGTGTAGGGTATCATAAAGTCAGCCCCACCCGACTTTAAGACTTTCTCTACTATTTTAAGTTTCGCATTTGAATATTGTAATGGCTTATGATAAAAGTTACCTATGCAGATTCATGTCGTCGTATAGACACTAACGTAAAAGCTACATTCGGTCTTTTTAATATTTTAACAGAATTTTTAATGGATTTTATTGTTTTTGAGAATTGTTGTTGCAAAATCGTCAGGCAAAATCCCATTATTGTTGTTTTTATAAAAACAACGTTTGTTTATGAGTGGAGAACGATGGTAATGTTTACCAGGGGGGTAAGGCAGGGAATACCTAGGTTTCGGAAAGAGCCACCAATCCTCATCAGTTCCCTTGTTTCTTGTCTGGGATATCCTCCCCAGAAGTTATTTTAAAAAATAACTTCTATGACAAAAACATTTTTTTTTACCCAAGTGACGAGATCGTAAGCTCAATAGAAGAGGAACAAAAGAATTACATAAAACGGAAATTCTTTTGGAAAATCTTCTAAATCTTACAACCGCACTTATAAACATTTACATCTTTCTCCACTTGTTATGCTTTCGTTCAACCTGAACGAAGTAACATAACCATGTAAGTTGGTTTTGTCTGTCTATTGAGCTTACGATCTCGTCACTTGGGTAAAAAAAAAATGTTTTTTGTCATAGAAGTTATTTTTTAAAATAACTTCTGGGGAGGATATCCCAGACAAGAAACAAGGGAACTGATGAGGATTGGTGGCTCTTTCCGAAACCTAGGTATTCCCTGCCTTACCCCCCTGGTAAACATTACCATCGTTCTCCACTCATAAACAAACGTTGTTTTTATAAAAACAACAATAATGTAATTTTGCCTGACGATTTTGCAACAACAAAATACTATGGTATCCCAAACAAGCAAGCCAAACACTGTTTTTGAGAATTGCCAAATTCGTTCCAAATGGTGGAGGGTATTCAAAGTTCGTCCCGGCCGAACTTACAGCTTTTTTAATTGTTAATTTTCATTATTTCTCTAATTACAGCCCTGCAATTATTATATTGTTTTAATATACAAATATATGTACATATGTTTTTGGAAAACAAAAAACTAACAACACACATATACATATATATGTATTATGTGGTCATAACTTACAAAACACCGCTGGGCATTTCATACCAAACGAAAGAAAAACACACAAATATACCCATACAAACAAGTGCTGGTTAAATTTACAGAAAACAGTTATTTCCGACTCTTTTATAACCAAAGCAGAGGAAAACCGGCCAAAAATTAACAAAACTTAAAAAACGAGGAGGAAAAAACCAAACATTTTCATTCCTTGTGGGGGTGGCTTTACATTAATAGCAGAGCATCATTTCTCTCGGACCACATTGTATTGTCCAGAGACCATGTCCATGTCGAGGTTGCATTGTGTTATGAGTAAAGAGTTATATGGTACAAAAGAACAGAACTCTCAAGGACTATTATGTCAAGGAAGTTAGTTTTAACAGTTGCTTGAAGTCATAATAATAATAATGTGTGTGTGTCTGTGTATGTGTGTGTGCAAAAACATTTATGACCTTTTAATGGAAAGAAATAAAAACTTGTCGCCACTTTTGTACTGCCCTCAAACAAATTGGAATTTGAAAGTGTCAAAACTGTTTTCAAGATTGTCGTTTCTATTAAGAACTAAAAATGAAAAATGCATAATAATTGTGACAACAAATTTAGATGGAGTGTGTGGCAAGAGTCCTATTGGCATTGGAAGGAAATAAATTAAAGAGAAGGCATGGAAGGAACTTAAAACTTCCATAACTTCGATAGTGCTCTTGAAAATATATTTTTATTTGGATTCAAATTTGAAATTGTTACATTCTCTCAAATATCAGTGCAGCCAAAGTGCTGAGGTATACAATAATTTGTTATACCCTCCACTATAGTATGGAGGGTATATTAAATTAGTCATACCTCGAAATATACATTTAAACCCCGTTCGACCATCTGTGGAAATTACTTTAGCTTCCGAACGAAATGAAGTAGATTGCTAAAATTTTACTCAAATGTATATTATGTCTGCAGGACTATTGGTATTGAAAATGGGCCATGTAGGTCCACGTTTTGGTATAGCCCCCATATAACAGCTTCTCCCTATTTTCTGTACTTAGGTGATTTAAGAAACATTTTCCAACGGCAATATTTCAAATTTGGCACTTGAAGTTCGTAATGGATGCTACTGCCTATGACAGAAAATTGTCTGTGCAGGTCCATGTCTTCGTATAGGCCCCATATAACGGTACCTCCCGATATTGGGTATTTTGATGATTTTAGCGACATTATTCACCGGAATGGTTTCAAATTTGGTATTTGAAGTTCGTAATGGATATAACAGAATTTGATAGAAAATTGTCTGTGCAGGTCCATGTTTAGGTGTTTAGCCTTCATATAATGGTACCTACCGATATTCGGTATTTTGATGATTTTAGCTACATTCTTCACCGATTTTCAAGTTTCGAATTTGAATATGATAATGGCAAAAGTTACCTTATGGAAAAAGTTGCCTATGCAGGTCCACGTAGTCGTATATACCCTAGTATAACGGCTACATTCGGTAGTTCTAAGATTTTAAAAGAATTTTAACGGATTTTATTTTTGTGAAAATTGCCAAATTCGTTCCAAATGGTGGAGGGTGTTTAAAATTCGAACCGGTCGAACTTGCAGCCTTTTTTATTGTTTTTTTAATTTTTATATTCACAACCAAGGCTTAAAAACGGCCATAGTAGTATTAAAATCTAGTGCCAATTATGCAATAATTGCACTGAACAACACAGAAAAGTAATTACGGGGGAAAATTCGGCAGATTATGAAAATAAGGGCAAAAAGTTAAAAAGTATCTGTCGGTTTTGATGGCAGATGTATAGCTTCAGCCATAGTTCTATTATTTGTATATGTTTTGACTCCTGTCGTGATTATTGAAATATTTGACCCTCTATGGAGTAGGATCCGAAGGAATGGGCAAATGTTGCCCATTTCGTATCGGAAATAAATGAAAAAGATATACATTTTGCGACATGCCAGGTTTGGACTTGGCTACTTCCTTCACTTTATATGAGAAACAGGGTGAGATAAAAAACTGCAACAAAGTCTAACGCCATAATTTTTAGATTTTTTTTAATTTTATTGAATGAAAGCAAAAATGTCGGAAATATCCGCAAATTTTAGAATAAGTTTAGATTTTTTTGGATTGGTCACCTTTGGCACGAATTATGGCCTTCAAACGGCCAATGAAACCGTCACACGCTGCCCGAATGTTGCTCTGCGGTATTTTGGCCCATTCCCAGCGAAGCACTTGCTTGAGGTGATCGAAACTTTGGTATTATTTAGCGCCAACCTTGTTTTCCAAAATACTCCAGACACAATAGTCCAACGGATTGGTATCCGGAGATTTTGGTGGCCATTGTGCGCTGGAAATGAAGCGAAGAACGTCATTTTGTAACCATTCTTGGGTTTCGGGTGCTGAGTGCGATGCGGCAAGTTCTGCGGCCAAAATGTTTTCGTGCCCAAGGCTTTAATACACCCACCAGTATAATTTCGCGAAAATATTCGGTATTTATTCTGATGCCATGGTCGATTATGTTATGGCAGCCCACACCATCACCATGGCCGGCGCTTGAGTTCTGGTGCACATTTTCAGCTGATCCCTTTGGCAAGTAAACACGATAATTTATGTTTATTTACAAACTGCTGGACAACGAATGTTTTCTCATCGGAGACGGAGAAAGCCAATTTCGGCGATTCACCACTTTCGGCCAATCGAAGGAACTCTTTAGCTCTTTTGTGTCTATTTTCTTTCTGATGGGGTGTAAGTTTTTCCACTTCTTGGAATTTCAATGGCTTTACCCCGAGCTCATTTTTTAATGTTTGCCGAATGGAATATTGCAATATGTTCAGCTCACGAGGCAGTTTTCGGCCACTGCGACGCGGGTTTCGTTCAAGTCGCTTCTTTACTTTTCGAACCATTTCTGCTGATGTTGCTGTTTTTTTTTTTTCGTTCACTTCCTTGACGTCGAACTACGCTACCAGTATCATGGTGACGAGCGATGTTACGAGACACAAAAGACTTATTCACATTTAAATGCTGGAGTTCTCTAATGATAGTCACTTGTCGTTTTCCAGCCAAATACAAAGAAATCACACTATCACGCTTGAATTCCATCACGAACAATTTTTTTCTGGAAATTCTCACCAAAATGCTTTTGTACGTTTGTAAACAATATAATGAGCTGTCACTGGAATAATTTTAACAGCTGTCGAATAACAGCAGTCTGAAGTTGGTTGCAGTTTTTTTTATCTCACTCTGTATTTCATGTTCACACCAGATTTTGGGATATTAAAAATATTTTGATGTGTGACAATCAAAGTCTTTTGTCTTATTTTATAAGAGTCATAATTATTCTAAATGTCGGCCCTTTGTGGGGGAGGTACTTGATGGAGTGGATCGATATTTCGCACCTGACTTTGCAGTAAAGCAAATATTAGGATTTGCAATTTGGAGCAAAATCGGATTATCCTTACCCTCTCTGTGCAATAAAATATTGTTTTGAAATTTTCGAATTTTTGTGGGGGAGGTACCAGACGGAGGGGACCAATATTACCCATCTGCGAACTGGATCTAAGTTTGATAATAATATTCCCATTTACCAAGTTTGGACTAAATCGGATACTCTTTTTCAGAGTTATTGTGCACACCAGCCAGCCAATCAAACGGACGGACATTGTCAGATTTACTCTAAATGTTCTGAAACCTATTTTGTGAAAAGTGACCTAGGGTATAAAACCGTTAATTCGATGAGGCACGTTTTGGCCGTGTTAAATGATATATACCCTCTGTAGCCATATGGCTGAGGGTGTAAAAAATGTGGAAGAGGGGGAAAATTGTCTTCCCTATTTAGGTTATTTTTCCTTGTAAACATTCAAAACGCCGATACACGTGTCATCTATTTTTACCTCTACTTTCATAATCTGCTTGATTTTTCCTGTAATTATTTTTTGTATAGCACCGTGTTATTATTTATACATATAATTTTTTTCCATTTTTTTGGTTTAAAATCTAATTTTATTAACAATACCAAAATTAGACAACACAAATTTAAAGGCTCCCCCCGAAACTCGCCCAATTCATTAATTAAACGATGTAATTTGGCCAACCTCCGCTCTCCATCCTCCCCTCCCCTCCCCACCAACATTACATTTTCACAACAAAACGAATGACAATAATTATCATCTGTTGATTCAATGCCTGTAACGGTCTGCATAATTTTCCTAAGCTAAACTAATCCATCATTTATTACCGCAATGCCAGTCCGGAATGTCACAAAACGCCACGCTTGAAACAAACACACACACACACACACTCGATATAGAGAATTATGTAAATTTCGAATACGAGAAAATTTCGGTTTTGCTAGTAAATGAAATGTTATGCCATGCGGAATGCTGTGTATGTGTGTGGCCAATTCCGTTTCAGGACGTGGTCTGAACATAACTGTCATGAAGTGCCGCGGAGGGTGTTGGTGCGGGTGCTGTGCTGTGTTTCGACGGCTAATATAATTGTCGCCACAACTGTTGTTTGGTTGCATTGTAACATTGTAATGTCGAAACAGCGGAAATTAATGGACACAACAACAGCGACAGCGACAACAACACCAAATGGCGGAAATTAATGTAGAAGGGCGTTTTTCATAAACGTACAAAAGGTGTTTTTTATATAGAGATTATTTTGTTCATTTAATATCAAAATTTAATTTTTAAAGCATTTGAAATATGTTTTCCTTTAAAATTAATTGGAAAATGGTAAATCGATAACTATTATTTTTTTTATTAATTAATAAATAAATGTTCAATATAGTACTAATAATTACATTGTAAATATTGACAATGGAAGTATGGAGCAGAGGGATGCATACCCATTGAGACGGCTTAATCACTCTTGGTGGAATTCCGAAAAAAAGTTGTGAGCAAAACATTTTTATCAAAGATCTGTGTTCACAGTCAAACCGCCCACGTAAGTATTTTTTATACCCTCCACCATAGTATGGAGGGTATATTAAGTTTGTCATTCCGTTTGTAACACCTTGAAATATACATTTTAGACCCCACAAAGTATATATATTCTTGATCAGCATAAAATTCTATGTCAATTTAGCAATGTCTGTCCGTCTGCCCCTCTGTCCGTCTGTGGAAATCACTCTAGCTTCCGAACGAAATGAAGTAAGTTGATAAAAATTTACCCAAATGTGTACTATGTCAGCAGGAGCCATGTAGGTCCACGTCTTCGTATAGCCCCCAAATAACGGTACCTACCGATATGCGGTATTTTAATGATTTTTGCGAAATTATTTACCGGAATTGTTCCAAATTTGGTATTTGCAATTAGTAATGGATACTACAGGCTATGACAGAAAATGAGTCATGTAGGTCCACGTCTTCGTATAGCCCCCATATAACGGTACCTCCCGATATTCGGTATTTTGATGATTTTAGCGACATTATTTACCGGAAATGTTTCAAATTTCGCATTTGAAGTTCGTAATGGATTTTAACAAAAGTTTTAACGGATTTTATCGCTAAATCGACATAGAATTTTATGTTGATCAAGAATATATACTCTTTGTGAGGTCTAAAATGTATATTTCGAGGTGTTTCAAACGGAATCACAAACCACTACTACAAAACTTATGCCCTCCATACTTTGGTGGAGGGTATAAAAATAGCTGAGAAGCCTAGGTCTACCAAATGGAAATGTACGTCCGAAATTTACTCCATTTAGGCTGATTTTAGTCATTATTTGCAAATAAACCTGAAATTGCAATAATGATATATATGGGAGCAATATCCAAACCTGAGCCGATCTCTATCAAATTTTGCAAAGGTATTTTCGAGCTTTATAAGATATTTGGTACCAAATATCAATGTTGTGGAGTGCATATTACGATATTGTCCATTTGGTGCACAATTAACCCTAAATTGATTGAAGATCTATATAGGAGCTATATTTAAATCTTAACAGGTCTTGATAAAATTTGACAGAGGTATTTCTGGGCTGTATTCGGTATCTGGTACCAAATATCATTCAGGTACATATTACGAACGTGAGGGACTTAAACACCAAATCGGATGAAACATATATATGCGAGAAATATCTATATCTGAACCGATTTTCATCAAGTTGTCTGTACTTGCTTCTAGACATATTTAGGTCTGATTTGCCAAAATGCAGGTCATTTAAGTTGATATTGTCCATTTGGTGCAAAATTAACCCGAAATCAGTTGAAGATATATATGGGAGCTATATCAAAATTTTAACCGATTCCTAACAATTTCAATACGGTTCGTCCTTGGGTCAAACGAACATTGTTTGGGAAATATCATTTTAATCGGATAATAAATGTGACCTGCATTTTGATCAAAAAAAAAGTACATGACCAGACGGACGCACGAATGGACAGACGGACTGACATGCATAAATCGACTCAGAAAATGATTCTATGAAGATCCTTAAAAGTATCTATGGGTCTATCTCGCTTCCTTTTCCATGTTACCAACAAATGCACAAAGACATAATTCCCTTACCACTATGTGGTGTAGGGTATAAAAAGGTTTAACACGAAATTCGTGCAACGAAACTAAATATTAAAGTGGACTTTTCGCTGACGAAGTAGCTGGTATTTGCTAGTTATTTTATACATAAGCTTTTAATACAGTACTTATGTCAGAGCTATGGATAACGGAAATATGCAAATTTCGCATTTTGGTACTTATATCTGTTTCCTGATAAGATAAGTATTATTATACCCTACACCACAAGGTGGTCAGGGTATTATGTCTTTGTGCATTTGTTTGTAACAGGCAAAAGGAAACGAGATAGACCCATAGTTCCTTTTGATGATCTGCATAGAATCACTTTCTGAGTCGATTTATACATGTCCGTCCGTGCGTCCTTTTGTCCATGTATTTTTGTAAACAAAGTACAGTTCGTATTTATTGCCCTATCCAGATGAAATTTTGCACAAATAATTTGTTTGGCCCAAGGACGAACTCTATTGAAATTGGAGATAATCGATCAAAATTTAGATATAGCTCTCATATATATCTAAGTCCGATTTGCCTTTTATTGTGCACCAAACGTGTAATATCAGTCCAATTAGTAGGGAATTTTTCACGTACGACCGGAAAATAAGTACGTCACATTTGATCGAAATCGGTTTAGATATAGCTATAGCTCCCATATATATTGTTCATCCGATTTGTTATTTTTGTCCTCCGCAGACGTAATATGCACTCTGTAACAACAATATTTGGGGAAATTCTATCGAGATCGGTTCCGATTTGGATATAGCTCCCATATATAACTTCGTCCGATTTAATTTTATTGTGCACCAAACGTCTAATATTTGTCCAAATGGAAATTTAGCACTTACGACCGAATTGAGTCTAGAAGCTAGGATGTCAAATTTGGTGAAGATCGGTTCAGATATAGCTATAGCTCCCATATATACTGGTCATCCGATTTGTTGTATTTGTTACCCACAGCCGTAATATGCACTCCGTAGAAACTATATTCAGGGTAATATATCAAATACAGCTCAGAAATATCTTTGCCAAATTTTATAGAGATCGGTTCCGATTTGGATATAGCTGCCATATATATCTTTATCTGATTTCAAATTAATCTTGCATCAAATGGGCAATACAATTCCGAATTTAAAAGATACAAATGCTTCGGCATATTTAGTCCTTTGAATTTTTATACCCTACACCACAAGGTGGTCAGGGTATTATGTCTTTGTGCATTTGTTTGTAACAGGCAAAAGGAAACGAGATAGACCCATAGTTCCTTTTGATGATCTGCATAGAATCACATTCTGAGTCGATTTATGCATGTCCGTCCGTCCGTCTGTCCGTCCGTCCGTCTGTCCGTCCGTCCGTCCGTCTGTCCGTCCGTCCGTCTGTCCATGTATTTTTGTAAACAAAGTACAGGTCGCATTTATTGCCCGATCGAGATAAAATTTTGCACAGATCATTTGTTTGGCCCAAGGACGAACCCTATTGAAATTGGAGATAATCGGTCAAAATTTAGATATAGCTCCCATATATATCTTCGTCCGATTTGCCTTTTATTGTGCACCAAACGCGTAATATCAGCCCGAATTGTATGGAATTTTTCATATACACCCAAATTAGGCCTGAAAATATTTGTGCCAAATTTGATCGAAATCGGTTCAGATATAGCTATAGCTCCCATATATATTGTTCATCCGATTTGTTATTTTTGTCCACCGCAGCCGTAATATGCACTCTGCAACAACAATACTTGGGGAAATATATCAAATACAGCTCAGAAATACATTTCCTAAACTTTATCGAGATCGGTTCAGATTTGGATATAGCTCCCATATATAACTTCGTCCGATTTACCTTTTATTGTGCACCAAACGTCTAATATTTGTCCAAATGGGATGGAATTTGGCACTTACGACCCAATTGAGTCTTGAAACAAGTACGTCAAATTTGGTGAAGATCGGTTCAGATAAAGCTATAGCTCCCATATATATTATTCATCCGATTTGTTATATTTGTTACCCACAACCGTAATATGCACTCCGTAACAACGATATTCAGGGAAACATATCAAATACAGCTCGGAAATATCTTTGCCAAATTTTATCGAGATCGGTTCAGATTTGGATATAGTTCCCATATATATCTTTATCCGATTTCAAATTAATTGTGCTCCAAATGGGCAATACAATTCCGAATTTAAAAGATACAAATGCTTCGGCATATTTAGCCCTTTGAACTTTAAATTATAATTATAATCATAGCGTTTATGATTGATTTTCATTGTGATGCGCAGCTCTACTAAATTAGCAAAGTGGTGTAGGGTATCATAAAGTCGGCCCCGCCCGACTTTAAGACTTTCTTTACTGGTTAATTATAATTATAATCATAGAGTGTATGATTGAATTCTCCCATAAAAACGTTTAGTTGTTATGCGGAGCTCTACTAAATTAGCAAAGTGGTGTAGGGTATCATAAAGTCGGTCCCGCCCGATTTTAAGGCTTTTTAAGGGAATAATTAATTTTATGCCCTCTTCATAATAAAGGTATAACAATTTCGACATGTTTCTTGATGAGAAAATTTTCTTAGACATTATTTGTGTTTTTGGGTGAATACACAAATGTTGTAGAACATAAGTAGAGATTATAATTTTATACCTTCCTTCATATATTTAATTTAATAACATACACACATCTATGCGTGGTTTTGTAAGATTAACATAAAATCAGGTGCCTATTTTTATTTTTAAGAGATTTATTCCTTTGAATACCAATCGGGTTTTCAAGTGTGTTTGTCGACGAAATGGCAGTGACAAAGACAACGACAGATTCTCTGCAACATGTGGGTTGGTTTTAGACATCATAAGACATTTAAAGTGTGTTTGCCCAGAATCCTTAGGAATGGCATTTTCTTTTTTCTGGTTGGTCCATTGTCTTGAATAATTTAATGCTGATAAATAATAAATTTTAATGAGTTCATAATTATGCAGACCCACGTGTTTGTGCCGCTGAGCCATTAGACCAACCCTCCGTACTCCGTAGTCCAAGTCCAAGGCACAGAAAGGACAACCCGCACTCAATTTGATTTTAATATGATATTTTACATTTAAGCGAAGGCGTAATTGTTGCCAACTTAATGGGAGCAATGAAATCATTAGCACTCGATCCCTTAATTGCGAAGCCACAAGTGGTTCGAAAAATACTCGGTATTCAGTGTAATTATCTGCGAGATTTATATTTCAGTGAAGACACACAAAAAAATAAAAACAAATTTATAATTTTTCTTTTTTCAAGAATGCTTGCAAAAATTGTATGCCAACTAACTATCGAATGGGCGGTGTTAACAAATTGACGACATTGCAGGTCGTTTTTTACTTGTTTTCAAATCACGTCATGTAAATTTGATATTTTAATTTTAACAATCCAAGTGACAACCAGTGGGTGTGTTTGTCATTGTTTTTCTTTTTTTTTTTAACTGGGAGTGTTTGCCCACCACTCCCAAATGTAATCCGGCCTTACGCAGTGCGAAACAATGTATCTTGTTAGGTATTTTTAGAATTTAATCGAATTTCGCAAACTTTTTTTTTTGTTGCATGTGACGTTACATTTTTTAAATTTAGAAAAAAGGTAATCCACGAAAATAAATCATTTTTTTTATACCCTGCACCACATAGTGGTAAGGTTATTATGTCTTTGTACATTTGTTGGTAACATGGAGAAGGAAGAGAGATTGACCCATAGTTACTTATGAGGATCTTCATAGAATGACTTTCTGAGTCAATTTATGCATGTCAGTCCGCCTTTCCATGTTTCCTGTGAACGAAGTGTAAGTCGCATTTACTATCCGATTGAGATGAAATTTTCCGAAGTAATATTTTTTTCAAAGTTAGATCGAGTTCGGAGATGGACAATATCGGTCCACTTCTCCTGGTATCTGCCTCACAAAAGGTTAACAATTTCAAAAAAAATAACCTTTGGGAATACCAATATTTTTTTTCTGCGCTTTGTCAGGATCGAAAATGGACAACAATATTTGTATGGCCCAAGCACGAAAACTATTGAAATTGGTGAGAATCTGTTCAAATTTAGCTATAGTTCCTATATAAATATCTTCAACAGATTTCGGGTTAATTGTATACCAAATGGCCAATATCAGTCCGAATGACCTGAATTTTTTCACATCTGAACGAATGTAGTCTAGAAACAACTACTTCAAATATGGTGAAAATCGGTACCGATAGCAAGGTTTTTAAGGCCTTTACATGCACTAGACAGGAATGATAATTAGTATCAGACATCAGATAAAGCTCAGAAACAAATGTTTCAAATTTTGTAAAAATCGGTTAAGATTTGGAAAAAAAACTCCCATATACAGGGTGAGATAAAAAAAACTGCAACAAAGTCAAAAGCCATATTTTTTCATTTTTTTTCTAATTTTATTGAATGAAAACAAAAAATGTAGGAAGTAGCATCAAATTTTAGAATAAGTTTAGATTTGTTCGAATTGGTCAACTTTGGCACGAATTTTGGCCTTTAAACGGCCAACGAAACCGTCACACGCTGCCCGAATGTTGCTCAAATCCAATTTAAGAATAAGTGTAGATTTGCTGAATTTGGTCATCTTTGGGACGAATTATGGTCTTCAAACGGCCAATGAAACCGTCACACGCTGCCCGAATGTTGCTCTACAGTATTTTGGCCCCTTTCCGGCGAAGCTCTTAATTGAGTTGATCGACACTTTGGTATTTTTTAGTGCCAACTTTGTTTTCCAAAATACTTCAGATACAGTAGTCCAATGGATTGGTATCCGGAGATTTTGGTGGCCATTGAGCGCTGAAAATGAAGCGAGGAACCTCACTTTGCAACCATTCTTGGGTGGCGCGTGCTGAGTGCGATGATGCTGAGTCCTGTTGGAATGTCCAAGGTCTTCGGCAAAAATGTTTGCATGCCCAAGGCATGCACCCTCCAGAATATTTTCGCGATAATATTCGGCATTTATTCTGATGTCATGGTCGATTAATACGAGCGGAGAGCAACCATCGGCTCTTATGGCGGCCCATACCATGTTGAGCGCCATGGCCGGTGCTTGAGTTCTGGTGGCCAACCAAAGGTGCACATTTTCAGCTGACCTCTTTGGCAAATAGACACGATCATTTTGTTTGTTTTCAAACAGCTGGACAACGAATGTTTTTTCATCGGACAATCGGAAAACCAAATTCGGCAGTTTACCACTTTCGATGTAAGTTCTTGAACTTTTTTGAATTTCAATGGCCTTACCCCGAGCTCATTTTTCAATATTTGTCGAATGGAATATTGCGATATGTTCAGCTCATGAGCCATTTTTCGGCCACTGCGACGCAGGTTTCGATCAAGTCGCTTCTTTACTGTTCGAACCATTTCTGCTGATGTTGCTGTTTTCTACCGTCCACTTCCTTAGCGTTGGGCTACGCTACCAGTATCACGGTAACCAGCGATGGTGAGAGACACAAAAGATTTGACCAGCACAAAATTCTATGTCAATTTAGCTATGTCCGTCCGTCTATCCGTCTGTCGTCTGTGGAAATCACTCAAGCTTCTGAACGAATTGAAGTAGATTGATTTTATCCAAATGTATATTATGTCTGCAGGACTTTGGGTATTGAAAATGGGCCATGTATGTCCACCTTTTGGTATAGCCCCCATATAACGGCAACATTTTTCACCGGAATTGTTTCAAATTTGGAGTTCGTAAAGGATACTACAGCATAAGACAGAAAATTGTCTGTGCCGGTCGACGTCTGGAATGGTACCTCCCTATAATCGGTATTTTGGTGATTTTATCGACATTATTCACCGGAATTGTTTCAAATTTCGCATTTGAAGTTCGTAAAGGATACTACAGCCTAAGACAGAAAATTGTCTGTGCCGGTCCACGTCTTCGTATAGCCCCCATATAACGGTACCTTCCCATTTTCGATATTTTGGTGATTTAAGCGCCATTATTCACCGGAATTGTATCAAATTTTGGTATTTGAAGTTCGTAATGGATACTACAGCTCACCCTCATATAAGGGTGACTCCCCATATTCGGTTTTTTTATGATTTTAGCGACATTATTCACCGGAAATGATTCAAATTTGGTATTTGAAGTTCGCAGTGGGTACTACAGCCTAAGACAGAAAATTATCTGTGCAGATCAACGTCTTCGTATAGCCCCCATATGCTGGTACCTCCTGATATTCGGTATTTTTATGATTTTAGCAACATTTTTCACCGGAATTGTTTTAAATTTGGTATTTAAAGTTCGTAAAGGATACTACAGCCTAAGGCAGAAAATTGTCTGTGCCGGTTCAAGTCTTCGTATACGTCTGATGATTTTAGCGACATTATTCACCGGAATTCTTTCAAATTTCGCATTTGAAGTTCGTAATGGATATTACAGCCTATGAGAGAAAATTGTCTGTGCAGGTCCACGTCTTCGTATAGCCTCCATATAACGGTATCTCCCGATATTCGCATTTTGATTTTAGCTACATTGCTACAGATTTTTTTAAGTTTCGCATTTGAATATTGTAATGGCTTATGACAAATGTTACCTATGCAGGACCATGTGATCGTATAGACCCTAATATATTAGCTACATTTGGTATTTTTTAAATTTTAACAGAATTTTTAACGAATTTTATTATTTTTGAGAATTGCCAAATTCGTTCCAAATGGTGGAGGGTATTCAACTTTTTTTTATTTCAATTAACATTTTATATTACAAGTATTTCCTGTTTTTATGATTCACAAAAAAAAAAAATTGTAAAAAAAAATAATTATTAAATTTTAAAGCTACATTTTTACTATATTTCCCCCATGGGTCCCAATTAAAGCCGTAATAAACCAAATTTTTACGTAGGCTTTTATTTATTACTTTCAAGGATATTAAATTTCAATGTGGCAAACAAAAAAGGACAACCCAAAACGGGAGACTGAGTGAAGTATTAAATACCGTGTGATAAAAATCTTAATTGAACTGTCATAAAATATGTACCTTTATTGTCGAAAAATTTTGTTACCGTTGTCTGTTTTGTGTGCCGGTGTGTGTGTGTGTGTGTTTTGGTATTTTTATTAGAAATAATAAAGCAACAAATTGTAAAAAAAAAACTTTTTCCCAAAACCAATCACATTAAACAATGTGAACAACGAAGTAGACAATGGCAATAATTATACCAAAAAAAAAGAAACTAAACTAAATTTTTGACCCTCCCAAGAACATTTTATGTGGAATATGGGCAACACCTGGGCTCCACTCGATTTCCAAACGAATAAATGTAATAACCTACATACCTAACTACCCACCAACCACTTCCCCCACACACAACCACAACTTTCAAAAGGACTCTAAACAATACCTTTCAATAACTTGAAATGAGCACACACCCACACACACATATCTGTGTTGTTGGACCTTCAGTTGTGTGTGTGTTGTTCGTCTCGGGAGTGATACACCAAATACACCTTAATGTCTACAAATACAAATGTTATTGGACACCCTGAGACAGGACATTTTATCTTCCACTTCTCTCCCTTTCTGCCTTTGGCACTCTACTCTGCCATTAGCAGTCACCAACTTTATGTCTGTGTCACCCAAGAACGTGTGGGCCAACCGATGACTATTTTATATTACAATTTCAACTTAGCAGAGAAAAAGGTATACAGGACACCTGTGTAATCATATAATTTAGATTTGAAGATAGTCGTCCGCTCGTTCATTCGCACCATGAATTAGGGGGAGAAACAAGCTGGGGGAATAAATGCTGGCCTAATAATAATACATTAGAAACAGGGACAAAAATAAATAATAAAAAGAAAAACGAAGGTATACTTGAAATATATCCTTAAATTAATAATGAATTATTGCAAAAATGTCTTCCCTTTTGCAAAATAATTTTGAAAAATAACTTTGTGCACCAAAAAAAAAAAAAAAAAAAGAGGAATAAAGCATTATATTATGAAAGCAGAACTAACAAGTAAAACAGCTGTAAATACTCTGCACAATTTGGAACGAATTTGGCAATTTTCAAAAAAAATAAAATCCGTTAAGAATTCTGTTAAAGTCTTAAAAATAACGAATGTTGCCGTTATTTTAGGGTCTATATGACGAAGTGGACCTTGCATAGGCAACGTAAAAAACTAGCTAAAATCAACAAAATACCGATTATTGGGAGATACCATTATATGGGGGCAATACCAAAACGTGGACCTGAACAGACAATTTTCTGTCATAGGCTGAAGTGTCCATTACGAACTTCAAACACCAATTTTGAAACAATTCCGGTGAATGATGTCGCTAAAATCATCAAAATATCGAATATCGGGAGGTACCGTTATATGGGGGCTATGCGAAGACGTGGACCTGAACAGAAAATTTTCTGTCATAGGCTGTAGTATCCATAACGAACTTCAATTACCTCATTTGAAACAATTCCGATAAATAATGTGGCTAAAATCATCAAAATACCGAACATCGGGAGGTACCGTTATATGGGGGGCTATACGAAAACGTGAATAATGTCACTAAAATCATTAAAATATCGAGTATCGGGAGATAGGTTATATGAGGGTTATACGAAGACGTGGACCTGCAAAGACAATTTTCTGTCTTAGGCTGTTGTATCCATTACGAACTACGAATACGAAATTTGAAACCTTTCCGGTGATTGATGTCGATAAAATCACCAAAATGCCGAAAATAGGGTGGTACCATTATATGGGGGCCATACCAAAACGTCAAAAATCCTGCAGACATAATATATATTTGAGTAAAATTTTACCAACCTACTTCATATCGTTCGGAAGCTAGAGTGATTTTCACAGACGGACGGACATCGCTAAATCGATATTGATAAAGAATATAACAGGGTGAGATGAAAAACGGCAACTAAATTCAGACTGCTGTCATTTCTAAGCCATTCGTCCGACAGCTGTTAAAATTATTCCAGTGACAGCTCATTATATTTTTTACAAGCGTACGAAAGCATTTTGTTGAGAATTTTTCAGAAAAAAAGTTATTCGTGATGGAATTCAAGCGTGATAGTGTGATTTCTTTATATTTGGCTGGAAAAACACAAGTGGTTATCTTTAGAGCACTCCAGTATTTAAATGTGAACAAATCTTTTGTGTCTTGTACCATCGCTCGTTACCATGATACTGGTAGTGTAGCCCGACGTCAAGGAAGTGGACGGAAGAAAACAACAACATCAGCAGAAATGGTACGAAAAGTAAAGAAGAGACTTGATCGACAACCGTGTTGCAGTGGCCGAAAATGGCTCGTGATCTAGAAATATCGCAATATTCCATTCGGCAAACATTGAAAAATGAGCTCGGGGTAAAGTCATTGAAATTCCAAACAGTACAAGAACTTTCACCACAACAGAAAGAAAATAGACTGAAAAGAGATAAGGAGTTGCTTCGCTTGGCCGAAAGTGGTGAGCTGCTTATTTGGGTTTCTCCGTCTCCGATGAGAAAACATTCGTTGTCCAGCAGTTTGCAAACAAACAAAATGATCGTGTTTACATGCCAAAGAGGTCAGCAGAAAATGTGCACCTTCGGTTGGCCACCAGAACTCAAACGCCGTCCATGGTGATGGTGTGGGCCGGTTGCCATAACAGCCTATGGTCGCTCTCCGCTCGTATTAATCGGAGTAAATGCCGAATATTGTCCGGAAAATATTCTGGAGGGACCTTGGACATTCCAACGGGACTTAGCACCATCGCACTCTGCGCTGTGCTCGCGCCACCCAAGATTGGTTACAAAATGAGGTTTCTCGCTTCATTTCCAGCGCACAATGGCCACCAAAATATCCGGATACCAATTCGTTGGACTATTGTGTCTGGAATATTTTAGAAAGCTAGGTTGGCACTAAAAAATACCAAAGAGTCGATCACCTCAAGCATGCGCTTCGCCGGGAATGGACCAAAATACCGGAGAGCAACATTCGGGCAGCGTGCCAAAGGTAACGAATTCGAACAAATCTAAACTTATTCTAAAATGTAATGCTATTTCCGACATTTTTTGCTTTCATTCAATAAAATTAAAAAAAAATAAAAATTATGACATTTGACTTTGTTGCAGTTTTTTTATCTCACCCTGCATTATCAACTTCTCATCTGGACTCACTCTGATGCATTATAACGTGCCCGATATGGAAAATATCGACTAATTCCTTTCCTTATGTTGTGATAATTTTTGGAAAATGCTGAAATATGCGTCAGGTATCAAATGTGTTGCATCAAAGCACTCCACTTCATCCAATAGTGATGAGAATACGTGGCTGTGCAAAATTTGAAGAAAATCAGACATCTCTAAAAATTTTTTTTGGGAAAAATTGGTAGTCATATTTTTTTAGATTTATAGGTGATGTACGAAAATGAGTGTATCATGTTCACATCGGATCTTTGATGGAGAAAAATATATAAATACACCAAATTTGAAAAGAATCGACTTATTTAGCAAGTTACGAAGGCTATAAATTCTGAAAATTGTGAACCTTTGTTTGGAAGGCACAAGAAGGGGAGGACAGATATCTTTCATCTTCAAACCAAATTTTATGTTAGTAGAAATATTGGTATGTGTGAAGTTTAGAATAGATCAGATGCTTGCTAAGCTCTATGAGAGATATAATTATTTAAAATTGTGTTTAATTATTTAAAATTGTGGGGGAGGTCCGGCATAGTCCATCTTCCCACCTTGTTTTGTGTTGATAGAAATATTGAGATGTGCCGAGTTTAAACGGAATCGGATGCTCATTTCGCGTTTTACGAACTTCATGGCCATTCAAGATTTTGACCGGTTGTGAGGGAGATTTTTTATTTTCTGTGAATATTTTAACCTTTTGTGGGGGAGATGCCAGAAGGACTGTATCTATATACTCATCTCCGAACTAGATCTAAGTTTGATAATAATATTACGATGTACCAAGTCTGAATGGAAACGTTTGCTAATTTCGCATTTTATGAACTTCATGGATATTTAAAATGTTGCTTCTTTGAGGGGGCAGGTACTTGGAGGAATGGACCGATATATCATATCTTTACACACGCTCTTGTGTACACAAATATATTGGGTTGCATAAATTTGAAGGTAATCGGGCTGTAATTTCACATTTTATATGAGTTATAATTATTCCAAATACCAAAACTTTGTGCGGGACGTACCAGAAAGAGTGGACCGATATTTTCCCTCCCGACTAGCACTAATAAAAATATTAGGATTTGCAAAGTTTGCACAAAATCCAGGTAATCTTTCATGAGGTAAATTATTTTCTTTAAAAATGTTGACATTTTGTGGGGAAGATACCAGAAGGATTGGTCCGATGTTGTCTATCTCCGAATTCGATCTAAGTCTGACAATAATATTTCGATGTTTTTATACCCTACACCACAAGGTGGTCAGGGTATTATGTCTTTGTGCATATGTTTGTAACAGGCAAAAGGAAGAGATAGACCCATAGTTCCTTTTAATGATCTGCATAGAATCACATTCTTAGTCGATTTATGCATGTCTGTCAGTCTGTCTGTTCATGTATTTTTGTAAACAAAGTACAGGTCGCATTTATTGCACAAAGAATTTGTTTGACCCAAGGACGAATCCTGTTGAAATTGGAGATAATCGTCAAAATTTAGGTATAGCCCCCATATATATTTTCGTCCAATTTGCCTTATATTGTGGACCAAACTTGTAATATCAGCTCTATTAGTATGAAATTTTGCACATATGACCAGATTGGACCTGAAAATAAGTATGCCAAATTTGATCGAAATCGGTTCATATATAGCTATAGCTCCCATATATATTGTTCTTCCGATTTGTTATTTCTGTCCTCCGCAGCCGTAATATGCACTCTGTAACAACGATATTTGGGGAAATATATCAAATATAACTCAGAAATACCCTTGCTATATTTTATCGAGATCGGTTAATATTTGAACATAGCTCCCATATATATCTTCGTCCGATTTGTCGTTTATTGTGCACCAAACGTCTAATATTTGTCCAAATGGGATGCAATTTTGCACTTACGACCGAATTGAGTCTAGAAGTCAGTATGTCAAATTTGGTGGAAATCGGTTCAGGTATAGCTATAGCTCCCATATATATTGTTCTTCCGATTTGTTATTTCTGTGCTCCGCAGCCGTAATATGCACTCTGTAACAACGATATTTGGGGAAATATATTAAATATAACTCAGAAATACCCTTGCTATATTTTATGGAGATCGGTTAATATTTGAACATAGATCCCATATATATCTTCGTCCGATTTGTCGTTTATTGTGCACCAAACGTCTAATATTTGTCCAAATGGGATGCAATTTTGCACTTACGACCGAATTGAGTCTAGAAGCCAGTATGTCAAATTTGGTGGAAATCGGTTCAGGTATAGCTATAGCTCCCATATATATTGTTCTTCCGATTTGTTGAATTTGCCCTGCATAGCTGTAATATTTACTCCGTAGTAACGATATTCGGGGAAATTTATCAAATACAGCTCAGAAATACCCTTGCTAAATTTTATCGAGATCGGTTAATATAGCTCCCATATTTATATATTCGTCCGTTTTGCCGTTTATTGTGCACCAAACGTGTAATGTAAGCCCAAATGGAATAGAATTTGGTACTTACGACCAAATTGAGTCTAGAAGCCAGTATGTCAAATTTGGTGGGAATCGGTTCAGATATAGCTATGTCTCCCATACATATTGTTCATCCGATTTGTTGAATTTGCCCTGCATAGCCGTAATATGGACTTCGTAGTAACGATATTCGGGGAAATATATCAAATACAGCTCAGAAATACCCTTGTCAAATTTTATCGAGATCGTTTTGGATTTAGATATAGGTCTCATATATATATCTATCCGATTTCAAGTTAATTGTGCACCAAATGGATAAAACAAGCCCGAATTGAAAATCGATTCAGAAATCGGTTCAGAGGAAGATATTCCTCCCATATATTAGTTCCTCTGGACTTTTAATCATTACTATAATCATAGTTGGTATGATTTAATTCTCACAAATTCCCCACTAAAACTTTTATTGGTTATGTGAAGCTCTACTAAATATGCAAAGTGGTGTAGGGTATCATAAAGTAGGTCCCGCCCGTCTATAAGACTTTCTTTACTGGTTTTAGTTCAATAGATATCCCTAAAACAAATATTTGCAATTTTATTAAAAAAAAATCTTAGAAAACGTTGCCACAATAAACGTATGAAAATAAATGACTTTGTCAAATCGTCCATATGTACCCGCATTGTACCTAGCCAATTTTTACGGTGACAACTCAATTGGAACTATGTCACGCAATAGCCATTAAGATTACTTTAAAAATTGAGAGAGAGAGAGAGAGAGAAAAATTATTTTTTTTTTTTTTTTTTTTGGTTGGTCCAGCTAAGATGGCCACTCAATTTCGAACATGTCACAACAACTACAACAAAGACTGCTCCATTCAACTACTGTGTGGCCCAAATTAGGATCCACGTTGACCTTTTGTATTTTAGTTTTATCCAATTTACATGGCATCCACTTCTTTTGTCAAGTTATTTCTTATTTTCTTTCGTTTCGTTTCGTTTCTTTTCGTCGACTTTTAAAGAATCGACATTAACATTTTCAAGTTACACAATATCCTTACTAATACTCGCATCAAAAATTCCTTAAACCATTGAGGAGGAGCAGTGAGCCAGCTTCAAAAATTACACTTTTTTATCAAAAGGCTTCTGAAAATTTACAAGCATTGTTTGAAGGATAGCCAATCTAATCCCAAGCACCAGAAAAAAAATAGAAGAAGATGGAATGTCTTAGATGTAAAAAAAAAAAAAATCCCCCACATCACGACCTCTGCACGACAGGTGGAATGTGCGTGTGTGTGTGTGTTTGAGACTGTACAACAAAAGAGTTTTTTTCTTTACTTTCTCCCCCTAGAATGAACAATTCCCATAACGTGATCCAAGCAAAAAGAAAATTTGATGAAGAAAATAGAAGTTGATACTGTTGCTGCTGCTGTTGCTTTTTTTCTCATTCATTTCATTTTTTTTTTTCTCCAAATTGTCTGTGCAAACTTCTTGTTGCACGCAGTTTTCTTCATTTTCCTTATCTTCATAATATTGTTGCTTCGGACACCGTACCTGTGCCGATGGCTGTGTGCGTGTGTGTGTGTATCTGTATCCCAAGACATTTCTGATAATTTTGTTAGTTTTTATCCACGTAGACATGGCAAATTTACTTCATTTGTAATGAACAGTGATATGAAAAATATTTTAATATTCTGTATTGGTTGTTTGTACGTATGTATGTGTGTATGAATATCGATGTGAGATTTGCCATTTTCAATAACTTGCATGTACTGTCGAAAAATCAATAAACGCATTGATTGTGTGTTTACGAACTGGTTAAATTAATGCTTCGGGAAGCTTGAGGAACTTAAGAACAATAAAAATCTTTAACAACCAAGTTTTATGGATTTATATATCTTTCGATAAGGGAAATTTTGGAAAAGTCGGTCATTTATATGCGAAGTCGGATGAAAAAAAAAAAAATGATTTTAAACACCATTCTGTCAATATGGTTAGATTCCAAGAAAAACAGTATTATGCCTAATTTTTATACCCTCAGTCATATGGCTAGGGAGGGTATATATCATTTGATTAATGGTTTTATAACCTAGGTCTCGTTGGACCAAATCCATTTCAGGACATCTTTAACAACCAAGTTTTATGGATTTATATATCTTTCGATAAGGGAAATTTTGGAAAAGTCGGTCATTTATATGCGAAGTCGGATGAAAAAAAAAAACGATTTTAAACACCAATCTGTCAATATGGTTAGATTCCAAGAAAAACAGTATTATGCCTAATTTTTATACCCTCAGCCATATGGCTAGAGAGGGTATATATCATTTGATTAATGGTTTTATACCCTAGGTCTCGTTCGTTCGGACCAATCTAGCGATGTCCGTCCATATAGTCTGTCTGGTGCGCACGACAATTCTCGAAGTGAGAATCCGATTTGGTCTAAACTTGGTATATCGTAATATTTTTGTCAAACTTAGATCGAGTTCGGAGACGGGAAATATAGATCCACTCCTTCTGGTACCTCCCCCACAAAAGATCGAAATTTTCCAAAAATATATTATCTGCACAGAAAGCAAAACGATAATTCGATTTTGCTCCAACTTTGCAAATCCCAATATTTGCATCAGTTCTAGGTCAGGTGCGAAACTGGACAATATCGATCCAATTCATCAAGTACCTTCCTCACAAAGGGTCAAAATTTTGAATAATTACAAGCCTTATAAAATGTAACGTAATAGTCGAATAATCTTCACATTTCACACATCCAAATATTTTTATTAACTCAAGATCAGGTGTTAATATGGCATAATTCGGTCAGCTCCTTCTGGTACCTCCCCACAGGAGGTCGAAATTTTCAAAAAAAAAATATATTTTTTGCACAGTAGGAGAAACGATAATCCTATTTTGCACCAACTTTGCAAATCCTAATATTTGCATCAATGCTACGTCTGGTGCGAAAATGGAAAATATCGGTCAACTCCATCAAGTACCTCCCTCACACAGGGTCAAAATTTTTAATAATTACAAATCTCATAAAATGTGATGTAAGAGTCCTATTATCTTCAAATTTCACACATCCCAATAATTTTATCAACCCAAGGTCTGGTGCCAAGAAGGAATACATCGGTTCACTCGTTCTGTTGCCTCCCACACAAAACGTCGAAAATTAAAAAAAAAAAAACACAAAATAATTGCTACACAGAAAGAGAAGCAATAATCCGATTTTGCTCCAACTTTGCAAATCGTAATATTTGCATCACTTCCAGTTCAGGTGCAAACATGGACATTGCCGAAAGAACGAAAACTTTAATATTTTAATCTATCATAACTTGTGAAGAACAAGTCAGCGTTTCTTTACAACCTTATAATTCTCTCAACCAGGAACATGAAATGAATATGGAATTTATGATTTCGCATAAAATTGGAATGTTCGAATGTTCGATTTCCTTCAAATTTAGGACATACCAATATTTTTATCTGTATTAGATGAAGTAGGAAAATGGAATACTTCCGGTCCACATTTTCCAAAAATATGCACATATCTCATATAAAGTATAGGAAGTAGGTCATATAGTCCAAATCTCGCACGTTGTAATATTTATATCAGTCTTAGGTCAGATACGAATTGGTCAATATTGGCCAACTGCTTCCTCTATAAGGGGTCAACAGTTTGAATAATCATAACTCAAGGCTGGGGGTATTCATCTGTCAGCAAAACCGACTGATACTATTTTACTTGTTATACCCTACAACACTATGTGTTGGGGGTATTATAAGTTTGATTGGGCCATAAATTATGTAACACCACGAAATATTGATTTCCCACACAGGAAAGTATATATGGATCTTCCTATCTCGCCGAGCTGAGTCGATCTGGCTATGTATGTCCGTCCGTCCGTCTGTCCGTCTGTCTGTCTGTCCATGTTAATTTGTAATCACTCTACAGGTCGCAATTATGGCCCGATCTTCACGAAATTTAGAATGGGGGTGGGGCTAGGGTCAGAATAGAACCCTATTTCTTTTGGAGATGATCGTCAAATGTTTAGGGGTTGAAATGGACCAAATACTGAAAAAATGTCGGATTTTGCAGTAGCTATACAGGTCGCAATTATAGACCAATCGACGCGAAATTTCGCATGTAGCTAGAGTTTTGGTCGGGGAAGAAGCCTACTAATTTGGGTGGTCATCGGATAATATTTAGCGGGTAAAATAGGTTTGTTGAAAAAATTCAAAATTTTTCATTAAACCGCGAATATTTTAAATCCCGGCGAAATCACAAAGCCATGACGAGGTTACTTCTGATCTTTACATTGATGTTAAGATCCAAAAAATCGAATATATAGCAAATATATGCGATATATATGTCTATCAAAGAAGATATGCTTGAAAGATCTCATATATGTCGAGAACGGCTGACCTGATTTCGACAGTTCTCATTAAATTAGAATGGCCTCTTGGCAGGAAAGGAAACACGTCTAAAAAAATCGCATAAAAATATCTCTCTAAAGATGAAAATATTGATTTTGTAATATTTTCTCATATTTTTTTCAATTTTGTCATATTTTTGGCATATTTGCATTTGGAATTAAACATTTGGTAGTATTTCTACAGCTAACAAAACTAAGTAGTTAGGATATCAGGATAGCATATACAGATCGCATTTATGGCCCGATCCTTATGAAATTTTGCATGGGGATAAGATGAGGGTCAGAATAGAAGCCTACTCTTTTTGGAGATAATCGCCATATATTTAGGGGTTGAAATGGACCAAAAAACCGCAAAATTGTCAGCAGATCCTAATTATCGCCCGATCCTCACGCACATTTGAATGGGGGTTACCGGACATTGCAAAAGCCAAGCAGTTTTGGATGGCCATCCGAAGATATTCAATGTGTAAAGGAGTTTGGCAACTTTTGTAGACAAAATACGAAAATGTCCATTCCAGTGACTTTTTGGAGAATTCACAAATACAGGAAAGACGCACTTCTGACTATTTCGTTAACGCTGATTTCGTTGAAGAATATAGTCCAATGTCTGTATCTCATATAGATGCCTTTCAGTCAAAAACCAATAATAAATGTTAATCTTTTGCCACTTCTGAGAGATTATAGGTCTTTGGGAAATATTGGTTCCAGATCTAGGAAGACCATTTACGTGCAACATCTACCAATAAATTGGAAATGAGCAAATTAGTTTAAGTTGCTATTATTCGAAAATTATAGAACGAAACCTGATGGTTTTCTTTTATTATTTGTCACAATATCTTGTGGAATTCTTTCGAGTATCTTGCCTATATAAACTGTATCGTTTATTATAGTGTTGTAGGGTATTCAACGGTCGGCCCCGCTCGACTGTAGCCTTTGCTTACTTGTTAAGTATAATTTTCTAGGACCCACAATCATTTGAACGTGGATTTTTCAAGAACAGTTTCTTAAGGGCTAATAGTAATTTAAGCATGGACAAAGGAAATACAGCCGATTAAACAAGATTTTCTTCAAGAATTTTGTCTTAAGGACCTCAAAAACATTTCAAAATGGATTTTTTAAGAATTAGGGACCTACAGCTATTTAAATGTGATTTTTTTAAGAATATATTTACAGGAAGACAACTTTTTATACCCTCCATCATGCTATGGAGGGTATATTAATTTTGTCATTCCGTTTATAACTCCTCGATGTACTCATGTCAGAACCAACAAAGTATATATATATTCTTGATCAGCGTAAAATTCTAAGTCGATTTAGCGATGTCCGTCGGTCTGTCTGTGTGTCTATCTATTGTAATCCCGCTATCTTTCGAACAAATTGAGATAGAAGGCTAAAATTTTGCACACATGTTTACTTTGCCAGTAACGGTACCTCCCGATATTCGGTATTTTGATAATTTTAGCGCCATTGTTCACCGGAATTGTTTCAAATTTAATATTTGAAGTTCGAAATGTATACTGCAGCCTAAACAGAAAATTGTCTGTGCAGGTCCACGTCTTCGGATAGCCCCCATATAACGGTACCTCCCGATATTCGGTATTTTCATCATTTTAGCGCCATTATTCACCGGAATTGTTTCAAATTTAATATTTGAAGTTCGAAATGTATACTACAGCCTAAGACGGAAAATTGTCTGTGCAGGCCCACGTCTTTGTAACGGTACCTCCCAATATTCGGTATTTTGATGATTTTAGGTACAATACTCACCGAAATTGTTTGAGATGTCGTATTTGAAGTTCGTAATGGATGCTACAGCCTGTGAAAATTGTCTATACAGGTCCAGGTCTTCGTATAGTTCTGATATAACGGCAGTTCCCTACATACCGTATTTTGATGATTACATTATTCACCGTTTATTTCCAGTTTCGAATTTGATAATGGAAACGGCTTATGACAAACAATGCGTATGTAGGTTCACATCGTATAGACCTATATTCGCTATTTTTAATGTTTTAACAGAATTTTTAAGGGATTTTATTTTTTGAAATTTTCTAAATTCGTTCCAAATGGTGGAGGGTATTCAAAGTTCGGCCCGTTAACTTGTTTATGGTTTAAAACTATGTTTTTTTTTTTTTTTTGTTGCTTGGTTGGATATTCTCATTTTTTTTGGTAATTAAAGATTATTTTGTAATAATTTTTTGAAAATGCCGGAAAAAAAACATTATTCTGAGTACGCTACAGACATACTATGTTAACATTTGAGAACATTTTATAGAGTTTTCTTTAATTTTATGACCGAACCCTCACTTTTCACCCTTTACTAGTGCCAGAATTTGACAAGAACTCATTAAAATATTTTTTTTATTACGAATATCGGCCCTACTACTCTCAAAAGAAGATGTTCTGAAAGAAGAAACTTTGTTTACACCCTTTTAACAAAGTACTACTATATATTGGCGTATTAATGACGTGAATAATCATACGATCCATTATAAAACGGCATACATGCGTATTGCTCCAAATTGTATATGTATGAATTAGCATTATACATAGAAATCCTTTTCGGTTCAAGTATTAATTCTATATATTTTAGGTTTTGAATCATAGATGAATAAATTCGGCCTCCGTTCATCGGTACCTCTCAAAAATCGATTATCTTTAAAAGAAAATCACTTAGCAAAGGATTCGGTTTTCCTGTAGAAAAGTTAGGTCAGTTATGTAAATAGCCTATGTCAGAAATATAGCTTTTTTGGTATTCCGTACAATCTTTTAAAATACATAAAATTTAAAATTTAATTTAGGAACCACTGTCCATTTTTAAGTTTTTCTTAACTTCTTATTTTGCTACCTTTTGTTTGTATTCTTTGTCACGCTAATCGGACAAAATCTTTAATGCGCATTACGTTTTTTTTCTTCATTTTCTTCCTCTTCTTCTTATTTCCTTCTAATTTTCGGTGATGTACCTTTTCATGTCCGTGACAGTTTCACGAACATTAAAAAGCTTCATCACATCATCTTCAATAAATAATTTGTTGTGAAAAATGTTTCGTCTTTTCTGACAGTTTACATGGTGGCGTGTTTGGCTTGGCATGGCTTTGAGTGACAGGTGAATATTTTACCTAAAATATTTCAGTATTATAATTTGTAGTTTATTATGTTTCCTTATCCGAATGAAATAGAACATGGACAATATCTACCCACACCGCTTAGGACATGTCCAAAATCTATTTTTTGCTACAATCCTTGTATATTACCCCTTTAAAATGGTTCTAATCATATTGACGTATGAGTAACAACAATTATCACACTATTCGGTTCCCGTATTACGAAACGACATAGATCAGATTGACAATTAGGAACAATAAAAACACTCAAACGAGTCGACAAAGGGTCTACTTGGTTCTTTTTTATAAGTAGGTTTCAAAACTACCAGATTAAAGCAAGTAAAAATTTCGTTATAGGTCTCAAAAGACGTCCAATATTTAAATTTTTTTATTAAAGCCGTGATTTATGTGAGTTATTGCAAAATTCATCCACAAAAAAAATCATTGGAAAAGTATGACGTCAAAGACAAAATTATTCCTTATCAAATTTCGTCATAAGTTGCAACGAAAAGAAATCTTAAATTAATAAATAAAATATTTATATCTACAAAAAACGCCAAAATATATTCTAATCTGTAATCTTAATCGGAAAATTTTAATAAATATATAAGATGGTAGATATCGGACCACTCCTTCTAGTATCTCCCCCAACAAAGGGGTAAGAATTAAAAAAAAAAAAACAAGTAAAAAAGCTGTAAGTTCGGCCGGGCCGAATTTTTATGCCCTCCATCAATCGGAACGAACTTGTAATGTCCTAAAAAATAAATTCTGCTATAAATTATGTTAAAATCTTAAAAATCCCTAATGTAGCCATTATATTAGGGTTCATACGATGACGTGGTCCTGCATAGGCAACTTTTGCCATAAGCCATTAAAATATTCAAATGCGAAACTTAAAAAAAAAAATCGATGAATAATGTAGCTAAGATTATCAAAGTACCGAATATCGGGAGGTACCGTTATATGAGGCTATATCAAGACATGGACCCGTACAGACAATTTTCTGTCCTAGGCTGTAGTATCCATTACAAACTTCAACTACCAAATTTGAAAAAATTCCGGTGAATAATGTCGCTAAAATAATCAAAATACCGAATATCGGGAGATACCGTTATATGAGGGCTATACGAAGACCTGGACCTACATAGACAATTTCTGTCACAGACTGTAGTTCCCATTACGAACTCTAAATACGTAATTTGAAACTACTCCGGTGAATAATGACGCTAAAATCATCAAAAAAAACTGAATATTAGGAGGTACCGTTATATGGGGGCTATACGAAGACGTGGACTTTCACAGACAAATTTCTGTCACAAGGTGTATTATCTATTTCGAACTTCAAATACCAGATTTAAAACAATTCCGGTGAATATTGTCGCTAAAATCATCAAAATACCGAATATCGGGAAGAACGGTTATATGGGGGCTATATGAAAACGTGGACCTACATAGCCCATTAACGAACTTAACCTGCCTACTGGCAAAATAAACATGTGTGCAAGCCTTCTATCTAAATTCGTTCGAAAGATAACGTGATTACAACAGACAGACACACAGGCAGACCGACGGACATCGCTAAATCGATTTAGTTAAGTTAATATACCCTCCATAGTATGGTGGAGGATATACAAATATAAGGAAAGTGGAACTCGCCCCTTTTCAAATCGCCGATACACATAATTACTATACCCTCAGCCATATGACTACAGACTTTACATAATATTTGATACGGCCAAAACATTCCTCATCGAAATAACGGCTTTATACATTAGGTCTCTTTGGACCAAATATTTGGAGTCGATCTAGAGATGTCTTGTGCGCACGATAACTCTTGAAGTGAGTATCCGATTTGGTGCAAACATGGTACATCGTAATATTATTGATCAAGTCCTCAGGCATTGTTCGATTATTCAAATATATGTTGACTTTTGTTATCACTTTTCAAATTATTGACACTCTATGGAGTAGGTCCCGAAGGAATGGGCCAATACCGTTCATTTTCAGGTTTGGACTATATCGGTTAATTGCTTCACTTTATATGAGATATGTGATAATTTTTAGAAAATGTTAAAATAAGCGTGAGCTATCAGATATAGTCGACCAAGGTATTCCATTTGAACCAAAACCACCCAGACAGACAAAAGGACAGACGAACACCCCAAGATCGATTGAAAATGTCCTGAAACGTATTTGGTACAAAGAGACCGAGGGTCTAAAAATGTTATTTCGATGAGGCACGTTTAGGGTCTTAGGTCCGATACGAAATGGAAAATATTGGCACATGCCTTCAGTACTATCTCAATAAAGGGTCAATATTTTAAAAAGTTTAACGCAAATAAAAATTTATTTAAAAAAATTGAAATGGGCGAAGGGTATACATCTGTCGGCAATCCCGACTGATACTTTCTAACTTGGTCTAGTAATTCAGGCCTAAATCGGCCCATAATTCTGAGAGTATTCGATTGGAACCAAAATGTATTGATGCAATTGGCTAGGATGCAATTAATATTGAAGAAAGTTTAGGTCCAGCTTCTGGTTTTGTTTCTCTTTTTTACCAAAACACATGAATATCTCCGCTCCAGCTGGCCTTAATGCCATCAGACATGTTACTGTGTTACAATGTTCATTCACTTTAATACGATTTCGTTGTTTTCCCTTTACGCAGACCACACTTGGTGCTAAATGTTAACATATTCGATTTTATGACAAAAAAATCACATTTACATACTTCTTTGTGTTGTGCGGGGGAAAAAAAGTCAATAATAATATTGCGTGTTGATGGCTGATGGCATCCACCAGTTGCTATATGGGACAATAACGCCATAAAATGCAGATTTACTTTCGCTGAAAGTGGCGCCCAACTACAGGGAACTAGTGATTTTAGCAATCGCAATACACTACGTGAGAAGCGAACTATTGAAATATTTACTTTGGGCCAATTGGATCATTAAATGATCTTAAATCTTAGTCTAGAAGGAGTCTAATGGTATGTTTACATTTGAGTTTTTTTTTTTTTTTTTTTTTTTTTTTTTTGAATAACGGGGATTTATATGCAATGGAATTTACCGTGAGCCAGATTTGGGCTATATCGACTGTAAAGGTTAATTTAAATTAGAAATGTAGTAATTTTTGGAAAATGAAGAAATGTGCTTGAGATACCAGACGACCAGAATATTCCACTTCATCTAATAATGAAAAAAAAACAAGTAAAAATCATTGAGTTAGGCTGGAGCTCGAACCCATTAGGACCCACAAATATCAATTTTTAGACAAATCTGTGAAAAAAAATTGACAAAAACCATCCCTTGTATGGGGTCTATACCAAAATGTGGGCATATGCATGCAATGTTTCGCCACCGGAGCTAGAACCCATTATGACCAACAAATACCAATTTTTAGACAAATCCGTGAAAAAGTGTAGAAAAAATCATCCAAATACCAAATATTGAGAGGTACCGTTATATGGGGACTATACCAAAACGTGAACTGATACATCTCATTTTCAATAACAACCATCCTAGACACAATACAAGTTGTTCTGCTAAATTTTGACGCTCTACGTCAAATAATCGATATCGTTAGATCGACTAAGATTTTTATGCTGATTATGAATATATCACCTTCCTTTCCAAGGTGGAGGGTATAAAAATTAGTATGAGCATCTAACATGTATTTCCAAGTTTATGTGAATAATTAATCAAAATGTAAACCTTTTGTGGGGGAGGTACCAGAAGTAGTGAGCCAATGAACTCTATGTTCACATCAGATCTCAGGTTAACAAGTTTTTAAAGAATTGCTGATTTGGGTAGCAAATTATAAGTGATATAATTATTCAAAATTTTGACCCGTTCTGGGGAGGTAGCAGAAGGAGTGTTCTAATATATTTCATCTTCACACCTGATTATGTGTTGATGGACATATTGGGATGTGTGCGATTTGAAGAGAATCGGTTGCTTACTTTGCATTTTTTTTCACAATTTTGAACCTTTGTGGGGGGAGGTACCAGGAGGAGTGGACCGATATATCCCATATTCACACCAGGTCTTGTGTAAAAATATTGGCATGTGCCAAGTTTGAAAATAATCGAATGTTCACTTCGCGTTTTATGAGCTTCGTAGTTATTCAAAATTTTGAACCTTTGTGAGGGAGGTACCAGGACCGATATATTCCATCTTCACACCAGATTATGTGTCGATAGAAATATTGGGATGTGTGAAATTTAAAGCGAATCCGATGCTTACTTCGCATTTTTAAGCGCCATGGTTATTCCCAGTTTTGACCCTTTGTGGAAGAGGTACCAGAAGGAGTAGACCGATACATCCCATCTTCACACCAGATTACGTGTTGATAGAAATATTGAGATGTGTGAAATTTGAAGCGAATCCGATGCTTACTTCCCATTTTTAAGCGCCATGGTTATTCACAACTTTGACCCTTACCCTTTACCAGAAGGAGTGGACCGATATATCCCATCTTCACACCTGATTATGTGTTCTTAAAAATATTGGGATGTGTGCAATTTGAAGACAATCGAATGCTTATTTCACAAATTATATGTACTATAATTGTTCAAAATTTAGACCCTTTGTGAGGGAAGTACCAAAAGAAGTGGACCAATATTTTCCATCTTCAGACCTGATTATATGTTGATAGATATATTGGGATGTGTGCAATTTGAAGACAATCGAATGCTTATTTCACAAATTATATGAGCCATAATTAAAACATATTCAAAATTTAGACCCTTTGTAAGGGAAGTACCAGAATAAATGAACCGATATATTCCAATTTCACGCCCGATATTGCGTTGACAAAAATATTGGGATGTGTGAAATTTGAAGATAATCTAATGCTTATTTCACATTTAGGAGAGATATAATTATTCAAAATGTTAACCCTTTTGGGGGGAAGGTATTTGATGGAATGAGTCGATATTGTCCATTTTCGCACATGATTTAGCACTGATATAAAAATTGGGATTTGCAAAATTTGAATAAAGATGGACGATCCGTTCTTATTGTATGCAGAAAATTATTTCCTGATCTTTTGTGGGAGAGGTACCAGAAGGAGTGGACCTATTTTGCCCATCTCCGAGCTCGATCTAAGTTTGACAATAATATAACGATGTACCAAGTTTGGATCAAATCGGATGGTCTCTTCGAGAGTTATCAGGTGCACTAGCCTGCCAGACAGACGAGCGGACGGACGGACATCTTTAGATCGACTTCAAATGTCCTGAAAAGGTTTTGTAGAAAGGGTCCTAGGGTCTAAAATCGTTATTTCAATGAAGCACGTTTTGGCCGTATCAAATGATATATACCCCCTGTAGCCGTATGGCTCAGGGTATAAATATAGGATTAAGCATCACTTTGAACAATAATAAAAACACCATCACTTTGCAGGGTCTGCCCGGACACATGTAAATTTTTATGCATGTATTTGTATACATTTATTGTTTTCCATGAAAAAATATATATATGTATAGTCATACCACACACAACGAGGTCTCATATTTTTCCCTAAAAAAATGTCAACACTTTACGTTCACTTTTTTGCCGATAATTGTTTTTTATGTGAACTTGGCTACAGGATGCTAAAGTTGTTGCTGTGTGTGTATGGGGGAGAGGCAACCAACCAAAGTTTGTCATTTTGTGGCTGAAACAAGTTATAGATGTTATTGGAACTTTTAAATGGTTCAATGGCGATATAAAACCATGTGTTGTTATAGGTTTTTCTTTTAGTTCAACTTCAATTGTATGATTTTCCATTCCATTTCTTAATTGAATATCATGGAAAAACTAAGTATTTCCAAACTATATAACTTGTAGAAAAAGTTAGGCTCGATTTTCTTCCATGGAAAGGAAGGAGAATGTTACATATGAATTACAAAACTTTACTAAATACACAAACTTGTGGTGGGTAAAAAATGTGTGGTGGGAAAATTCATTCAAAAGTTGTGATTTGCAAAACGAAAAGCTAGAAGATAGTATTAATCGGTGTTAGTGGCAGGTTTATACTCTCAGACCATTTTTATAAGTAAATGCTTAATACCATGTTGTTTTGGAAGTGTGTACTCATATACACGAAAAGTACTAAAGGTTACTAAAATTTAGTACAACTTGGATTGGGGTATGGAGGAGGAATTCAAAATTTTTACTTATTTGCACGAAAAGTACTCAATAGCATTAAATGGTACTGTATAAGTTTTGCACAGGCATCTCCTCTACAACTCCCCTGGCGGAGACCGTAGTGAGCGGATCGTCGCTAGGCATTGGTTGTTGTCGGTAACCTCACCTTCCCAGCAAGCATTTGGAAGTGTGTGACTCACTTCCATTTTAAGATGCCACGTCTGCGACGCTTCTAATCGTAATAAATGCGATAGTATGTACATTTACAATAACAAATCTACTGTTGTCTACTTTCTATCGTCGCGTAGTTACTACTTAGTGGCGCAAGAGAGTTAAAATAAGGTGTCTCGTGTGCAGACACTATCAAGTGACTACCATCGGATAAAACAGTAATAGTTTGCCATTGTTTACGAATTGAACATAAATAAGACTTTATTCTATCTGAAGAATATAAGACACTGTGACGCAGTGGTAAGCATGCCAGCTTTGCTCTCTGAACACCTCGGTTCGATTCCCAATCCAGACATCACATTTTTAAAACGAAAAAAAATGTTTGAATATTTCATCTAATAAGTAAGAGTTCTATGTAAATTAACATTGGAAAACGTAACAATAACAATAAAAAAATAATAAATGCTTAAGTCTGGAGTATTTTTTTTTGTTTTTTGTTTTTTCACTACCAATAACTATTGAGGAAGTGACTTCCACGATTTTTAGAAAACTATCGCGGGCGTGGTTCATCTCTTCCCGAAGGATGATCCTTCCGGGGTGAGAAAGCGATATCAGACGCGATGATTTCAATCGCTTAGGCGTGACTTCTAAGTGATTTTGGGGATAGATTTGGTACAATTTGGATATGGACGAACCAATAGGTCGGGTATCCTGAAATTAGGAAATAACATTACAGTCGGAGTGTAGGATCACTGTAGGATCACAATATAACCACTTTTAGTGTGTGTGTGTGGATGAAATTTGTAGGTGGTTTTGTTAATACAGGTTGAAATGAAAAAAACTGCAACCAACTTCAGACTGCTGTCATTTCTAAACCACTCGTCCGACAGCTGTTAAAATTATTCCAGTGACAGCTCATTATATTGTTTACAAGCGTACAAAAGCATTTTGGTGAGAATTTTCCAGAAAAAAAGTTTGGCTGGAAAACCACAGGTGGCTATCGTTAGAGCACTCCAGCATTTAAATGTGAATAAATCTTTTGTGTCTCATACCATCGCTCGTTACCCTGATACTTGTAGCTGGTACCGTAGCCCCATGTCAAGGAAGAGGGCGGAAGAAAACAGCAACATCAGCATAAATTGTTCGAAATTAATGAAGCGTAACAGTGGCCGAAAAATGGCTCGTTAGCTGAACATATCGCAATATTTCATTCAGCAAATATTGAAAAATGAGCTCGGGGCAAAGCCATTGAAATTCCAAAAAGTGCAAGAACTTACACCGCAACAGAAAGAAAATAGACTCAAAAGAACTAAAGAGTTACTTTGCCGAAAGTTGGCCGAAAGTGGTGAACTGCCGAATTTGGTTTCCTCTCATGAGAAAACATTCGTTGTCCAGCAGTTTTCAAACAAAAAAAATGATCGTGAATACCTGCCAAAGAGGTCAGCTAAAAATGTGCACATTCGGTTGGCCACCAGAACTCAAGGGACGCCATAACAACCAATGGTCTCTCTCCGCTCGTTTTAATCGACCGTGGCATCAGAATAAATGCCGAATATTATCGCGAAAATATTCTGGAGGGTGTATTAAAGCCTTGGGCACGCAAACATTTTGTCCGTAGACCTTGGACATTCCAACAGAAATCAGCACCGTCGCACTCAGCACGCGCCACCCAAGAATGGTTACAAAATGAGGTTCCTCGCTTCATTTCCAGCGCACAATGGCCACCAAAATCTCCGGATAGCAATCCGTTGGACTATTGTGTCTGGAGTATTTTGGAAAACAAGGTTGGCACTAAAAAATACCAAAGTGTCGATCACTTCAAGCAATCGCTTCACCGAGAATGGGCCAAAATACCACAGAGCAACATTGGGGCAGCGTGTGACAGTTTCATTGGCCATTTGAAGGCCAACTCTTGCTAAAGGTGACCAATTCGAACAAATCTAAACTTTTTCTAAAATGTCCGACATTTTTCGCTTTTATTCAATAAAAATTTAAAAAAAAATGTAAAAAATATGGTGTTTGAATTTGTTGCAGTTTTTTATCTCACCCTGTATATGAACTAAATTTGTTACAATTTGGATTTGGACGAACCAATAGAGCTGGTATCCTGAAAATTGGAAAAAAAAATACTGTAGAAGTGTAGGATTTGGGATATGGAGGTAGTTTTCGAAATTTGTACTTATATGTACTAAATTTGGTACCATTTGAATTTTGGGGAATCAATAGAGCTGAAATAATGAAATTTGAAATTAAGATTGCTCTTGGAGTATAGGATTGTGACATGGAGGTGACTTTATATATATGTACTTATGTGTACTAAAATGTACTAAATTTGGTGCAATTTGGATTTAAGGCGAACCAAGAGAGCTAAAATCCTGACATTTGAAATTAAGATTGATGTTGGAGTTTATGATTTGGATTGGGAAGTAGTTTTCGAAATTTGTACTTATATGCACCAAAGGTACTAAATTTGATATTGTATAAACGGATAACGCTGAAATTGCAATAGAATCACTTTTAGTGTAAAGGGTTGAATTTGTAAGGTGGTTTTGATAACCTCCAAGTTTTGACATTGGATACTCGATACTTTTTAGCTATTGCATTATTTGCAAACGTCATTTGGCTTCCTTCACGTTACGTTTCCCTATACGTTGCAAATTCGAGTATTGCCTTTTCAGTTCTTCACAGTTAGGACCTCATTCATTTACCACATTTCCATTTGTGCCCACAAATGTGTGGGCAGGAATATCAATATCTCCATCTCAAACTTTTGTACGCCATCTCACAGTTGTGTCTGACATTCAATTGATTTATTAATTTAACCACAATACAACTTTTATTGCTAATGTTTTTCAAACTGTTTTGGACCTTCAGACAAACAAACGAAAAAAACAAACATAAAACCTTCGCCAGACATTTCACTTTGCATTAACGACTTTTCGTGCATTTTTCTTAATTTATTTATATTACGTTTTTAGATTTTGAGTGCTACCTGGATGGAAAGTTTTCTTTTTTTTTTACAAAACTTCTAATTCCAGTCAAATAAAAAATAAACTCTGCAGAAAAACAAACTTCTCATCATCCTACATTTGACCAGAAACCCCAAAGACTAACCCCCCCAAAAAAAAACAAGTCACGTACAAATATTATTGTTGTTGTTTTTGTTGGCCCGGATTAGGCAACCCAAATTACATAATTTACATTCAAAGACACCGACTCGCAATACATCTTAATTTGATTGTTGTTTTTTATGGGAATTTCTTTTATTTATTTTTAGCTCTAAACATTTTAATTAAAAACGGGTTTTTTTACATCAACGTGTTTGGATGGCTGGATGTTTGGCCTGTTTCTAGTCTTCGTCCTGGTCAAATGTAGCTGAGCTAACCTTTTTTCTGTTTTGTTTTATTTTTTTTTTTGTTTTTCTCAACCATTGCAAACAACAAAATCTCCATTTAAATCACAAAAGCCTTTACTGATTTAAATGTCATGACACCGTTTCCGTTCTAACATAGCTGTTAATTTGAATTGAAATTGAAAAAAAGCAATAGAAAATAAATAGGAGACTAGTAAGTTATGTCGGTCAAAATGGCGATAATCTAAGAACAGGAGGATTCACGTTTCAAGAGAGAAGTTATAACTTCTTTAGAGAGTTACGATTTCTTTAATTATACCCTACACCACATAGTGGTAAGGATATTATGTCGTGTCGCATTTGTTTGTAACAGGCAGAAGGAAGGGAGATAGACCCATAGTTACTTTTGAAGATCTTCATACAATCACTTTCTGACTCAATTTATGCATGTCAGTCCGTCTGTCAATCCGACCATGTATTCTTGTGAACAAAATGCAGATCGCATTTATTATCCGATTAAGATAAAATTTTCAAACAATATTTGTTTGGCCCAAGGACGAACCCTATCGAAATTGGTGATAATCGGATCAGATTTAGATATAACTCCCATATATCTTCAACCGATTTCGGGTTAATTGTACACCAAATGGTCAATACAACTCCTAATGACTTGAATTTTGGTACATCCCACCAAAATCAGTCTAGAAGCAAGTATATCAATTTTGAAGAAAATCGTTTCCGATATAGCTATAGCTATATCATCCGATTTGGGGTATTAAGTCTCCCACATGCGTAATATGTATTCGACAAGAATGATATTTGGTACCGGACATCAGATACTGCTCGAAAATACCTCTGTCAAAACTTATCAAGATCGGTTCAGATTAGTATATATAGCTCCCATATATAACTTTTAAGATGATTTCAGGTTAATTGTGCACCAAATGGCTAATATCAGCCCAAATGGACTGAATTTTGGATATTACGACTGAATTCATCCTAGAAATCAGTACTTAAAATGTAGTGTAAATCGGTTCAGATATAGCTATAGCTCTCATATACAGGGTAAGATGAAAAAACTGCAACCAACTTTAGACTGCTGTCATTTCTAAGCCACTCCTCTGAGAGCTGTTTAAATTATTCCAGTGACACTAGTCCATCAAGTACCTCCCCCACAAAGGGCCAACATTTGGAATAATTATAACTCTTATAAGCTGTGAAATAAGAGTCCTATTATCTTTAAATTTCACACATCCCAATATTTCCACAAATAGCCGTGAAGCTCGTAAAACGCGAAACTAGTATCCGATACCTTTCACACTCGGTACATCATCATCTTTCAACACAAGATCTGGTGTAAAGAGAGAATATATCGATCCTCTTCTTCGGTATCACCCCCTTAAAGAGTCAAATTTTTGGAATAGTTATATATTTCATGAAATGCGAAATAAGCATCCGATTCAGTGGGACTTCCATATCAAAGGGCCAGTAGGTCATTATTGAGATGACCATTTTTATACACTCCACCATAGCATGGGGTTTATCATTCCGTTTGTAACACCTCGAATTACACATTTTAGACCCCACAAAGTATATACATTCTTGATCAGCATAAAATTCTATGTCGATTTAGCGATGTCCGTCCGTCTGTGGAAATCACTCTAGCTGCCGAACAAATTGAAGTAGATTGATAAAATTTTGCTCTAATGTATGTTATGTCTGCAGGATTTTGGTATTGAAAATGGACCACGTTTTCGTATAGCCCCATATATCATTACCTCCCGATATTCGGTATTTTAATAATTTTAGCGACATTATTCACCGGAATAGTTTCAAATTAGGTACTTGAAGTTCGTAATGGATACTACAGCCTAAGACAGAAAATTGTCTGTGCAAGTCCACGTCTTCGTAAAGCCCCATATAACGGTACCTCCCGATATTCGGTATTTCAATGATTTTATGGACATTTTTTCGGCAGAATTGTTTCAAATTTTGGTATTTGAAGTTCGTAATGGATACTACAGCCTATGACAGAAAATTGTCTGTGCAGGTCCACGTCTTCGTATAGCCCCTATATAACGGTTTCTCCCGATATTCGGTATTTTGATGATTTTAGGGAATTTATTCACCGGAATTGTTTCAAATTTGGTATTTGAAGTTCTTAATGGATACTACAGCCTAAGACAGAAAATTGTCTGCGCTGGTCCACTCCTTCGTAGAGACCTCATAAAATGGTACCTCCCGATATTCGGTATTTTAATGATTTTATGGACATTTTTCACCAAAATTGTTTTAAATTTGATATTTGAAGTTCGTCATGAATACTTCAACCTACGACAGAAAATTGTCTGTGCAGGTCCCCGTCTTCGTGTAGCCCCGGTGCCTCCCGATATTCGGTATTTTGATTTTGTCGACATTATAACCGATTTTTTTAAGTTTCGCATTTGAATATTGTAATGGCTTATGACAAATGTTACCTACGCAGGTTCATGTCATCTTAGAGACCCTGATATAATAGCTACATTCAGTATTTTTAAGATTTTCACAGAATTTTTAACGGATTTTATTGTTTTTGAGAATTGTCAAATTCGTTCCAAATGGTGGAAGTTATTCAAAGTTCGGCCCGGCCGAACTTACAGCTTTTTTAATTGTTTTTTTTTTTTTTTTAATGGGAGGAAAGTTGATCTCTAGTGTGAAGTCCAGGTGACCCTCTATGAAAACACAATTTTGTCTTCCAATTGAGGATTATCGTTTTTCCTCAGAAAAATTATTTACTCTTAAATAGGAAGGTCATTTGACCTTCTTATACCAGCAACTCTTACTCTTCTTTGAGAAGGCCATTTGGTTCTTTCCATCGGTTCTTTTATAAGAAAATCAATTCGTTTCCTGTAATCAGGAATTTTCTGTGGGAAGTTTATCCGGTTATATTGTGGGGTAATAAGGACTTCTATGAAATTATTTGAGAACTTCTTGTTTTTCTGTGACAACCACACTTGGTTGTCAGTCATTGAACTTTTCCGGTATCTAAAAATAATTATACATTTCGAAAACTTGACAAGAAACTTTCTTAATTAAAATGTCTCAAGGATTTTTCACGACAGAACGCATAAGATTTTTCATGCATATTTATAATATCATTAATCACAAGTCAATACCCTGAACCACCCCCTCAAACATTTGTTGTAATTATTTTGGGGTTGACAATGGTATTCGATGTTTCATTCGACATTTCCAATAAACTTTTCTAAATCTAATCGAAACAGTGTCACGCTGAGGTGTGACGACAACAAGTGTGAATGGTTTAAAAGCTGCAACAACTTGTGTTTGTCTTTTTTTTTAGTTCCTCACACACATGTATGAGCCCGAAATACTTAAAGCTAAAATAAACAATAAACAACACGAAAAACAAACCAAAACAGAGGAACCGTGAAAACAAAAAAAAAAACACGTTTTTTTGCCTGGCTAGCTTTCTTTTGCCGACTAACCCCCGCTTGGAATGGAAGAAATCCCTGACAAAAATGGTGGAACATAAATTTCTAGTCGACAAAATGAAAGTGAAAGAAAAAATAAACACATACATTCGTACAAACCATATGACCCACAACAAATTTAATAGAAACAAGGAAAGCAGACGCCAAAAGTCGTTTTTCTGGTACCAAAGAGTTGATTTTCTTTTGGAGGAAGAGGGGATGACGGGCGGTTGTGTGTGCATGTGAGGAAACTAAATTTGTGAAAGGGTTTTTTTTTTTAAAGGACTAAAGACCTTAATGTGACAGCATGGCAAACGTCTGACAGTTTCATGACAGTGAATATACATTTACGTGACTTATGATATCGTCGGCATTGTGTTACCCACCCGTCCCCTTCCAAACACTTGTAGGCAAAAGAGCTAGATTTTTTGTTTTTACTTTTTTTGGTCGTAGAGGTAAATAATGGTTTTTAAATTATTTTTGTAGAAAATTTGAAAGAGAAATGAAAAAGATTTTACCAAGTGGAAGATCGTTTTGTTAATATGCTTTTGTAACAATAATATACATATGTGAAATATCCTTGAAATATCACTCAGAAAGGCATGTTTCCTTGCGATTTATTGTAACTGTACTTTAGGATGAAACGAAAGAAAATGTTTTTTTTTTCTTTTTTTTGAAATTGTTTTTATAATTTTGCCAAAGACTTGAAAACAAGAAGGAAATTTATCAAGGACGAAAATGTATGATCCTAGGATTTTTTTCAAAAATTCACGATTTTGGGCCAAGAAAAATTATCTAAAATTTCCACGATTTTGGTTCTTAAAAAAGGGGTTTAGAATATCCACGATTTTGGGCATTGAAAAATTGTTTAAAATTTGTACATCATTGGACTTTGGAGGAAGCCTTGGGGCCTGGGAGGAGGATAGAAAAATTATTTAAAATTTCCACGATTTTGGTTCTTAAAAAAGTGTTTAAAATATCCACGATTTTTGGGCATTGAAAAATTGTTTAAAATTCTTACTTCATTGGACTTTGGAGAAGGTCTTGGGGCCTGGGAGGAGGATAGAAAAATTATTTAAAATATCCACGCCTTTGATCTTGAAGGCGTATAGAAAAATTTAGGCTTTGGACCAAAGAAGAGCCCAATATTTTTTTTTTTAATAAAAGCCAAATAAACCTTTGGGTCTTGCAAACATAGAAAAAATTATTTCAAATATCACGGTCTTGCAGGAGCCTACAAAAAAAATCTTTAAAAAAATAAATTCTCTTCGGAGCAGTCCAAAATAAACCGTCACTGTTTGTGTCCTACAGTAGTCTTCATAATCTCTAATCCAAGTCCGTTGATCTTGGAGCATCTAGAAAAAAAATCGTTCGAAACGCCTTTTGGTCCTTTTTATACCCTCCACCATAGTATGGTGGGTATATTAAGTTTGTCATTCCGTTTGTAACACCTCGAAATATACATTTTAGACCCCACAAAGTATATATATTCTTGATCAGCATAAAATTCTATGTCGCTTTGTCAATGTCCGTCCGTCTGTCCGTATAGCTGTCTGCCCGTCTGTGGAAATCAATCTAGCTTCCGAACAAAATGAAGTAAGTTGATAAAAATTTACTCAAATGTGTATTATGTCTGCAGGACTTTTGGTATTGAAAATGGGTCATTTAGGTCCACATCTTCGTATAGCCCCCATATAACGGTACCGATACCGATATTCGGTATTTTGATGATTTAGCGACATTATTTACCAGAATTGTTTCAAATTTGATATTTGAAGTTCGAAACGGATACTACAGCCTAAGACAGAAAATAATATGTGCAGGTCCACGTCTTCGTATAGCCCCATTTAAAGGTACCTCCCGATATTCGGTATTTTGATGATTTTTGCGACAATATTCATCAGAATTGTTTCAAATTTGGTCTTTGAAGTTCGAAATGAATACTACAGCCTATGACAGAAAATTGTCTCTGCAGGTCCACGTCTTCGTAAGCCCCCATATAACGGTACCCCTGATATTCGGTATTTGGATGATTTTAACCGGAATTGTTTCAAATTTAGTATTTGAAGTTCGTAATGGATACTACAGCCTCAGACAGGAAATGGGCCATGCAAATCCACGTCTTCGTATAGCCCCCATATAACGGCACCTCCCGGTATTCGGTATTTGGATGATTTTAGCGACTTTATTTACCAGAATTGTTTCAAATTTAGTTTTTGAAGTTCGCAATGGATACTACAGCATATGACAGGAGATTGTCTGTGCAGGTTCACGACTTTATATAGCCCCCATATAACGGTACCTCCCTATATTCACTATTTTGATGATTTTAGCGACATTATTTTCCGGAATTGTTTCAAATTTGGTATTTGAAGTTCGTAAAGGATACTACAGCCTATGCCAGAAAATTGACTGTGCAAGTTCACGATTTATATAGCCCCCATATAACTTTACCTCCCTATATTCGCTATTTTGATGATTTTAGCCACATTATTTTCCGGAATTGTTTCAAATTTGGTATTTGAAGTTCGTAATGGATACTACAGCCTATGCCAGAAAATTGGCTGTGCTGGTCCACGTATTGTACCTCCCTATATTTGGTATTTTATTTATTTTAGCTACATTATAAACAGATTTTTTTCAAGTTAAGCATTTGAATATTATATGTGAATAGCTTATGACAAAAGTTGCCTATGCAGGTCCACGTCGTCGTATAGACCCTAATATACGGCTGCATTCGGTATTTTTAAGATTTTAACAGAATTTTTAATGGATGGTGGAGGGTATTCAAAGTTCGGCCCGGCCGAACTTACAACTTTTTTACTTGTTTCGTATTCAATTTCGACACTTACGACTCAATCTATCTTAAAACTTTAATAAATAATGAAATCTCCTTATATATATTTTTTTCTTTTCAAGCATCCTAACATGCATCAACAAATTACGGTCTACAGTCTTTGATGATTTTCTTTGGCAGTGTTTTTATTTGCTTTTGTTTTTTTTGTATTTTATTTTTATTTTTGTGTCGTTCACGTTTTTTTGTTTTTGTTTTTGACAAAATAGCCTCATTTAAATGTAAATGACACCTAGACGAATGAGCGATATTTCATTAACAGACCATATAACGCATACGTCAGGCATAACCATATTCTCAGATTTAATTTCTACGGCTGACTGGCTACGAAGGGAAGACATCAGGCAAATGGAATTTTTATTTTTATCACTGTGTTTATGTATGTAAATTTCCTGCTGTTAGGTTTCATTTCGTCTTCTCATCCTTTTTTTTTGTAGACAGCTAGTTATTTACATAGTATACATACAAGGGACCACTTCGAACTACAATATGTATGTATGTATGTGGATATCAATTTACAAAACCAAACCTTTTCCTTATGTCAGGGGTGGTTCGCATTTATATTATTTTTTTTTTTCGAACATTTATCTTAACTAAATGAAATGTCCTTTTGGATACCACTACGCTCCTCTCCCGCACACACACACACACTCTACATGAATTAATTGCCATTTGTTTGCTAAAGACCCTTATGTTCCGTCATGTTGTTAGTGTTAGTTTGTTCCGGAAATATTATACATTATTGTTCCTTAAGCTTCACTTACCTTATTAGTTTGTAAATGTATAGTTATTCATCGGTCTAACGAAGGATGTTTATCTGAAAAGGGAAAAAAATCGATTTGTTGTAGCATAAGATTTTCTTCTATGTGTGTTCAAGTTGTTATCCGTTATAAACATTTTTATTTCCTTCAAAGTTGGGAATAATATGAATTTGTTAGCTTGTTTGAAATATCAGATCAGACCATTCATGTTGTATATTTATGTTTGGCAGTGTTAAATTGACACTGAACTTATGTCTTTGGTCACTTGTCTGTAAATGGCAATAGTTCCTTATAGCGATGCAGATGGAATCACATTCTGACTTGTTTTATAGAAGCAGTTTGTTAGTCTTAATATTATATACGCTGAACCCGGAGCGCTTCGCAACCCCCATTTGATTTCATATGCATTCAAAATTGTATATATTAGATACAATTATATGTTGGTTAAATATACAAAACCATGGGAGAAGCAGGAACATGATATGCCAATACGAAGAGTTTGTCCGTCGGAAACTACAATTTTCTGAAGTTGAGTGTCATTTCCAATTGGTGAATTCGAGGTAGCATACTTTCCCCTAATAAGCGTATCTTTATTAAATTTATGTGTAGTTTTTTACTGTTACCTACTACATTAATGGTTCTCAATAAAAATATATACCAATCTCATCCGATTTCAATATAATTTGACAAAAAATCCGAATTTAATTGAAATCGGACATACTGTCGGACATACATCAAATATTTAAAATTAACCGAAAATATATATGGGAGCTATATCCAAATCTGAAACGATTTCAATATAATTTTTTATTTTGTCATCAAAATCCCGTCACACATTCGAAATTTCATTGGAATCGAACATACATATCGTGCATCAAATTAACGAAATCAGTCTAAAATATATATTTGAGCTATATCCAAATCTGTACCGATTTCAATATAATTTCGCAAATTTGTTTGTGTACCAAATTTAGTCACTTATGCCGAATTTCATTAGAATCGGACATACGTATCGTATTTTGTGCATCATATATGTGAAATCGGCGGAAAATATATATGGGAGCTAAACTTAAATCTGAACCGATTTTAATATAATTTGCCCAATTTATTATTTTCTAATCAAAATCCCATTGCACATCCCAAATTTGATTAGAATCGAACGTACATATCGTGGTTGATGCATCAAATACATGAAATCGGTCGAAAATATATATGGGAGCTATATTCTAATCTGAACCTATTTCCAAATAATTTGACAAATTTATTTATTTATTTATTTATTTATTTATTTATTTATTTATTTTTTTTTTTTTTTTTTTTTTTTTTGATCAAAATCCCGGCACACATTCCAAATTTCATTAGAATCCAACATAATCGATCGAAAATAAATATGGGAGCTACATCCAAATCTGAACCGATTTCAATATAATTTGACAAATGTATGTTCGTTTTAATTTCCGTTGTAAATTCCAAATTTCATTGAAATTAGAGATACATAGCGTGTTTGGTGCATCAAATACTTGAAATCGGACGAACATATATATGGGAGCTGTATCCAACTCTGCACCGATTTCAATATAATTTGGCAAATTTATTCTTGTTCCGAACATTCCAAATATGGAGACAGTATATGTAATAGATCAATAGATATGCGCATAAAAAATCAAAATTTTTGGGAGGTACCTCCGATTCTGATGCTATATCTCCAGTTCCAAGTGGAATTTCAAAAATGTATATAGCCTATATAGACGTTCAGGCGATGCTGTAAATATATAAATATTGCGGCGTGCTAGGCTTGGACCATATCGACCTGCATTTAATATCAGATATTTAATAATTTTTAGAAAAGATTAAAATGTGCATGATTTGTTCCATTTTCATACTTTATCTAATACAGATAAAAATAAATAAAAATAAAAAATTACAGGAAAATCGAAAATGTATATCCAATTTTATGCGAACTTAAATTTCATATTCATCTCAGGTCTCTGGTCGAGAAAAAATTCTAGATATAGTTAAGAATCGTTGACTTGTCGCGCAAGTTATGACAGGTAAAAGTAAAAACCAGTAAGGAAAGCTCAAAAGTCGGGCGGGGCCGACTATATGATACCCTACACCAGTATGCATATTTAGTAGAGCTCTCGTAAAAAGGTTTATACAGGGTATTTAAGAGCTCTATGAGATATTTGGTACAAAATCAAAATCTATCTAATTCTATCGTGCATTTTACGAACTATAGCTATCTCTGAACCGGGTTTCTCCAAATTTTACGTATTAGCTTCTAGACTGGTGATTTGGGCTGATATTGACCAGTTAGTGCACATTTAACCCGAAATCGGATGAAGATATATATGAGAGCTATATCCAAATCTGAACCGATTTCGATAAAATTTAAAACAGCTATTCCTGTGCTCCATCTAATACTTGGTACCAAATATCACGGTTGTGGAGTGAATATTACGAATGTATGGGACTAAAACTCTAAATCGGATGAAACATATATATGGTTGCTATATCTATATCTGAACCGATTTTCACTAAATTTGATATACTTGCTTCTAGGCTGAATTTGGTCCGATGTACTAAAATTCAGTCCATTTGGACTTATATCGGCCATTTGGTGCACAATTAACCCGAAATCGGATGAAGATATATATGGGAGCTATATCCAAATCTGAACCGATTTCGATAAAATTACAAGCAGCTATTTCTGGGCTGTATCTTATATCTGGTACGAAATATCATTCTTGTGGAGTGCATATTACGAATGTGAGAGGCATAAACACCAAATCGGATGAAAGATATATATGAGAGCTATAGCTATATCTGAACCGATTTTCTCCAAAATTTGATATACTTGCTTCTAGGCCGAACTCGGTTGGGTGTGCCAAAATTCAGGTAATTTGGACTGATAGTGGACATTTGGTGCACATTTAACCCGAAATCGGATGAAGATATATATGGGAGCTATAGCTGTTTCTGAACCGATTTTCTCCAAATTTGTTGTATTTGCTTTAAGGCTAATCTCGGTCACATGTGCCAAAATTCGGGCCATTTGGGCTGATATTGGCCATTTGGTGGTCAATTAACCCGAAATCGGATGAAGATACATATGGGAGATATATCCAAATCTGAACCGATTTCGATAACATTTAAAACAGCTATTTCTGTGCTCCACTTAATACCTGGTACCAAATATCACGGTTGTGGAGTGCATAGTAGGAATGTGAGGGACTTAAAGATCAAATCGGATGAAAGATATATATGGGAGCTATAGCTATATCTGAACCGATTTTCTCCAAATTTGATATACTTGCTTCTAGGCCGAACTCGGTTGGATGTGCCAAAATTCAGGTAATTTGGACTGATAGTAAATATTTGGTGCACATTTAACCCGAAATCGGATGAAGATATATATGGGAGCTATATCTAAATTTGATCCGATTCTCACCAATAGGGTTCGTCCTTGGGCCAAAAAAATATTGTTTGGAAAATTTCATCTCAATCGGATAATAAATGCGACCTGCATTTTGTCCAAAAGAATACATGGACAGACGGACGGACGGACAGACGGACGGACATGCATAAATCGACTCAGAATGTGATTCTATGCAGATCATCAAAAGGAACTATGGGTCTATCTCGGTTCCTTTTGCCTGTTACAAACAAATGCACAAAAACATAATACCCTTACCACTATGTGGTGTAGGGTATAAAAACCGGTGACCCTTTGTGGGTGAGGTTTCAGAAGGGGTCCGCAGATATATATCATCTTCTCGTGTTAGCAAAAATGTTTGTGTTTGTGAAATTTGACGAGAGGTGTATGCTTATTACACTTTTTTGAGCGTTTGGTTTTTTAAAATCTTGAATCCAATGTGGGCGAGGTACCAAAAACAGTGGTTCGATCTCTACCATCTTTATAACAGATTTTGTGTTGATGGAAATATTGGGAAGTACGAAGTCTGAATGGAATCAGATATTAAAAATATCACTAACACTAAATTGAACACCGAATAAGTTAGATGGTACATTTCAAATAAGGTGTTTGCCAAAAATTATAATATAATTTTTTTCAGTAAAAAGGTATCTAAGTTCAGCGTCGAACTTTTAATACCCTCCAACATTTTGAAGGAACTTGAAAATTTTCCTTAAAAAAATCCGCCGGAAATACCGCTCAAAGGAAAATAGGTATTTGGGGGCTTTATAAAGACGTGGTCCCACATAAGTAATAGGCTGTAGCACCCATTATGAACTTTAAATACGAAATTTGAAACAAATCCGGTAAAAATGCCTTTAAAATCATCAAAATACCGACAACGGGGGGTACCGTTGTTTGGGGGCTATACGATATCGTGGACCTATATAGACAATTCTCTTCCAGGGAGTAAAGTACTTAAAAGGAACTGCTTATGTGGATTTTAAGAAAATTTCATTGAAAAATGAGCTATAATCATGAAAATACCGATTATCGGGAAGATCTCTTCTAGCGGGTTAATGAAAAGGAACTCCTTGCATGGATTTTTAGACAATTCCATTGAAAATATGCCTAAAATCATCTAAATACCGAATATCGGGAGGTACCGTTATATGGGGGCTCTACGATATCGTGGACCGAATAGCCCATCTTCGAACTTGACCTGTCTGCAGACAAATGTCTTATCTGTGAAAAATTTAAGCTTCCTATCTTAGTTCGTATTGCTTTTGCGTGATTGCAACAGACGAATAAATAGGGATAAATCGTCTTACAGCTTTACGCTTAGGTCTAAAGTTATTATATCGATGAGTTACACACGGAATGACGAACTTAATATACCCTTCATAACATATGTATGGTGCAGGGTATAAACAAAAACACAATTTTGTCACAACTTTTAGTGACTGGAATAATGAGTTTAACACCTGGTACGTTACCTGTCACTATAGTATATTAGAATGTATGTAGATCTCCTAATTTCAGAAACATTATATACGAATTTAAAAGATCAATATTCAATAGTTTAAAAAATATGGATTTTTACACAACATTGCCAGTGTGAAACACTCTTGCGGTCTTAAGTTTAAAAAAAAATCGTCTAATTGGCCCATTATCAGCAGAAATGTTTGGGAACGATAAAACTCTAAACACGTTCTTGAGATCCATGCCAATTTGGAAAAAAATCTTCATTCTCATTAATGTTCTTTTTTTGAGAATAAATTCCCTTGAATTATAGGCTTCACTTCAAAGCGGAGGAATTTAAATTGAGAAACTTGTAATTTGTGCACATTGAGTAGAAATTTATGACGTACTACTCTCTCACGTTGCAATGACATTGACATTCGAATGAAGAATAACCTTGACAGTCAATGTTGTAGTACAAATGTTGGGCGAATAAATATTTAACATTGCCTTGAGCGAATAGATATCGACAGGATGTAGAGGAAAAAACAATGGTTTCCACACCTGTGGTCAAGGTTGTATTTTTGTAATTATATATACTTCTGTTTGTAATTACATATATATTTTTTAAAATATAACAGTTGTCTTTTTTCATATATTTTCATTCTGTAATAACAATATCGGAGTGTGTGTATGTATTAAATTTCTTTTCAATTCACCTGTAACTATTAAACTCCGTTCTATTGTTGCTTTCCACTGGGTTTGCAGCCAAGTTCGGTTCGAAGTAATACTGTGTGGTACAACAATGGATTTTCAATGTTGTTTGTTGTTGCTGTTCGACACTCACACCTTAGTATGGCCTCTTTGTTCCTCTTTGCTTTGGAGGGGTTTTTTTTTTCTTAACTTTCATACGGCACAACAACCAACCGACCAACCAATCAGCCCGTCATGTGTGTTGAGGTGAAAATTTTCTTGATACACTTTTCAATATCATATCTTCTTTTTCGATTTGGTTTGGCTTGGCTTGGTTAGATTTTGTGTTTTATTGCTGTTGCTGGTTGGAATTTATCGGTTTTTGATTTGGTGTATATTTTGTTTTATCCTTGTTATTTATGTTATACACACACGAATTTGCAAAGTAATTTGTAATACATTTTTCACAAATTTCGTAAAATTTATTTAGGGGCTAAACTTCGGAAAAAAAATATTTTTCTTTTTTTCTGGAAATAATTTCTCATTTTACTTCTTTTCAGTGATAAAATTAAAAGCGCTTAACATTTGCCATGGGAGATTTGAGTATACAGTAAATAAATTTGTTGCCACATACATGTATGGGTATTTATGTGTGCGTGAGTGTGTTTGCTGTTAAAAATTTTAATCTCACAATCACCATCACTTAACTTTATATACAGAACCAACAAACAAATCATGAAGACTGACACACACACACACACACTTACTCATTTATTGACACTACGCTTTTAGAGATAGACATTTGTAGCTGAGACCACACTAACATACCATCGAACTCACAGACGTACTCACACTGCATAGTAAATCAGACACATAAACACAAACACATAACTACTACCAGCAGCAGCAGTAATTGTTATTAAACTTTTGTATTTTTTTTTACTTTTTTTTTCTTTTTAACTGAACTGAAAAGTTTCCTGTTTCACAGAAATTAAATTTAAAATTCCCAAGTAATGGCCAGTTCCGTCCGCGTACGATATCCTTCACTCATGACGGTACAACTCGAACTGTGCCTTGGCTCTTTGGGTTATCAGCGAAAGTTGTTCTCACTCACCCATTAACTGGGCTAGCTGGTTGGCACATTAGATTTTTCCACTTGGTTTTCTATGTTTTGCATCAGGTGGATGAGCGGCGATGTTTCAACTCTCACTTGCTCGCTCTCTCTCTCTCACTCATACACTTTCACTTTCATAACTTCGCCATAGAAAAATATTCATGTCTGTTGCTACATCCTGTTTGTTTTCCTTTTGTAGTCAATCATTTGCCTCACAATGGCTCTCTGTCTGTATTTGTATGAGCGTATGCGTGTGTGTTCGATGTACACCTGTTTGCGACCATAAAATGTGCTTGCTCGCTCGCTCGTTCGTCCGTGTTTTGTATGATTTTGATGTCCGTGTACGCTAAGAAGCAACAGCTAACTGTTGGTATTCATTTAATGCCATTGCTCTTTATACATGAAAATTGATTTTTCTTTTGCGAAAGTAATTTCTTTCGGAAAAGTTTTGAGTACATTTCCAATGAGGTTATTTCTCTTAAGGAGATAACAGAGAAATAATAAAGAGAATGAATGTACATTATAGTTAAAATTTTTTCATGAATTTTTGGGAAAGATCAGTTTATTGACCAAAAGTCATCAATAACATTAGTATGTAAATCCAAGCTCCATGAAAGTAAAAAAATCAAAAATTTTTATTTGGAGATTTGTAAAATTTAACATTTGATTTATTCTAAAAAGTTACCCAGACTTCTAGAAGAATGTTCGATTATTTAAATATATTTTTACTTCTCTAGGGAGTAGGTTCCTAAGGACGGGGCCAATACTGTCTATTTCGTATCGGACCTAAATTAATATGATATAAATATTGCAGTATGAACAAGATGGCAAGAAAATCGAACATTTATATCCAATTTTATGAGAAATTATAAATTCCATATTCATCTCAGGTTTCAGATTGAGAGAAATATTTTAGTTATAACAGATGCAAATATTGAAAATTGCGACTCTTTGTGGGTGAGGTCCCAGAAGGCCTTCGCCGATATTTATCATCTTCACAACGGGAGCTATATCTAAATTTGAACCAATATCTACATACAGAGGTATTATATGCTGTCTTTGGCACCAAAAATTATTGCTTTGGAGTACATTCTACGAAGGTGAGGGATTTAAATACAAAATCTGGCAATTATATACATGAGAATTATAGTTATATCTGAATCGATTTTTTTCACACCTTCTTTCGTCTTCACACCTTCTTTGATGTATTTTCCCCAATATCAGGTTTATTGAACTCATATTACGGCTTTGACGGACAAAATAGCATATCGGATGAACAATATATATATGGGAGCTATATCTATATAGATTTTTACGAAATTTGACATACTTGCTATCAGGCCCAATTCAATCAATTTGAGCTTATTTCATTGACAACTGTTAACATTACATGACGGATATATTTGGACTTTTCAGATAATTTCCTGCCCAGGAAATATTGCCCTCTATTAACTTCACATAGCCAATTGAAAGCAATTCCGTCAAAAATGTATCCTCGTTAGGTACAGTTATATGGGGCCATATCGAAATGTGGGCGGCTACACAGCCGAAGGTACACAGGATGTTTAGGTCCCGTTCTTGAAGATGACATTATCAGCCGCAGAGCTTATGTCAATTGGCCCCCTCAGATATGCGATTTGACACCGTTGATGTATTACTTGTGAGGTGCCACAATGTGCCTAAAAATTGGACAGATCATGTAGGCGACTGTATGACCAAACCGAGGCAGTTATTTGAATGAATTTATTTTTATTAATTAACCGGAAGACTTGTTTGTACTCGTTTGTATAAAAACGTCTGAGTGATATGAAATATATAAAATTTATGAAATCACTCATACATTTAGGAACTGTTGTGAAAACCGACAGTATGGACCCACCACTACATCCCCTACAAAGGGTCAAATTTTTGAATAACTATGAATTAGAATTATTATTGAGTGGAATTGTCGTTGACTGCTTTGAAACTAATATAAGCTACGACAATTGGTCAACATTGAGTATGGGTTAAGTTTGAACTGCGAGTCGAAACAGATATAAGGGTTGAATGAAACGGTCACGTTACATACTTGCTTCCTTCCTATGGCCAAAACGTGCCACATCGAAGTAACGGTTATAGACCCTGGGTCTCTTTGGTCTAAATCCGTTTCAGGGCATTTTGAATAGATCTAGCGATGTCTGTCCGTCCGGTTGATGCGCACGATAACTCTCGAAAGGTGTATCCAATTTGTTCCAAACTTTGTACATCGTAATATTATTATCAAACTTTGATTCGGAGATGGGCAAAATCGGTCCACTGCTTCTGGGGCCTCCCACCAAGAAAAAAATTTTGCTGCACAGATAGAGAAAAGATAACCCGATCTTGCAAAAACTTTGAAAATCCAAATATTTGCATCAGTTTCTGGGGCCAATTTTCAAGAAAAAAATTTTGCTGCACAGAAAGAGAAAAGATAACCCGATCTTGCAAAAACTTTGAAAATCCAAATATTTGCATCAGTACTAGATCAAGTGCACTCCACCAAGTACGTCCCCCACAAAGGGTTAACATTTTGAATAATTATAGCTCTTATAAAATGTGATGTAAGAGTCCAATTGTCTTCAGTGTGAAAGTGGAAAGTATCGGTTCACTCCCCTACAAAAAATAAAAATTTTGAACAACCACGAAGCTCATAAAACTCGAAATTAAAATCCGATATAAAGGGTGAAAGTTCTGAATAACCAAAACGGTAGTGAAATGCGAATTAAGCTTTCGGTTCTCTTCATATTTTATTACTACTAACACAATATCTGCTGTGAAGATGGAATATATCAATCCACTCCTTCTGGTACCTCCCTCACAAATTTTAAGTATTCATAAAGCTCAAAAAACGGAAAATTTACATTCGATTCCATTCAGACTTGGTAGACCTTAATAAATCCATCAAAACAAGATCTGTTATAAACATGGTAGAGAACGGACATTTCTTCCGGTTGGTACCTGCCTCACATAGGGTACCAGAGTTTGAAAAACAAAATGCTCAGAGGAAGCGAAATAAGCATCCAACTCTCGTCAAATTTCACACATACAAACATTTTTGCTAACACAAGATCTGTTGTGAAGGTTATATATATCTGCTAATCCCAAAGGGCCACAATTTTAAATAATTTGATCTGTTATATCTTGCGAAACAAGTTTACATCTGATATATCCAAATATTTCTCTGAACCAGAAACCAGAGATGAATATGAATTTTATGATTTCGCATAAAATTGGATATAAATAGATATAAATACCTCACGCACATTTCAATATTTTCTAAAAATTATCACATATCTCATATAAAGTGAAGGAAGTAGTCGATAATGTCCAAACCCGCCACGTCGCAATATTTATATCATATTTATTTATGTCCAATACAAAATGGACAATATTGCCCAATTCATTCGGAACCAACTCTATAGTGGGTCAGAAATTTTACTAATCATAACACAAATAATAATATATTTAAAAAACAAGTAAGCATAGACTATAGTCGTGCGGGGCCGACCATGTAATACCCTACAACACTACATTATCTGCCCAGATATTACCCTTTGCATTTTGACAAGGGACATTTACCCAACATTTACGCACTCCGTTGTGCTGTGGTCCATTATACAGATAAATATAATTCAATGTAATGTAAGGTAAAAAAATATAACAAAATATATACTTCAATATTATAAGTCAAATTGAAAAAATCGCATGCGATAAAAAATATCAAAAAATAAAGAAAAAATACAAAATACTACAAAATCTGTATTAACATCATCATTTGCATATTTTTAGATGTGATTATTTTATGCCAACAGGGCATTCTGAATTGATAACATTTGTAAAAATCGGTCCAGCCATTCTTGAGTTATAAGCATTCTAGCTAACATCGTCAATATTACCCGATGACCATCAAAATTGGAAGGCTTCTGCCCAGCCCTGATCTTTAGCCCCTTGCTAACTTCCGAGTCGATTGATCTATAATTGCAACCTGTAGAGCAACTGCAAAATCAGGAAATTTTTCAGTTTTTGGTCCATTTCAACCCCTAAATATTATGCGATCATCTCCAAAAGAAATAGGGTTCTATTCTGACCATAACCCCACCTCCATTTTCAATTTCGTGAGGATCGGGCCATAATTGAGACCTGTAGAGTGATTACAAATTACCATGGGCAGACGGACAGACGGACGGACAGATGAACATAGCTAGATCGACTCAGCTCGGCGAGATAGGAAGATCCATATATACTTTCCTATGTAAGAAATCAATATTTCGAGGTGTTATATAATTTTTGGGGCCAATCAAACTTATAATACCCCCAACACAAAGTGTTGTAGGGTATAGAAATCTTAGGTTGTAAATTGTTTAATACAGAAGAAAATATTGTCCTACGCAAGAAGTGCGACAAATTCGGACTTTTTGAAAAATTTAAGTTTTTAGACGTCGACTGGATATAACTTTCCGGATATAACATTCTTTGAAATTTCACGATATGCGAAGAGATTTTTTTTTTTTTTGATTTTTTTAATTTGGACTTGTCCACTACTTTTCGATTCGCCTTGATATAGGTTCAAAACTTTTCGCATTTTATTCGAAATTTATGAAGACGAATATTCCGAATATTCAACTCCTACTTTCTAACTTAGTATATGGTTGAAAGGATTTAGTCTCGTTACCTAACCGAATCGGCTATAGTATTTTTTTTAGAAACAAAAAAAAAAAGAAATATTAATTTTGCCGAAGTAGTCCCCAGCATTTTATGATTTATGCAACTAAATGGCTTTCTTAGCCAAAATTTCAGAGCCAAAATTATTGTTATAGCAATGTAAACAACACGAATTTTGTAAATATCAGCAACAGGATATTTTGACAATCAAATGAATTATGTAAAATAACATACATAAATCAAAAGAGAGGACAACAAGACAAGAGAGAGAAAGAGAGAATGTATATAAGAGCAAGTGTATAAATTCCAATGGTCTCCATGAGTTTTGCTCTCCCATGGTTGGTGTTCAAGAACATGACATTGAAAGTGCGAGTATGCAACAGATTTTGTTTGCATGTGTACACAGCCAAACACACATACAACGCAACAGTAAAGCACACTGGCACACACATACCCACCCCCACTCACACATACATTGAAATATATTCAACTGGTAGCAATGCAGACATGGAGGATGAAGGACACTCTCAAAAACACACACACACACACAAAAGCCATTGGAAGGAAAATGGAAACGAAAGCAACAGGATTAAAATGGAAAACATCGAAACATCGCCGCAGTTCTGTTCTATCTTCATATTCTTTAATTCTTCGATTCCCCTTTTTGTTGGTCGAATGGCTGGATGGTTGGTTGGGCTGCTGCTGTTGCTGTTCAATTGTTTGCCGTGCGGTGTGTATGCTGTCTTTCGTAAATATTTGGCTCAGAGTGATTTCTTTTGTTGCCATTCATTCGTCCATTCATTCCACTGCTGTGTCATTTTATCCTGGTGTGCTTTAAGTATATTATGGCGTTTAAAAAGAATATCTTTCTAATAAAATATTTATGCGAGTGTGTGTGTGTGAATGCGTACCTTTGTTTGTTTGCGAAACGTAAGCATGCATACACACACGAAAGAAAAAAAAAGGATCAAAAACAACAACAACAAGAAGCAGTACTTCACCTGTTTGAAACCATACGAAAAATACACAGAACAAAGATTAAGCATTGCACCACCATCGTTAGGTCAAAAAAAAAATTCCACTTAATTTCCAACCACATCACAAACAAAATTAAACTACGAGAGAGGATAACAATTCTGTGAAAATATGATGTTTCAAAACGAACGAGATATTGTTCTCAGTGTGTGAGTTTTTTTGGAATCATTACCAAGTATTGCATTACAGCTTATTAGGCAGGTATGTTTTGAGTTTTAAGTATGGTCATAGCTAACGAGGCCACATTAAGAGTAAATTCTAATAAAATTGAACGGGCTTATATTTTTTTATTTTGCGTATCTGTATATGCTCTACGCCAAATTGGAGTACGACTAAAACCGTCTCAGTATGATAAGGCTGGGGTTCCAAAAGTAAAATATATAAAATGAGTATCAATACCAGTGTGTTCCGAGATTAAGAAGAGGATTTTCTCAAAAATTTTACTTGAATTGATTGTCGGAACCCGAAATAATAAACTTTTTAGAACTTTTGCACATTTTGTATTGAAAAAAAAATCCCAAACAGATTTACAGACAGATGTATATCCTCAGTCAATGTTCGATTATTTAAATATATTTAGACTTCTGTTATGATTATTCAAATGATAATTCAAATAGGCCAATAAAGTCCACTTCATGCCGGATATATTGCGACGTGTCTGGTTCGGACTTTATTGGCTACCTCCTTCACTTTATGTTAACAAAAATTCCATTTAATACTTTATCTGATACAGAAAAAAAATTAGTATGGCAAAATTACAAGAAAATCTACCATGTACGGGGTAAGATAAAGCGTCCTAATTTTTACATTTTTTATTTATTTTTATTTATTTATTTTTATTTATTTATTTATTTATTTATTTTTTTTTTTTTTGAATAAAAGCAACAAATGTCGGAAATTGCATCAAATTTTCGAATAAGTATAAATTTGTTCGAATTGGTCACCTTTGACACGAATTATGGCCTTCAAACGGCCAATGAAACCGTCACACGCTGCCCGAATGTTACTCTTTGGTATTTTGGCCCATTCCCGGAGAAGCGCTTGCATGAGGTGATCGACACTTTGGTATTTTTAAGTGCCAACCTTGCTTTCTAAAATACTCGAGACACAATAGTCCAACGGATTGGTATCCGGAGATTTTGGTGGTCATTGTGCGCTGGAAATGAAGCGAGGAACCTCATTTTGTAACCATTCTTGGGGGCGTGTGCTGAGTCCTGTTGGAATGTCCAAGGTCTGCGGCCAAAATGTTTGCGTGTCCAAGGCTTTAATACATCCTCCAGAATATTTTCGCGCTAATATTCGGCATTTATTCTGATGCCACGATCGATTAATACAAGCGGAGAGCGACCATCCGCTGTTATGGCAGTCCACACCATCACCATGGTCGGACAAGTAAACACCATCATTTTGTTTGTTTACGAACTGCTGGACAACGAATGTTTTCTCATCGGAGACGAAGAAATCCAAATTCGTCAGTTCACCACTTTCGGCTAAGCGAAGCAACCCTTTAGCTCTTTTGAGTCTATTTCTTCTATCTGTTACGGTGTAAATTCTTGCACTTTTTAGAATTTAAATGGCTTTCCCCAAATCTGAATGGAATCGAGTGTTAATTTCGTGTTTTATGAGCTTCATGAATATTCAAAATTTTGACAATTTGTTGGGGAGATACCAGGAAGAGTGCACCGATATATCGCATTTCCACAACATACCTTGAGTTAGCAGAAATAATGTAATGTGTGCAATTTGGAGTGAACCGAATGCTTATTTCGTATTTTATGATCGTTTTGGTTATTCAAAATGTCGATCCTTTGTGGGGGAGGTTCCAGAAGAAATGATACGATCTCTACCATTTTTATAACAGATCTTGTGTTTATTGAAATATTGAGATGTATCAAGTCTGGAGTGGAATCTGATGTCAATTTCTCGTTTTATGTGTTACATGGATATTCAAAATTATGACCCTTTGTGGAGGAGCCACCAAAAGCGGTGAACTGATAAATTCCATCTTCACACCATACCTTGGGTTAGTAAGAATATTGTAATGTGTGTAATTTTCAGAGTGCATTTGTCGATCAAAACCCCAGTTGTTGTATTGAAGTGACATAAAACATTTTAAAATAACGTCTTTCATTCGAATTTTTTGTATACCAACAAAGCATTTATAAATTGGGTTTTATTTAAAAATATTTAAAGCTTTAGTATATTTCCGAAAAACTGCCAGTATTTCCACAACCATTATTTTGTCGAAATATGCATTTAAGACCCAACAAAGTGTATATATTCCATATTCGGTGTTTTGACGATTTTAGCCAGCCTTTCTAACGGAAAATATTGAAATTTGGTATTTAGAGTTCATAATATGCTTTACCTCCTGTGGCAGAATATCATGTTTCCCCGTTTTCCAATGGACCCCACATAAAGGTACCTCTTGATATTCGGGAAATTACCAAAAATCAACATTTGGATTTCGAAATGTGTTCTTTTGCTTATATAGAACAATATCTATATAAGTCAACGTTTTTTTGATGATTGTAGCCAACTTTTTTACAGTTTTTTTTTTTTTTTTTTTTTTTTTTTTAATTTCGATCGGATGTTCCAAATAAGAGAAGTGACGCATACCCCCGAATACTGGAATTTCGGCATTTACAGACATATTTTTATATGAGCTACTTTCTAAAATTGAAAAAGAGTCCACAAAATATTTGAAGAACATGGTCCTGTAAAAAGCGCTGGCAGAAAGTTGATGTCCTAAAACTATACATTTGTAAATTCCCCATAATAAACATTCGATTTCGACATAATTCTCTAACAAACAACAAATTTCAATAAAAGGTCTCCTAACGTTTTTTTTTTCTGATGTTTTCTTCCGCTTTTTTCTAGACTCAGCCATATGGCTATAGAGGGTATTTATCATTTGCTACAGCCAAAATGTGCCTCATCGAAATAACGGTTTTAGACCCCAGGTCTCTTTGGGCCAAATCCGTTTCAGGACATTTGGAGTCGATCTAGCGATGTCCGTCCATCCGTCCGTCTGTCTGGCTGGTGCGCACGATAAGTCTTTTTACGATTTGGTCGAAACTTGGTACACTATCAAACTTAGATTGAGTTCGGTGATGGGAAATATTTGTCCACCCCTTCAAGTACCACCCCCACAAAGGCAGAAAGAGAAAGCATAAACCGATTTGGCTCCAACTTTACAAATACTAATATTAACATCAATGCGAAAATGGACAATATCGGGGCACTCCATCGAGTACCTTCCCCCACAAAGGGTCAACATTTTGAATAATCATAACTCTTATAAAATGGGATTTCAGTGTCCGATTGTCTTCAAATTACATACATGAAGATGGAATATAACGGTCTACTCCTTCAGGTATCTCCCCCACAAAGGGTCAACATTTTGAATATCCATGAATCTCATAAAAACTTCTATCAACACAAGATCTGCTATAAAGATGGTAGAGATCGGACCATTCCTTCTGGTACCTCCCCCACAAAGGGTCAAAGTTTTGATTAACCAAAACTATCATAAAAACCACAATAAACTTCCGGTTCTTTTCATATTTCACATATCCCATTATTTCTACTAACACAAAATCTGCTGTGAAGATGGAATATATCGGTTCACCCCTTCTGATAGCTCCCCACACAAAATTTGAATACGAAAATTTGATTTTAAATTTTGAATATCCATGGATCTTATAAAAATATATTAACATTCAGACTTGAAACATCTCAATATTTCCATCAACACAAGATCTGTTACAATGATGGTGGAGAGGTGGTGGAGAGTTCAAAATTCAAAATTTTGAAAAGCAAACGCTCAAAGAAAGCGAAATAAGCATACAAATCTCTTCAGATTTTCACACATACAAACATTTTTGTTAACACAAGGTCTGTTGCGAAGATGGTATATATCTGCGAATCCCTTCTTGTACTTTTCAATACCTTTATCTGTCACAATTTGAGAAACAAATTGGCGATCCTATATGAAAATATTTCTCTCAACCAGAAACCCGAGATGAATATGGAATTTAAAATTTTGGCATAAAATTTGATATAAACGTTTCCTTCATTTATTTACAGATGTTTTTATTATCTTCATCAGCGGGTTGAGAGCACGGTCCCTACGAGGGGTTCCTAAGTTTCCCCTTAAATAATTTTCCAAAATTTATTGGCAGTCCAAAAGGAGTGGATTTATTTTGATTTGATTCAGGCCTAATATAGTCGAAATATTACTACATTTTTTTTAGCCAAATCAATGCCAATATTTGCCTTAAAATCTAGGTAATTTTTTATATTTATTTTTTTTATAATTATTTTTATTTGCAATTATTTCTGTATATTATTATCAAAATTCAAATAACTTTTTGCCAGTTAAGGTGCTAATTGAATTGTCTATACACCAAAAATAGTGCTACACATTCACATCGGAAAACTTCAACACATTCACACAGCATGACTGCTGTCATTTTTATCAAAATCACTTTTTCGCAAAGTTTGGCCCATTAAAAGTTGGAAAATTTTTGCCACACGCACAAACACACACAGGCACACATTCAAAACTGATACCAAGTTGCAGAAAAAGAAAGCCTTGCTCACATTTTTTATTTTTGCAACAAATACGCCCATCCATACTCTTTGACATAACTTCGAACGAGTCTTTAAGGTAGTCTCAGATAAGTGCGATTGGTTGTTAACAACAGCCAACAACAATCACCATCAGTTGCATTGTTGTGTGGGTGTGGCAGCAAAGAAAGTGTAAAAAAAAATTAATTAAATTGTAAATGCACAAACAAGTATTATTGGCAACAAGTGTCTGTTCCATCCATTTAGGACATTGTTGGCATTTAGAGAAAGAGCGAGAGTATCCTTTGCCTGCCTGTGATGGTCTGCTGTTGTTATCGTTGCTATTGCTGTTTGCAGTTTACACATTTATCGCTCTCTCTCTCCCTCCGCATTAATATTAATTGTTATTTTATGTTAAACTGACAGTGTAACGCCACAAGGCGAAGACGAAAGCAAAGCCAACAAATGTTGACATGCCAATCCTTGAGAAAATAGAAGCTATAACAGGCTGTGGTATGGGAACGGTGACAACTGGTGGTATCTGTAGGTGATGTGGAATCGAATGGAATGACTTTTTTATATCGGTCATAAGATTAGGCAATGTTGGATTTTTTAAATATATTTTGACTTCTGTTATGATTATTCAAATTTTTGACTCTCTATGGAGTGGGTTTCGAGGAAATGGGCTAATATTGGCCATTTCGTACCGGACCTAAATAACGATGTCCGTCTGTCTCTCTGTCTGTTGTCATCATCTTTCGAACGAATTGAGATAGAACGCTAAGATTTTGCACACATGTTTATTTTTCCAGTAGGCAGGTTAAGTTCGTAAATGGGCCATGTAGGTCCACGTTTTCATATAGCCTCCATATAACGGTACATCCCGATATTCTCGATATTTTGATGATTTTAGCGACATTATTCGCCGGAATTGTTTCAAATTTGGTATTTGAAGTTCGAAATGGATACTACAGCCTAAGACAGAAAATTGTCTGTGCAGGTCCACGTCTTCGTATAGCCCCCATACAACGGTACCTCCCTATATTCGGTATTTTGATGATTTGAGCGTCATTATTCACCGGAATTGTTTCAAATTACGTATTTAGAATTCGTAATGGGAACTACAGTCTATGTCAGAAAATTGTCTATGCAGGTCCAGGTCTTCGTATGGGCCCCTTTTACCAGTACTTCTCTATATTCGGTATTTGTATTCTTCGGTGGGTGGAAGAAAACAGCAACATCAGCAGATGCGGTTCGAAATCTAAAGAAGCTACTTGATCGAAACTAGCGTCGCATTGGCCTCAAAATGGCTCGTGAGCTGAACATATCGCAATATTCTATTCGGCAAATATTGAAAAATGAGCTCGGCGTAAAGCCATTGAAATTCCAAAAAGTGCAAGAACTTACACCGAAACAGAAAGAAATTAGACTCAAAAGAGCTAAAGAGTTGCTTCGCTTGACCGAAAGTGGTAAACTGTCGTAGTTGGTTTTCTCCGATGAGAAAACATTCCAGCAGTATGTCCAGCTGTTTGTAAACAAAGAAAATGATCGTGTTTACTTACCAAAGAAAATGTGCACCGTCGGTTGGCCACCAGAACTCAAGCGCCTGCCATGGTGTTGGTGGGGGCCCCAATAACAGCCGATGGTCGCTCTCCGCTCGCATTAATCGACCGAGGCATCAGAATAAATACCGAATATTATCGCGAAAATATTCTGGAGGGTGTATTAAAGCCTTGGGCACGCATACATTTTGGCCGCAGATCTTGGACATTCCAACTGGACTCAGCACCATCGCATTCAGCACGCGCCACCCAAGAATGGTTACAAAAAGGGGTTCTTCGCTTTACTTCCAGCGCACAATGGCCACCAAAATCTGCGAATACCAATCCGTTTGACTATTGTGTCCGGAGAATTTTTGAAAGCAAGTTAGGCATTAAAAAAATTTAAAGTGTCGATCACCTCAAGCAAGCGCTTCGCCGGGAATAGGCCAAAATACCGGAGAGCAACATTCGGGCAGCGTGTAACAATTTCATGGGCCGTTTGAAGGCCATAATTCGTGCCAAAGGTGACCAATTCGAACAAATCTAAACTTATTCTAAAATTTGATGCTATTTCCGACTTTTTTGCTTTCATTTTATAAAATTTTAAAAAAAAAGTAAAAATTATGGCTTTTGACTTTGTTGCAGTTTTTTTTTATCTCACCCTGCAATTGTACGAAAAGTGTTGAATGCTACTATATTTGTTAGAGATTCAATTCTGAAATATAATATTTTTGATACTTGGTATCTGTGTTTGAGATTTGGCAGTGGTTTGGAAATGCGTCCTTTATACAAGGTTGCCCATATTCGACGGACCTTTGGGCCCTTTGGGCCCATTCCAATCAACCAGGCTTGTCCGCAGGCAACATTCTTTGCGTCAATTGAATTTTGTACGGGAACAAATGCGAATAATCCGTTGTAAAGTGGACCGAGCCATGCCCAACTGCTGAGAACGGCGTTTTTGGGATGTTCTCGATATTCTCTGCCGATCGCCTTGGTCGACTTTTATATGGCCTCCTCTTTTCGTATAAACGCTTAATGGTGTTCTTAGAAGGCGCAATTCTCACCTTTTTTAATGTTTTAAAAGCACGTTGAGTTGTCACAATTGACTTCTTGTAAATTTCAACTATTTCAGAGCGCTCGCGTGGCGCGTATTGGTTCATGGTAAAAATCTGCTTGGACTGACGCTTCAAACGCTGTATGTCATTAAGCGATGTGACATCTATGTCAAAAGTTATGGCGTTGCCAGATGGGTCCGTCGAATAGGGGCAACCCGTATTAAATGGTACTCAATATGGTATTGGGTTAAGGAATATAACCGGAATCCTCATATTTGATATTGAGGTCTTCGTTTGAGATATGGAGGTGGTTTAGGAAATGTGGGCTATAGTTGTTCGAAAAATACTGTGTACTACAAATGCTGGTTTTTGTTGAAGGGATAGTGATTAAATACTTAAATATGATATTTATATAAATGTTGCTATCTAAGGTTGAGGTTTAGAGGTGGATTTGAAAATGCGTACTTTAGGTGTTCGAATAGTACTACATTGAAAAAACAATTTGGTTTTGGGTGAAGGGGTAGAGCTGAAACCAAGAAATTTTACATTACGATGGCTGTTGGTGTCTAGGGTTAAGATATATAGAACGGTTTTGCAATGAGTACTAAAATAGTACGAACATCATTAAATGGTACCAATTATGGATCACAGTTGGAGTGTAGGATGTAGGAATGTAGATTGTTTTGGGTATACGTCCTAAATGTTTTTAAATTCCGTATTGCGTGAAGGGATACAGCTGAAACTCTGAAAGTTGGTATTGAGGTCGCTGTTGGTTTCTATGATTTACATATGGAGACGTTAAAATAGTTTTGGACGGCAAATTTGGATGTGTGTTCACTGTCCAATGGTTTTTCTAATATCCTCCTCGGGGAAACTTTAAAATGAAAGACTTTTGGTGAAAAAGGGAAAATTTTCTTCCTATTTTTCCGAGAAAGAAAAAACTTGAAAATGCAGACCATCAAAGTTTAAAGCCATATTAATACGGCATTACAACACTGTATGAAAATGAAAAAAATAACGGCTTTAACAAAACACCAAAAGTTGTTGATTTTTTTTTTTTTTGCTTTGTTCTTTTTACTGTTCTTATTGTTGGTGTTGCTGTTGTTTTGCAAACTCATTTGTTGTTTGATGGCTTTCCGCATATATACACCCATTTATATTTAGTAGAAAACATAGAATGTTGTTGTGGTGACACACGAAGTACACGCACAAGCACAGGCACACACACACACACATGCATTCAAATACTTCCATAAACTTATATCCTTCGCCATTAAACATGATTGTGTGGGCGGCATTAGCCAGCCAACCAACCAGTCAGCCAGCCATCCAACCAACTAAAAACAACAAACAAAAACTTGTTGCTCGTGTTGCTGTTGCTTTGCCGCAATGGCAGTGCGGGGGATACACAAACAACAACCAATGTGTTCATTAGAAACATCCCTTCACACACACACGCACACCACACTCACACACGTCCTACATCCGTTTAAGTATTTTATTTATTTATAAAATGGAATTGAATGAAAAGAAAACAACTCGAATTAAATTTAATTTCAAACACAAGGTGTAAATTAATGCATTAGCAAATGTTGTCGCAGTGAAATAAAAAAAAAAATAATTTTTAATTAATGCTATTTGGGGACCATAAATGGTTTTCAGAGACAAGTACGTTTTGCCTTGAACAGAGCAAGCATTTGGATATTTGGTGGTGATCCGCTTATGATATTTAATAACTATGTAGTTAGTTCCTGGTGTAAGTCACAGTGGTTCAAATATTTGCCAGTTTCATGGTCCCAATCTTGATGTTACTTAATTAGAATATAGAAGGATCAGGAACGACATCGTGGGAATAATAATGTAAAAACCTTATTCCACATATCGTAAGGTTCTAAAGGCATTTCGTTGATAACAAGGATAAGAATTGTGGCAATCTAGTTCGATTGAACCATCTTATTTATCTAGTTCCGGTCATTCCCGTCGTTTGTATGAAAACCCTGCGTATGAGTGAGATTATATTTATTAAATCACTCATACGTTTAGGAACTGGTGTTCTGTGCTATGGCCTAGATTGCCACAACTCTAACAAGAATTCATTTTTAGGGCCTAGGCCCCCTTGGGCCAAATCCGTTTCAGGATATTTGGAGTCGATCTAGGTATGTCCGTCCATCCATCCGTCCGTCTGTCTGTCTGGCTGGTGCACACGAAGGCAGCATCCAACTTGGTCCAAACCTGGTACATTGTAATATTATTGTCAAACTTAGATCGAGTACGGAGGTGGGCAATATTGGTCCACTACTTCTGGTACATTACCCACAAAATTTTAAAATTTTCAAATATATATTTTCTGCACCATAAACGAAACGATAATCCGATTTGGCTCCAACTTTGTAAATCCGAATATTTGCGTCAGTGCTATGTCAGGTGCGAAAATGAACAATATCGATCCAATGGCAAGGAAACACGATTATTTTGTTTGTTTGCAAGCTGCTGGACAACGAATGTTTTCTCATCGGAGAGAACCAAATTCGGCAGTTCACCACTTTCAGCCAACTTTCGGCGAAGCAACTCATTAGCTCTTTTGAGTCTATTTTCTTTCTGTTGCGGTGTAAGTTTTTGCACTTTTTGGAATTTCAATGGCTTAACCCCGAGCTCATTTTTCAATAATTGCCGAATGGAATATTGCTCACGAGACATTCTTCGGCCACTGTGACGCGAGTTTTGTTGTATTGTAATATATTGATTATTTGTGTCACACTTTCAAAATTTGGAATTTAAGATCAAGTTCATAGTGAGTACTACAGCCTGTGACAGAGTATTGCATTATGTTATTATAGTTAGAGGTAATCGTTGTTTTTTTTTTTTTTTTTTGAAACAACTATTTACTGTACTGGAGTCAAATTTTAAATAAATTAAATTAATCATCATTTGTTAACCTCAAATTGAATACGAAGCGTGGACATTTTAGATTTCACTCTAATATACCTTTTTCATGTCGTTTGCTAGAGCAACTACCAAGTCGTCCTGAAGTTTTGTCGTTTTGTTTATCTTGACTAGAATGACATCTTCAGCCTGAAAACGTCCCTGAGCCTGAGAACGTCCCTATTTACCATATTGGAAATGTGCGAAAAAATTAATTTCTATAATTTCTATAATTACGGGGGAAATCAAGCAGATTATAAAAGTAAAGCTAAAAATAGAAGATCTGTGCATCGGTGTTGAAAATTAAGCTCGCATTTCAATTTTTTTTTTTATTTATTAAATTAAGTTTCCTTAGAATCCGTTGAATGGAGGTATTTAACAAAGGGGTCTTTTTGAACCTGTTTTGGTGTCAGTTTATGCAAAAATCACCTACAAAGAATTATTTAGGAAGGATGACATCAAATATATATATTCTACATAAAACTCCATTATAAAGAGCCTCTTCGAAAATGCCAAGTCGACTCATTTGTAGATCAAAACCCCGAAGGAGATTAGACAAACGCTTTTATGGCCTTTATTTTAAGACCATTCATTCCGGATAGGACTTTTAAATCTGATAGAGATCTTTGGATTACATCCAGAATCATTGATACAGAAAATTGATAATTTCGGTCCAGTTTTTAGATTTATCCGGGTAGTGACTTTTAGCATTAAACATATGCACGATTTTATGGAAATTTTGGAATTTTCCATACAAAATTTATGGTTCATTTCACCCACTAAATATTACCGATGACCGTCTAAAATGGTAGTCCTAACTCTATATAAAATTTCGTGAAGATCGAGCCATATTTGCGACCCAAATAGCTACATCGACTCAGCCCGATTTGATGGGAGGATTGATATGTGGTGGGCCTAGAACTCATATTTCGAGATGTTACAAACTTTTTGGCCCAATTAAACTCATAATACTTCCAGCACGTAGTTATGCGACGTGTAAAGAGGACGAAAAAGACCGTTTTGGTGACTCGCTCGAGGGTTACATTATTCGACTAATATAATCTTGGTATTGTTAAAAGAAATATATACGAGTCTTCTATTTTTAGCTCTACTTTCATAATCTATTTAATTTTTCTTATAATTATTTTTTGTGTTACACAGTGTAACCGAGAGGTTGCAGTTATATGTAAAAAAGTATCAGTCGGTTTTGCCGACATATGTAAACCCTCAGCCAATGTTCGATTATTTAAATATATATTTGAAGAAAGCGTTTTAGTTTTGAAAATCTTGAACCCTGGTAGAGGTACTCGAAGATATTGTCCGATCTCTACCATCTTTACAATAGATCTTGTGTTGATGGAAATATTAAGATGTACCAAGTCTGAATGAAATGGAAAATGTTGACCCTTTTTGTGGGGGAAGGAGACCAGAAGGAGTGGACCGACATATTCCATTTTCACAGCAGAACTTGTGTTAGTAGAAATAATGGGATGTGTGAAATATAAAGAAACCCGGGAGCTAATTTCGGATTTTATAAACGTTTTGGTTATTCAAAACTTTTACCCTTTGTAGGGGAATGGACCAACATTATCCATTTTCGCACCTGACCTAGCACTGATGGAAATATTTGGATTTGCAAAGTTGGAGCAAAATCAGATCATCCTTTCTCTTTCTGTGCAGTTGTAAAATATTTTGAAAATTTCGACATTTTGTGGGGAAGTTATAAGAAATAGTAAACCGATATTGCCCATCTTCGAACTCGATCTAAGTTTGATAATAATATTACGATGTACCAAACTTGGACCAAATCAGATACTCCCATGGGGAGTTATCGTGCGCACCTGCCAGCCAGACAGACGGACGGATGGAAATCGCTAAATCGATTCGAAATATCCTAAAACGGATTTGGTCCGAAGAGACCTAGCCGTTATTTCGATAAGGAACGTTTAGCCGTATCAAATGATATATACCCTCTCTAGCCATTGGCTTAACTTAAAAAATTAAAAATTGTAAAAAATTGGGTCGTACACATTTATGAGGTCTATGTCTTAATGTGGACCGAAAAAGTCAATTTTCAACACCGATCCTCTCAGACACAATACCAAATATTGAACCAAATTTGAGACATCTACATATCATAATGTGAATACCGAATTCTGTTTGCTATTCACCAGGCTTCTGCTTGATATTCACTCCACGATCGACAATTCTGTTTATTTGCGTACTCATTAAGCCAAAAATTAGTTTCGTCGAGCAGAATCAATTTTACGATGCCGCTCGAATATGAGTAAGAATATTATCCTCGTTTTTGAGTGGGAGCAAAATTCTTTCAATGTCGAGCAGTTTCTCTTGCTGACATGACTCTTGATTCTCTTTTAGTTTTTGTCACACCGTTGTTGTTTCTCTATATATGTATGTGTATATTTCCGAACAAGATCACTCCCATCTGAACCCTAATGATAATAGCTTTCGATGTCTACCTCAATATTGATTATGATGAAAAATATATTTCACCAAATATATATTGATTTCAGTTAAACCCCCTTGATTTTTACCTTTAGATTGACTCTATTAACTACTGAAAAATAAAACACACTTAATTTGTTTGGAAAAATTAATATAATATATTTTTTTATTATTATTATTTCATTTATTTTTATCACTTTTTTGTTGGTTATTTAGAAAAATATTTCATTTATATATATATATATACGATTGTAAAATACAGTTATTGGTTTTTAGGTTACTTCGTATGTAAAACGTAATGAGTTGTAGTAATAGATTTTGGATTTTCTTTTTTTTAATTTTTTATTTATGTTAGAATATTTTTTTTTTTGTTTCATAATTGTTATTACATTTTAGATAAAAATTAAAAGAAACTTGAAAGAACAAAAAAAAATAAAAAATAGATAATTATTATATATATTGTGGAACTCTTACAAAGTATGTAATTGAATAAACGACTAAATAACTTATTTGAATATCAACGAAACAGATTTGAAATTTAAAATTAAGAAGAAACAAATTAAAGAAAAGGTATTTAAAACATTGTTTATTTATTTTTTTTTTTTGTTTGTTATTATTAAAAAATAAAATATTAGTGGCATTATTTTAATGGAAATTTGTTTTGATTTTTTTTTTTATATATAAATCTTGATAGTAATTGTGTATATTTTTATATGTATGTAAGTGGAGAAGAGCGAGTAGTTATCTTAATTTATAATTTTTTTAAGATTAAAAATATAACAAACAATTTTATATATAGTATGGGATTTTTCTTATTTTGAATGTGCAATTCTCAAAGTAAAAACTAGTTAGCAAATGTTTAAAAGCTAGAAAAAAAAGAAATAATTACAAGATAATTCATAATTAACAGATTTCTAGTTGAGAATTAGTTTTTAATCTAATTGAAGCTCTATATTTTAAATATTTTTTAAAATTATTTGCTAATTTAAAAATTATTAAAAAAAAAATACACAATTTTTTCTTGAAACACATGGACCATGAAAATATGTGGAGAACCTATTTATTTATTCTAGACCCAATGAACGGGTTGTATCCATTTTATTTCTCCTAATGTTTCCCTGGATAGATCTGAATCCTCTTCATTACAACATTTGAGAAATAATAACAATTTATTTGTTTCTCTCAAAAACATACTATGCTCCAGGGAGGGTTCGAGAGCATTAATCCCAATCTCACATCCAAGTCCTATTCTGAGGCAAAGAATATAATTTTCAAAAAACATCTGTGTTGGAATGACTATGTGCCTCGTGATAGACTCAATATGGGCAAATTAAATCGATTTTGAAAAACTGTTAGAAATTGGGTTAATTTTTATGACAGATCCAAGATTTCCGCATGCTCATGTGTTAAAAGAAAAAAATGTGTTTAACAAAAATAAGCAATATTTTATTAATAATTAATTAATTAATGTGTGTCTTGAAATAATTGCAATCAATGCAAGTGGAGACCACATCTCTGAGAATAATTTAATTTTATTTTAAGAATCAAATTCTAGAGCAAAATTCTAGCTTATATAAAAATATATGATTTATTTTTAGAAAAATTTTCATTAAATTTCAATAAATGTGTGGTCATTTATAATATTTCGATTATTTTATCATTTGATTTATATGCTAAGCATTTTAATTTCATTTATTCACAATGATGCAATATTATGGTTACATAATGTATGTGTGTGTTACTGTGTGTGTGTTGTATATATACAATTATGAATATGTAAATTACTGTTACATTTTATATGGAGTTTTTTTTATTGTTTTTAATTCCTATTAAATTAAGTACATATTTTATTTTCTTGTTTCTTTTTTATTTTAAGAACATATGTGTATAGGTAGGTATGTTTCTTTTTTATGTGAATTAGCGTTGTAGTTGATGCATTTAACCATATATTTATTTTTTTATATTTATATGAACATACTTATATTATAAATAATTACATTATTAAATTTAAACGGAATTATTTGTTTTAAGTAAATTTTTATTTAATATATATTTAAGCCTAAAAATATTTATCTACATTTTGTTTTTATTCATTTATTTTTGTCATAGTGTTTTTGTGAGTTATATGTGTGTGTTTTTTTTACTATATTTTAAATATTGTATATATAGCGTTTTTTAAAAAAATCTTCACTAACATAAAGGCGTTTTCTTTCCTTTTCAAGGAAATACTTTTTTAATTATTTATTTATTTTACAATTATGGAGCAATATTTTTTAATGAATTTTATTTTTTTTTTATTTTCTTAATGTATGGTCCATTTCATTATTTTTAGATTTTTGTATCGGTTTGACATTAAATAAATCATTTATGCATTATTACATAGATTTAGTTTAACAAATAAATGTAATTAAATAGGCAAAATGTATAACAACTGTGATATAAAAAATCAAAGAACGCATTTTTTTCAAAACAAATTTTTTATACCCTCCACCATAATAGGGAGGGTATAATAAGTTTGTCATTCCATTTGTAACTTCTCGAAATACGCATTTTAGACACCCTCAAAGTATATATATTGTGTCTGTTCCCTTGTGGAAATCTCTCTAGCTTCCAAAAGAAATAATGTAGATTGATAAAATGTTATTGAGATGCATTTTAGGTCTGCACAATTGTTGGTATTGAAAATGGGCCATAGTGTAGGTCTAAATATCTTCATCCCTAATCAAATTTCACTAATTTGGTTTTTCTTTCAAATTTTTAAATAAATCCTAGAATAAACCCTTTCTCTAGGCTTAATAGTTGTAAAGAAATACATTTTCCATCCCAAGTCAAAATCTCCCAGAAATCTTATTTTTTGGACAAAGTGTCAAAGGAAGAAATATTCTACATAAAATTTTAATATAAGTCTCTGAACAAAAGATATCTGTAAACAGCATCTCTTACAGCTCTTGCTTTTCTAATATAACTTTCAACCATTTTTTTAAGATTTTTAATCCGATTTTGGTTTTCGTTGCAAAAAATTAAGGAAATATTTTTCTGTGTTTTTTTTTCGGAAATATTGACACAAATATTTTGTTGATATTAAATATAAATATACTTTTTCTGTCTTTGGCGATTTATATTGAAAATTTCCGCAGAACATTTTTGTCTTCAATGTCATCCTTTTAAAATGTTGCATAAATTGTGACTTTAACCCTAATCCTTTTTTATTTCTTCCGATTTCTGTCTTTTAGGAAAGTTTTGGAATTTTGTTGCATTTTGAGACCTATAGATAAAAAAAACAATTTTGTATAATATTTTGATCGGATCCGATGACATTTTAAATGTGTTTTTTTTTTTTTAATTTTTAGAAGAAAATACCTTTAAGAACTATTTAATAACTTGACTTAGGGTTAATTTGAATTACAAAAATATTCCCCAGATGTGTGCCAGTATTATTGTCAAACAAGTAAAAAAACATTAAGTTCGGCCGGGCCAAACTTTTAATACCCTCCACCCTAGGGTAAAAAACACTAGAAGAAATGTGGCAAAAAACATTAAAATGCCGAATATCGGGAGGTACCGTTATATAGGGGCTACACCAACACGTGCACCTATAATTACAATGTTTCGCCACACGAACTAGGACCCATTATGACCCACAAATACCAACTTTTACACAAATCAGTGAAAAAATGTGGCATAAATCATCAAAATACCGAATATCGGGAGGTACTGTTATATGGGGACTATACCAGAACGTGGACCTATACATGCAATGTTTTGCCACACGCTCAGGGACCCGTCATGACCTACAAATACCAATTTTCAGATAAATCCGTGGAAAAATGTGTTATAAATCATCAAAATACCGAATATCGGGAGGTACCGTTATATGGGGACTATACCAGAACGTGGACCGATATATCTCATTTTCAATACCAACCATCCTAGGGACAATACACACACTTGTGCCAAATTTCAAAGGTCTACGTCAAATAATGTGGGCTCTATCGTGATTTCAACAGACAGACGGACAGACAGACAGACAGACAGACAGACAGACAGACGGACAGACAGACAGACGGACATCGCTAAATCGTCTTAGAATTTTATGCTGATTATGAATATATATACTTTATGGGGTCTACGACGAATATTTAGAGGTGTTACAAACGGAATGACAAAGTTAATATACCCTCCTACCCATGGTGGAGGGTATAAAAATGCGTGGTTCCCAGAAATCGCTCAAATTTCTCCAAAAAAACGTTCTTTGGATATAAAATTTCGAAACGCCGATACAATATTAGTTGAATATGATTGAGGACAAATATTTATGTTTTGAAAAAATTGAAAACATACCACCTCTTAAATTTGTGGGGAGGAATGGGCCGATAATTTCTAAATTCGCACTACATCTAAAATTGATAAAAGTGTTGCCTTGTGCGAAGTTAGAAGAACTATCGGATAATTATTTTTTTGCATTTTATGAATCTTGTAATTAAATGAATTGTGTGGGTAAGGTATCAAAAGGAGTGTCAAAAAATCCCATAAGGTCACATAAGGTCTTTGGTAAGGTGAAGCATTGAGATCGTTTAAAGAGAATTACTGATTTGATTCGCAGGATCAAATGTTTGATCCTTTGTTTGGGGAGGCACTAAAAGGGTTGGGTTGGCCATCTACATACAAGATCTCGTGTTTATAAAAAATATGCGGACGTGTGAAATTTAAAGACAATCGGACTCCTATTTCACATTTGAAAACAGTTGTGATTATTTAAAATTTTGGATGGGTCTAGAAACATTGGCCTGATATTGTCTATTTCCGAAGTCGATCTAAATTTGATAATAATATTATGATGTACCAAGTTTGGACACTCCCTTCGAGACTGCGCACCAGTCACGGCCTGAGACGGACACCGCTAGATTGACCCCAATTTTCCTGAAACGGATTTAATCTAACGATACCTAAGGACTTAAAACTTTATTTCGATGAGGCATGTTTCGGCCGTATCAAGTGATATATAAACTTGTTTTTTAGGTTTTGGCATAGCTCCATCGACCAGTTATTGATAGGCATTTTCCTTAGGGTATTGGGCATCATTTTTCATTTGTCATATTGCAATTGCAATCTTTTAACATTTGTTTTGTATAGCCGTTTGAAAAGTCCGTTTTTGGTAGCATACTTTTAGGCTTACTTATTTTATCGTACAAATACTACAAAAATACATTTTATGGAGTAATCGGTAAATATTTTGAGATGTTGCATAGAAATGGACATTATTAATCTGACCTACTCTTTATAATTGAGATTATAAAAATGAAATTCAATTTTACTCTTTGTTGGTAACTAATAACTTGAAATAATTTACATATTTTATATTAATAATTAATTTAATAACAATTTCGATGACATTTTAAAAAATGTTTATACAAAATAACATATTGCCGCAACTAGCAAAAAAATTAGACTAAAAATAATCATACATCACAATTGTTATAAACAATTTGCCATTACGAAAACAAAACAATATGCTAAGCTTTTATGAAAACTAATAATAATGCATAAGCTAGCAGAATTGTAATTCATATTACAGTATTCTATTTCTTAAATATTTATAACATTTTTTCATTTTTCTTTGCCTTTATTTTCAAACTTATATTCTATGAAAAAATGAATGTTTAATGTTTTTTATTGTTAATATTATAAATTCTTTTTGTTTGCTTATCCAAATAATTTTTTTCTTTTGTTTGCTATATTTAAAAGAATTTCAATATATGAGTATGAGTTGACTTTGTGGAGTATATTTATAGCATGTCTTCTAGGTATAGTTATTTTTTTTTCTTAATTTTTATTTATTATTAATAAATTTATGTTCTATCTACATATGAATATTTATATTTATATATGAGCATAAGATATAGCATATGGATTTCTTTTTAGTTTTAGTATTTTTTTTTTCGTTTAAATATTTTATCTAACATTCCTTTCCTTTATTTTTAATTATATTTAAGGGTTTACTGTGTCTGTGAGACTGTTTCGTCGAGTTATGTTTGGATATTTTCACAAATACACACATATCATAATAATAAGACATCACATCATGTTTGCCATATACATACACATAAATGTAGATGGATAGAAGGATAATAGTCACACATCCATCCATCTAACAAATATTCCAACAATGTCACAGTGTTTGTGCGTGTAAGTGTAAAAGTTCAACAGGGAGACTGTTGCTTCACATATTTATGTCTGAGGGCATGGTGTAACCATTCCCTGACATCATGATGCATTTGTCAATAGGTATTTGTGTGTCTCTGTGTGTGTTTGTGTTATCTTCCTTTTTCATTAAGTTCGTTCGTTTTACTTTGTTGTTTGATTTATATTATCATTTTTTTTTTTTTTGGAATGCTCTTAATTCGAAATATACAGTATGTTGTATTATATTGATTTTATGTGTATGACGTTCTGTGTAGGTGTGTGTGTGTGTGTTTGATTTGATTATATATTATTAAGAAATATTTATCTATAGATGTGTATGCGTGTGTTATATACGTGTATAAAACTCATTGTAGTTGCTAGACCACATTTATGTTTGATGTAATAATACCACACGTTCAGGGTTACTTCTTTTTAATGTTCATGGAAAGAATTTAAGCTTTTTTTGATATTATCTGCAAAAAAAAAAACACAAACAAAAAAAAACAAGGACAAAAGAATTTGTAAGCGGTGACACACACATACAAGTCTGCTTCTTTTCGAAAAAGTAAAAGTTATATTTCTTAAATGCATCAAAAAAACAATGTCTAGTGTGGGTGGGTGTGTGTAGTTTAATTTTGAATTGCATGCTTTATAGAGGGGAAACTTTGTAAAAAATCAACTCAATCACTGGTAATGATTTCAGAATATCTATTCACCCTTTCCGATTGTGGTATAACAAGGTCCCTAACTTATTAGGAAGTATTAGTTAAGCAATAATATTTTTTTTAAATATTTTTCAAAGTCCTTGGTTCGAAATTTCCTTTGTCAGTGATAACAACACCAAAGGCCCGATCACGCATTATGTTAGAGTCGTATGAAAATTGATATTTTCATATTTTATAGCATACTTTAAGGAGCCTCCAACAAATTTTGAGACGTCTCCAAATTGTAACTTTCTGAATATTGTTGAAACGGTATTTGAAATATGGTCGCCATTCATATATCTAGCTAGTATTTCAACACTTGGAACTATTAAAAAAAATGAAAAAAAAATATTTCAGAGAGGTGTTGTGGTTACCTTTCGATACCAAAATATCAATTGTCTGGCACCTCAATCGATACACAAATTCCCTGAAATAACTCTGTCAATGGAGGAGTGGTCCTTTTCGGATCAAAATTAAGTTTAAACTTCAAACTGGCAAAAAATATGAATATAAACGACTCGAAATTATGATCCTGCATTCAAACTTTGTTTGCCGAGTTCGGACACCTCAACCGATGCAACAAAGGAAGGTCGATCTTTAGCAAAAATTTTTCAACTTCAATTTTTGAACTTCAGTAACCATTAACTCTGTTAATGGCGGAAAAGATATTAATTTCCAGCAAATTCAGATCTATGTTGAAACCTACAACTTAAAGAGGTTTTTAGAATTCAAAACAGAAATTGAAATTTTATTAGGAAATTGAATTTTTGTTAGGAAATTGAAACTAAAATTTTATTAGGAACCTAATTAAAATTCAAAGTGTACGATTCAACCAAGTTGTATTTACAAGGTGACACGGTAAGGCCGGTTTTAGTCTTCTTTTAAAGCCTTAATTTATTTTTTATTAAACATTTGTAAAACAAATTTTAGTGCCTTCTATATTTTTGATGAATTTCTATTAAAGAATTCAAAAGAGAAGTTGATATTTTATTAGGAAACTGAAATTTTTTTAGGAAACGAATTAAAATCCAAGGTGTACCTTTGATCCAAGGTGTATTTACAAGGTAACACGGTAAGGCCGGCTATTGTATATTTTTGCTGTAAAAAATTATTTATTTTATTGAAATCTGTTTTTATTGATCTGTAAAACTTGTAAAACAATTTTTAGTGCCTTCTATATTTTTGATGAAGAATCACGCAGAAAAACTTTGGGCGGCAAGAGAAAACTAAGACCTGAACAAGCCTAAATTGTAATATAGATTGAACCAATAAATTGAAATTTTACTAGAAACGGAGTGGCGTATTTCTAAACCAATTAAATATTTGAATGTGGAGAACTGGGATTTGATCAATAAAATTGATGTTATTACTTCGAAAATTTTAGCCCTATATTATGGCTTAACTTTTAACTACAAATAATATGAACATTTTACTTTTACAAAGTATCTTGAATGTGCTTGGCATGAATTCAATACAGAAATCTTAGCAAAAAAAAAAAAACTTATTTAAAAAAATAAAAGATAATTAAAAAAAAACAATATGCGTAAAAACAAATTAAAGAAATAAATTAAAATACCACATTAAAAATTAAAAAAAAAAATACTTTGAAATAAAAATTATTGGCATGCTTAAAAGTTAACATAATTATATATAATGAAATGAAAATTAAATTATAATAATTAAAAATAAACACAATACAAAATCATATAAATAATGTAAAAAATAAAATACTTAACAAAAAATACTCAACTGAAAATATACATTAAATAATTTATAAAAAATATTAATATTTAAATTAATATTATAAAAAAATATTATATTGACTTCGTCCATTGACATTCACATCTTTGCGAATGCTTTCCTTTAGATATTTTAATTCAACATTTCACTACCACCAATTTTGGTCTGGTGATTCCTTCAATGAATGAATACATATTCCTGAAAGTGATACCGAATGGTACCGTCGCAACGATTGGCTTAATTGAGATATACTACGATTCTGCTCTGTGTTAACATTGTTCGCCATAAAATATTTCTTGGGATGAAAGTAGAAGAATATAATTCAAAATTGAAAACGGTTGCCTGTTGTTATAGGGTTCATCTATTAAGACGACCCCATTTACTCCAAAAAATTCTTGGGATGAAATTGAATAGATGTTCAAGAATAGAATTTGAAATCAATTCTGATTCTTCTCTCTTTTAAGGTATCTCCATTTGCTATAGATACTTTTTTTTTTTTTTTTTGAAAAAATTGGGTTTATATTTATAATGGGTGCTCTAATCGAATATACTTATCTGATTTTATAGAATATCTATTTTTTTAGGAGGAGCTATTCCACAGCGGTTGTAAAGAGTATGTCATCAAATGTCGTTATAAATTGTTGTTGTTTTCTTTAAGAAACGTTTTCAGAATTCCAAATTCCCATTTAAAAAAATCCGCCTGATAGGGTTGCCCGGGCTGGAGGAGAACCTACTCTGTATGTTTTGGCCATGTATACAGACGTTTCCAAGTTGGATAAGGGTACCGGTGCTGGCGTTATATGCCATAACACAATCATGAAACACTCATCTAAGCTTAATGACTTTTGCAGTGTTTTCCCGGCGGAGATTCTTGCACTTAAAAAGGCAGCCGAAATGGTCAAAGAACTCTGCCATAGCATAACAGGGCCAGTGACTACATAAATTCCGATAGTCAATCGGATCGCAAAGCTATCAAGTCAAGTGCCATTAAATCGAGAACAGCTCTTGACTGTAAGAAATCTCTCCTTGAAAAACGAGGGCTCATTAAGCTTTGTTGGGTACCAGCAACATAATAGGAACTGAAGAGGATGTTGTATTAGCTCGAGGCTACCACAAATAAGCAATTACGTTGGCAGCTTCAAAATATCTCTCATCGAAGATGCTGGAAGGAGATGGCACTTGGAAACCGGTTGCAGGCTATCTAAATCCATCTAACCCGTAACCTCGAGGAGAAGAACAAGCTCCCTTCTATCACTAAGTAGGTTTGATCTAAGAATCGTGGTGGGCATACTGACTGGTCACTGCAGCATCACTGCATATCTGACCTCATGTTGGGACAACAGTGTTCCTGACTACTGTGACTATGAAGAAGAGATAAAGATGTTTGAACTTCTAATTTGCCCATGTCCCATGTCTGTTCGGCAGGTGGGAAGTGGAAACTCAAACGTTCTATCTCTTTATAATTTACAAGTTTGCCAACGCCATCCCCTGGCAGGGAAACCACCTACCTACACCCCTTTCAATAAATCTGTTTCTTCTTCTTTTCTCTTCTATATCTCTCCTATTCCCAAAATGTTTATTTCTCCCTAGGCTGAACCCAACCGACCAAAAGTATCCAAGTGAAGTAGTTGCGAAGCCAAAATAAAACAAAAACAAAAACAAATAAATAAAAATTGTCCAATTGAAAATACTGCAGAATTCAAAGGTTTCAAAAATGTACATCCTCTTTCATTTATATTGCATTCCGATTTGTGCATCTGAGGTAAAAGGAGGGGAGGACCGATATTGCCAATCTCCGAACTCGATGTGAATTTGATAATAATATTATTATTCACGAAGTTTGAACGAAATCGGAAACTTCCCAAGAGAGCAAATGTGCGCACCAGCCAGTCGGACAGATCCCAGATGTCCTGAAACGAATTTCTTCCAAGAGACCTAGAATCTAAAACCATAGTTTCGATAAGGCACATTTTGGCCGTATAAAATGATACATTGCCTCTGCAGCTATAAGGTTGAGGGTATAAAAACATATTTTTACCGATATTGCCAATCTCCGAACTCGATCTGAATTTAATAAAAAATATTATTATTCACGAAGTTCGAACGAAATCGAATACTTCCCAAGAGAGTTAATATGCGCACCTGCCAGTCAGACAGATCCCAGATGTCCGGAAACGAATTTCTTCCAAGAGACCTAGGATCTAAAACCGTCATTTCGATGAGGCACATTTTGGCCGTATAAAATGGTATATTGCCTCTGTAGCTATAAGGCTGAGGGTATAAAAACGTATTTTGATAGAATGATTGGAAGTCGGAAGGACCTGACCTGTTCATATCGATTTTAATATCTCAATATTGATTTTAAAACCGAAAAAAGTTGCAATTGAATTTGGCTCCTAAAAGTATGCAAGCAAATGACACAGATTATTACATCAAATGTGATCAAATATATTTCTGCGAGCCTTGAGTGTATTTGAAATCAGTTAGATTTCGCAAGAATTTCTACTTTTTTTTTAAATATTTCTTGAAGCAATTAGGCCTCATTAACCCAAATGAAACGGTATTTGTTTCTCAGTTTCGTTTTGGAAAGTCTTGAGCTTGGTCTCTGAAATTTTATAATTCAAACGGTAGGCAGTTGGAACCGTTTCTTATTAGTTCAATTACAAGAAATGAACTGATGAGACCCGATGTTTCAAACTTCTGATACCACTAAGCTGGAAGTTCTACTGTCTTAAAATAGTTCATTAAATAATTTAGTATAGACTCATTAACCCTTTTATGGCAAATGAATGTCAAAGTGTATTATTTTCTATTTTGAAAAATCTTGCGCTAACCCTATTGAAAAATTTTCAATTCTAACTCCAAGCAAACCGCAACCGTTTCTCTTTGGAAAACAACAAAATTTCCTCAGCATCCCTTCCTCATGTCAAATAAAATGTAATTACTATTTATAATGCGTTACACACAAACACATCTAAATGACATACGCCTGTATGTGTGTGTGTATATACCGCTTCTTTTGTGAGACCATCCATATCTGTAATTATTTTACACACCATCCAACTGCTGTTCCACATCTCTACTTCTAATTAAACCGCAAAATCACCTTCACCCCAGGACATTTTATAATCATCGATATTAAATAAATCAAAGATATCCGTTGTCGAGGTTCCGCCGCCAAATGCATCATTGGCATTGGTGGTGTTGGTGTCACTGTGGGATGATAGCATGTCACTGCAACCGCTATTGGCCAAAATATTGTTGCTATTACTAAGGCTGCCATTGCTGCTGGTGGTGCTGGTGGCTGTATTGGAATTGTTGCAAATGGACATTTGTTCATGACACTGTTGCTGGTGCTGCGGCTGGGTTCCCGAGGAGCTTAAAGATGCTTGTAGACCACAATTTCCTATTGCCGGCGTCGTCGACGAAGATGTTGACAATGACCTGGATGAGTGTGGTGGCGGTGGTGTTACATTGCCATTCATACCAAATGGATGTGGTGGTGTATTAATATTCGAATCCGGCGATAAGGCTGAGAAATTAAAACCACTCAATGGATTATCAAAGTCATCACAATCCATGGGTGTGGCATCTGTGGTGTTATGGTGCATGCCACCAGTGTTGTTGTTGTTGTTTACAATATTATGCAGATGATGTTGTTCATGCTGTTGCTGCTCTCCTGAATGGTGATGCTGATGATGATGCTGCTCCGCCAAATGTCTTACAAATGTATCGGCATCGAAATCATCAAGGACATTTTGTACATCCCTGTTGGCCGATGATGTCATGGATGTCGTCGTAGAGTGCATATGATTCGGATTCCCCTCCAAATTGAGGCCATTGTGATTTTGCATTATCTCCTCTATGGATGGCTGTAGACTGGGATTCATGTCACGTCGTAAGCTATTTAAAATATTTAATTTCTCATTGGAATGCTGTTGCTGTTGATGGTGGTGGTTGTGGTGGTGATTGTGGTCAGGGTGATTGGCGTTGATTGATTGGCCATGGGTCGCCTGCTGTTGCATGTTCACTGCACTGTTACTGTTGGCACATTTGAGTAACGAGTCTTGAAAGTTGGTGTTCGTGTCCTCACCAATGTCCATCTCCAATTGCTGGGACATTAATTCCAATAATTCAAATTCATCGAAATGATTTAGTTTGGCCTCCTCCTCGTCGTTGGTGTGCAGGGAGGATGTTGCTCGTTGCTCATCCAGACACGTTTTGCTTAACATATCATGATGTGTGGGCGATGACTGATGATGGATGCATGGGTTGGTATTGGTCTGTTGCTGCTGTAAATTATGATGATGACTCTCCAGGAAGATATCCAATGTCTTGGAAACACTCTCAGCATCGATGTGACAATCTGGTTGTATGGGTGAGGTCATATCAATATTTTCAATAAAATTACTGTTATTATTATTATTATTGTTGTTACTGTTGTTGTTGCCATTGTTGCTAGCCGAGTTGTTGTTATCCTCGGTGGTCACACTTGAGGATGAGGACTTGGTATAAAAGTCAAAAATAGAATTGGTCTCATTTGCATTTGTATTGAGGGCGTTGCCAATGCTTTTGTTGTTGTTGTTGCTGTTATTGTTATTATTGTTATTTTGCTGGGAATCTGCACAATCCATTGCCATTGGTTTCATGCCACTATCCAATGTCAATTGCTCGCCTTTGTCATTTCCATTTCCCCCGGCCACAACCACCATTGGTTCCTGCACGGCCAGCTTATCATCCTTAACGCCATCAATGTTAATAGTTTCCTGTTTGATACTATCTTTATTGTCTACTCCTGTTCCGGTGGAGAACATTAGACTTTCATTGAATTCATGCATCAAGGCATTGCCACCACCTGGTGTCATGGGCATACTTGTTGTTGGCGTTATTGGCTCTACTACCAAAGAATTATCTGCGCCGCCAGCTCCGTCGCTGCTTTGTTTGAAAAATATGTCCAAAACATCGGCAAGTTTTTCCGATTTGATGGGGGCCTTTAGGGGCTTTTGATCGCCTTGAGTGGTGGCCAAGGGACTTAGGGTTATTTGATTGATGGTAGATTGGCTGGGCTCTTCTTTGATTTTCATTAAGGAGGGATTTATTGAATTCTGTTGTTGTTGCTGCTGTTGTTGTTGTTGTTGTTTCGCTTTTAATTGTTTGGTGGCTTCCTCGTATTGTGGCGGTGGAGGAGGAGGTGGTGGTGGTGGCTGTAAATTTTGTGGCTTGATGTCCAAATGTATAATCTGTTGCTGCTGCTGGACATTCGAAGACCCAGCCTGTGGTTGTTGTTGTGGCTGCTGCTGGCGTATTTGCATTTTCTGCAATTGTTGTGGGGTTATAACCGGCTTGGTTTCCATCATTGATTGCATGCCAGCCGCCACGGCCGCTCCACCACCTGTATTTATTGGAAACACAATACTGGGCAGTGAATTTGTACGCTGATGTCCATTTATCAATTTCTTGGTGGCTGGCGAGGCATTGGCCAAACTGATATTGCCAATGGTATGGGCGGTCATGTGCTGATCATTGAGTCCGACCAAAAATATGGTCTGATTACATTCGTTCCACACCAAACCCAAATTATTGTGGGTCTTTGTTAGCGGCAATTGATTGGCCGCAACAAGAGTGGCCGTGGCCGTGGAGGGCGCAGCCGAGTTCAGCGGAGCCGCCTTGATGAGATGCGTTGTGTTCTGTTGATTTTTCATTTTCATATTTGTCATCGACTTGTTGTCGTCCAATTTCGTGGGCACAGCCGTTGTGGTAATGGTCGTCGATCCGGTTGGAATGAGTACAGTTTGTGTCTTTTGTGTGAGAAGGCGTAATTGAGCTTGGGCCTGGGCTTGGGCCAATGCCTGGGCCTGAACTTGAGCCAAAACCTGAGCTTGAGCCTGTGCTTGGGCCTGAGCCTGGGCTTGAGCCTGAGCAGCGGCTGCTGCCGCCGCGGCAGCCTGCTTTTGTTTCTGAATCTTTGCCTCCAGCTGCTGCTTGACCACCATTTTTTGGGTCATTACGGGAGCAGTCACCGTGGTGCTGTTGCCAATGTTTGTTGTATTTGTTGTTGTAGTTGACTTTTTATTGCCCACCAATGGTGCTGGCATCGGCACTGGCTTTATGGTGGCCGGTGAGGCTTTTACTGTGACCTTGGCCGGCACAACACTCTCTTTTAGATGTGGCTGGATTACGGCCAATGTTTGTGGTGCTGTCATGGTCTGCTGCGTTGGCTGTTTGGTCGCGGAGGTGGTGGTGGTAATCAAGGTTATTTGCTGAGTGGGCAGAGTATTTACCACCTGTGCAGAGACCGCTTGTTGCTGGAACGTGGGTTGTAATAGCTTTTGTTGTACTAGCTGTTGTTGCTGCTGCTGCTGTTGTTGTAACTGTTGTTGCTGTTGTTGTTTTTGCCGTATTTCCAGCAACTCCTGCTGGGATCTTTGCAATTGTCTCTGCAGCTCATCGATTTTACGTTGCTGTTCTCTCAATAGCTCCTCATTGCTGAGTATAATGGTGGCCGTTTGTGGCTGTGGCTGGACAATGGTCTGCAAGGCAACCGGTTTGGGTGAATCCACCTGTTGCACCACATCCATTTGTTCCTGCTCCAGCTGGGGTGGTTTATCTGTTGTGGTGGATGAGGGTTTTGGTGAATTATGTTCCGTTTGATCCATGGCATCACCAGCCGAGGTGCCAGAGTTTTGGCCGGCCACACTGCTATCAGCAGATCCCGTGGCCATGGGTGTGGCGGATTGGGAATCTAGTGGTTCCAATGGCAAATATGGTTTCAAACGTTCAATCAACTGGGGTTTGGGTCCCGAAACGGGAAGATTGCGTTTCTTCAAATGCATTTTTAAATCGCAAACTTTCATTTTTTCAAGTTTTGTGAAATCTGTGATTGTAGCAGTTGTTGTTGATGAGCACAGCTCAGCATTGCTTGTGGCTGGACTCGCCGGTATGGAAGAACCCACTGAGGGGGCGGGTGAGGGAAGCGGTGGTGGTCGGGGTGCTGTAACAATGGAAATGGTGTTGTTGGCGGATTGCATTGGCACTTCAACTTGCATGGGAGTGGGCGTGTTATGGCCACTACTGATATTGGTAACGGTGACCCCAGCTGGCATTGATGATCCGGTGGATGATGTCAATGTTAATGTTCCAGTTGTATTTGTCATGGCATTTGATTTGCCAACATTATTGGAACCTGCTGCCGAGCTCGAGGCTGCAGTATTGCTCGTGGCCGTGGTACTTGTTGTGGGTATTATGGCCTGATTTTTATTCAATGTCTCCAGGAATTTCAGTAGACAGTTTTGCTGTTCCAACATCAGCTGATATGATGTCTCTTCGGTGCTACTGCTGCTGGTCGCCTCCGAGGTTAGCTTATGGGCCGCACTGGGTGGCCCCTTATATTCATGGAATTTTATGGTTCTGGCTTTGGAAACGGGTTTCGATTTGGATTTTTTACGATTTTTATCCTTTCCGGGAGCATCAGATTTGGCAATTTGCAAGGCGGGAGATTGGGCCAATGGTCTCGGGGTGAGGCTCAAAGGTGGCGAGGCAATCGAAGACAATGGACTGAGAGTGGATGTGGAAGATGCCAATGATCCCGGCGAGGAGACCATGGGGATGTAGTGATTATTGGTGGCTGTTCCTGTCACCGATTGGCAAAGCTCTTCGAAAAGATTTGAGGTCTCCTGTTTGACGGTAATACCCGCATTGTTATTGTTGTTTGATGGTAAGGGTGGAGGTGGTGGCGGAGGTATGTAATTAAGTTTAGTGGTATTACCAATTTTATTCTGTACCAGAGAGGGTCCAGCCGAGGTAACTGTAACCTGGCCCCCACTTGTTGGTATGGTCAGGGCCACCGTAACAATTCCCGCCGAGGCTGCAGCCGCCTGTAGAACATCACTGCCAGCCGCTTGACTAGTAGCACTGCTGGCAACAGTGCCCACCACACCCTCAGCTCCCTCCAAACGTGGTGGAGTCTGGCGGGTATCACTTTCCGATGACTGGGAATCATCATCGTAGGTAACATAACTATTGGGATGTTGTGGCCGTGTTAGTAACCCCTCACTGGTTGCCTTAAAGGTGACCAAACCCTCTTTGACAATTTTCTCAATGGGCTTTTCGGTGTGTAGAATATTCTTTTTGATCAATTCCAGTGGCCCGGGGCGATGTTGTATCTGGGAATTTAATTGATCTGCCAGGCGGGCCTTTTTAAGCATACGCTGTTTTTCCGCCAGACTGGGATCGATATGGCATTCATCCTCCTCGAGAATGTGGCGACGTTCTAGGTCTTCACGATTGGGTCTCTGTTGGATTTTGGCCTTTAGTAAGTCACTTGTTTTGGCACGCTCCAATTGTTTGCATTGTTCATGGATAGCGGGAGAAGTTTTCAAAGCTGTAAAACAAACAGAAAAATGAGATGAGAACAAAAAATGCAAAGAATTACAGAAAGAAGTAAAATATTTAAATGTTATGCAGAATAAAGAAAAAAAAACAGAACGGGGGACATTTCAAAAGGAAAGTTGTCAACGTTTGTTTTATTTTTTATTTCTACATCAAAACGAGGAGAAAAAATATGCTTTGTTTTAGCACCACTTTCCGCCCTGTCTAAAAGTGAGATTTGGCCATGTATAGAAAAGGGAGAGAGAGTGAGAGGGGAGAAAGGAAACCACTCTTAAGCTCCTTTTGACGTCGTCCTCGTCAATTTTTATGTTTACACAAAGATTGCTTTTCAAATATTCAAATTCACCGCTGACGAAAAGTATTAGCAGTATTCCGCTAACATAACAATTATTTCAAAAAGCCTAAAAATGGAATGGATAGGGGGTAGGAAAAGGAGCACAGTGGGCCAATAATGCCAAAATGGTAAGAGAAATTTAAAAATTGTTTCTTTACAATTTCACTGGCAAGAGAATTTATTGTCTACTTTTAAAGAGCCAACAAAATGATGACCAAAGCCAAGATTCCTTCAAAGCAATTGGGACATATTTGTAGCATACTTTTAGGCTTATTTTGAGTAGTCAATTGTAAGGCAGTGAATAAAATGTATATGTCTATGACTGAACCAATGATTCATCAACGTCCAGACAAAACGGCTAAAGATAGAATCTTGAAATTCGAGGTGAGACTCGCCCTTAGTTCGAAGGTGTCATATAAGACTGGGTTTTACGAAATTCGCAGTAGAACGGTACGAAAAGCACTTAAAGTATTTGACGAACCAGTAGAGCTAGAACTCCTAAATTTGGAATGAGGGTCACTGATAGAGTGAACGATGGATATACCAAGGTGTTTTGGAAATTCGTACTATAAGTGTAAGAAAAGTACTAAAATGTACTACATTTGGAACCATTTCGTATGATATAAACGGCTAAGAACTTCAAATTTGGAATGGAAAACAAGTTTGAGGTCTAGGGTCGATGTAAGGAAGTAATTTTGGGAATGTAATGATTCATCAACGGCCAGACGAAACGGCTGAAGCTAGAATCATGACATTTTACGTGAGGGTCACTCTCGGTTCGAAGGTGTCAGAGAAGGCTGAGTTTTCGGGAATTCGCAGTAGAACGGTACGAAAAGTTCTAAAAGTATTTAAAGAAACTAGAACTCTTAATGAAGTGTATGATGGGTATACCAAAGGTTTTTTGAAAATTCGCACCATAAATGAACGAAAAGTACTAAAATGTACTACAATTGGTACATATTTCGTATCATGTGAAGGGTTAGAGCTAAACACTTGAAATTTGAAATGTGGAACAAGGTTGAGGAGTAGGGTCGATTAATTTTTTCGTGAGGTCACTCTTGATCCGAAGGTATCAGACAAGGTCGGGCTTTTGGAAATTTGTAGTAGAACGATACAAAAAGTACTAAAAGTATTTGACGGATCAGTATATCGGAAGGAGGGTGAATAATAGATGTACCATAGGGCTTTATAAAAGCTTGCACCATAAATGTACGAAAAGTACGAAAATGTACTACATTTGGTACATATTTCGTATCATGTGATGGTACTCGGTTAGAGGTAAAAACTCGAAATAAGTAATGAAAATCAAGGTCGAGGAGTAGGATCGATGTAAGGAGATAGGAAATGTGTACTCATGTATATGAAAAGTACTAACGGGTACTAAATTTGGTACAATTTTGAATTTGAAGAAACGGATAGAAGAAATCCCGAAATTTAAAATTAATATTAAAGGCGAGTGTAGGACTGGGATATGGAGGAAAATTTCGAAATTTGTACTTATGTGCACGAGAAGTACTAAATGGTACTACATCTGGTGCAATGTAGATTTGGGTAAACCGATAGACCTGGAATACTAAAATTTGGAAATAGGCATTCTATTGGATCTATTGGATTTTTTGATGTAAATAATAGTAGCACAAATTTGTACATATGTGTACCAAATGGTACTAAATTTGGTACAATTTGAATTTGCAGGAACCAATAGAGCTGCTATCCTGAAATTTTAAAATTAGATTACTATAGCACTGTGGGACTGAGGTATGTAGGTAATTTTGGATATTTGTACTTATGTGTACTAAAAGGTGCTATATTTGGTACAATTTTGATTTAAGTGAACTCATAGAGTTGGACTACTGAAATTTGAAAATAAGATTACTGCCGGAGTGTAGGATTGGGATATGGAGGTAGTTTTGGAAATGTGTACTTATGTGTACTAAATGGTACTAAATTTGGTACAATTTAAATTTTGGGAGGAACGACAGCATTAGAATCCTGAAATTTAGAAATAATATTGCAGTCTGAGTGTAGGATTTGGGATATTAGAGATAGTTTTGGGAAATTAGTACTCATGGGTACTAAATGTTACTAAATTAGGTACAATTTGGATTTGGGTGAACCGATAGGGGTAGAACTCTGAAATTCGAAAATGGGGTTACTGTGGGAGTGTAGGATCGGGGTATGAGGAAAACTTTGGAAATTCGTATTTATGTGTACTAAATGGTACTAAATTTGGTACAAATTGCAATTGTGGTGAACCGAAGAGTTGGAATTCTAAAATTTGGAAACAAGATTTCTAAGGGATTGTATCATTGGTGCATTGAGGTAGTTTTGTAAATTTAGATTATGGGATTAGGGTATATAGGAAGTTTTGGAAATTCGCACTTATGTGTACTAAATTTTGGTACAATTTGGATTTGTGTGGACCGATTTAGCTGGAATCTCGAAATTTGATTTTAAGATCACTCTTGGTATCTGTGGTTAAGATATGGAGGTGATTGTGGGAATGTGTACTATAATTGTTGGAAAAGTACTAAATGGTACTAAATTGGATTTTGGGTGAAGGAATAGTGGGGAAATCCCGCAATTTGATATTGAAGCCTCTGTTGGTATCTGGAACTGAGAGGTGGAAGTGATATTGGAAATATGTACCACAACTATTCGTATGGAGGTGGTGTTGGAAATGTGTGCTATAATTATTCGAAAACTACTAAGTGGTGCTAAATTTTGGTATTGGGTGAAGGGATACAGCCAAAAGCGTTAAATTTTATATTGCGATAATTGTTACTGTCTAGGTTTGAGATATGGAATGGTTCAGCAAATAAGAACCAAAATGATTCGAAAAGTACTAAATGGTACTAAATTGAATATTGGGTGAAGGGATAGAGCTATAATCTCAAAATTTGATATTGAGGTCTCTTTTGGTATCTGGTGGTGGTTTTGGAAATCGGGACTAAATGATACAAAATTAGGATCATTGTTGGTGTCCAAGGTGGAGAGATGTAGATTGAACGCTTTAGAAACTCTATTATGGTTTTGATTAACAAACCGACTACTCTCAAATCAACTTGAAATTTTCCACAACCCAGACTGGTAATTTGACAGGGAAATTATGAGAAAAATAATAAGTAAATTCGGAAAAGGGCTAAATTTTTTGAAAATAGAAAATATATTTTTTGGAGCACTTTATGCCTAAAACGAAATCGTGTGTTCCTTTCAGGCCTCAACCCGAAAAAAGTCCAACTAAAAATGATCAACAAATTAGAAAATATATTGAAATTTGTCCTTTAGAATTCTTCTATCTATAGAAGTACTAAATGTGGTCTTCAGGCGTTAGAAGTTTACTTGGCCGCTCATCCTTCCACTGAATTATATTCCTATCATAAAGTATAAGAATTTTCCCAAGTACTGGAAATAATCTTTCACTCGTTATGATTTCAAATCAAAAATCATTTTCCCTCTCCCACTGTGCAGGACACGAAGACCACCCACCACCTCTTCCCCTCTTCGCAAATTTGTTCATGTAGATTACTATTGTTTCCTTTTTTGACAGTGCCATGTCAAACGTTGATTAAATTGGTGGCAATGGCAGTTATGATGGTGGTGTTGGTGTATCGCAGCCTCTTTTACCCGGCAAATTGTCAGCGTTTAAATTCCACAAAGAACAGCTAAACGGGGATATTCAATGGATTGATGATTGGTTGGATGGATGGATGGTTGGTTAGATGTTGGGTTCTTTGGATGCGGCTTCTTTTACTATTGTAATTTTCTCGCTTTAACTGTGCGTTTGCATAAATTTGTATGTATTTTTTTATTATATTGCTTTGTAAAATGTTTTGCATAATCGAAAGATAAGGGGGGAGGCTGGCTCTCCTGTGTGTATTTTGTGTGTGTGTGTGTTAAATCAGAATATTTTTAAAAAAGAATTTAATAACAATAATATTTCATATATGAGGTAGTGCATAGAAATCGCGTTTTTCGTTGGAATAAAATGATAACTTTTTTTGGGCAAATGGGATGAAAAAGGATGAATCGGATAAAAACCGATTTAAAATCCGGTTTTAAGAAACTGATGAACCTTGCGTGTAGTTATTTGAAAGCTAATGAATCTGTCAATCACATGAAATTAATTTGGTTAGAGTTATATGTAATATGATAGAGTCATATGTAATTCTTTACAACTATTATTACGCGTCCAACTACAAAACTAAAGGTCGATAGTTCGAAATTCCGTGACAGAATTATGTTCGTTGCGGTGACTGAGAGCAAGGTGTGCCCAAAAATTAACCGTTTCCGGGGAGTGAAACAAAAAAATAAACGTTTTTTTGAACCATTTTTAAAAATGAAGGCTAGTTTACACCTTATGTTAGAGTCATATGTAAAGTGAGTTCTTCATATTTAGTATTTTCATTATAGCATAATTTTAGGCGCTCTCCCCAATTTTCAAATGAAAGTCGTCATTCCTACCTTAAGCATTTTTGGGGGATGTAAGATAAGGGCTAGATCTGTTGTTAGTAAAAATACTGAAATGTGGGAACTTATTACATTTTTCATTTCGTTTGCATCACCTCGAAATATTCATCGGAGACCACAAGAGAATAAAATTAAACAGCGATTTATAGACCGCCAGTCTGTTGATATCACGATAGAGTCCACATTATTAAATCTAGAACTTTGAGATTTGCCACAAAGTTTTATATCATATTCAAGCAGAATGATATAGAAAATAGGCTATATTGGTCCACGTTTAGGTATCTCCCGAACTTGTTTTTTTTTTTGAAGGTTTCTGCCAAAATTTTCAAGCAAATCAGCTGAAACTTGACATTCGGAGTTCTTGGTAGGTCCGTTCTCTACTTGCAAATATTGTTCGCTACAGGTCCACTAATTGGTATAGCTCCCATATAACCGTATTCCCAATTTTCGGTTTTTTTAAGGATTTTGCTACAATTTCCAACCAAATCAACATGAACTTCACATTTAAGGTTCTTGGTAGGTCTGTTCTCTTCCTGCAAAAAATATTCGACACACGTCCAATAATTGGTATAGCCCCCATATAACCTCCCGATATTTGGTACTTTTGAGGTTTCTGCCACAATTTCTAAACAAATAAAATGAAATTTGACATTTAGGGTTCTTGAAAGGTCTGCTCTTTCTCTGCATAAAATGTACGATTCAGGTCCATAATTTAGTATAGCCCCCACATATCAATACCTCCCGATTTTCGATATTATGAAGGATTCTTCACAATCTTTAAACAAATCAGATGAAACTTGACGTTTGGGTTCTTGAAAGGTCTATTATTTCTTTGCCAAAAATATTCGATTCAGGTCCACTAATTGGTATAGTCCCCATATACCCATGGCATAGTCCCCATATAGTACCTCCAGATTTTCTGTGTTTTTATGGTTTCTGCCACAATTTCCAACCAAATCAGCTGAAACTTTACATTTAGGGTTCCTGAAAGGTCTGCTCTTTCTCTGCAAAAAATGTTCGATTCAGGCCCATTAATTTGTATATCCCTCCACAATGGTACCAACATCCTGATTTTCGGTATTTCGAAGGATACTACCCTTTTTTTTAAACATTTGGGGTTCTTGACAGTTATGTTCTTTCCGAGCAAAAAATGTTCGCTACAGATCTACTAATTGGTGTAGCCCTCATGTAACTCCCGATTTTTGGTATTTTCAAGGTTTCTGCCACAATTTCTAATCTAATCAAATGAAACTTGTCGTTTGTTGTTCCTGGTGGGTCTGTTCTTACTTCCAAAAATATTCGCTACTGATCCACAGATTCGTGTAGCCCCCATATAACGATACCTCTACATTTTCGGTGTTTTTGAGATTTCTACCACAATTTCCAACCAAATTAGATAAAACTTGGCAATTGGGGTTCTCGGTAGGCCCCTTTCTATCCTTGCAGAAAAAAGATCAATTCAGGTCCACTAATTGGTAAATCCCATAAATAACGGGCTTGACCTTTTTCATATTTTGGTGAAAAAAAAATCCCATGGAATATCCCATATGTTTTAAATATTGCTTTATACATGCCGAAATTTGACATATTATTAATGTTTGCGGTAAAGGCAAGAGTTTGACATCTGTATTCTTCGTGGCGAAAGTAATACGACAACCCAAAAAAAAAAAAGACAAGAAAAATACTTCGGATCTTATGATGTACTTTTATGTATTTTTATTATATCCCTGAGTTATTTCCAATAACACGGGTCATACGAACTGGGGAGGAGGAGGAAAAGGAGAGAGAGCCCAAGAACACATCAAAATATCGATACATATTTCGGTTGTTGTAGCTGTTTTGTGTTGCAAATTTTTGAGTATTGATAGAACAATAACCCTTCTCAAGGAATGAAGGTAAACTAAAATCGTTCGGCAAGACAAGAAAAAAAAAATGACGGTGGTGGGCGCGTTCTGAGCCCTTGTGACATTGTCAAAGGCATGTCAGCCGAAAAATGAAACGAATTTAATTAAATTCGCCAAGTTTTTTCATTCTTCTTCAACAGTTTTCTCAGAAACATTTCAATATCATCAATCTTCACCAGGATGGGGGGAGTGAAAAACTTGTCATATCTCGAACATGTTAAATCTATAAATTATACATGGGATGAAACACTTTGTTGTTGGTGTATGACATGTTAAATAAGGACAAGTATTGAAAATAGGTCTATGCAAAAAATATTTGAAGAGTTTATGTTTTTTACAATTCAATATTTATCTAGTTCAATATTTATTTAGTACTCGTTTTGAGATTTTGAAAACTAATGAAAATCTTAAAAAGCCAAATAAATTCCAAATGAAGGTGTTGGTTTTTGGGTCAGTAGAACCAAACTTCTAACCTGAACCAAAAGAGTAAAGTAATTGACTGACTATCTGACAGACTAAACGATTCATCAACGCCGAGACGAAACGGCTGAAGCTAGAATCTTGATATTGGGGGTTGAAGGTCACTCTTTGTCCGAAGTTGTCCTTACCTGACAACGGGTTTAAGAAAATTCGTAGTAGAACGGTACGAAAAGTCGTAAAAGTATTTGACGAACCAGTAGAGCTAGAATTCTCAAATTTGGAATCAGGATCACTGATGGAACATATGATGAATGCAAAGGGTTTTTGGAAATTCCCACTACAAGTCAACGAAAAGTACAAAAATGTACTCTATTTAGTATATTTAGTACCATTTCGTATAATGTGAAAGGTTAGAGCTAAAAACTTGAAGTAGGAATGGGAACCAATGTTGAGGAGTAAGGAGGTCATTTGGGAAGTATCTACTTCTGCATACAATAAGTACTAAACGATAAAAAAGTAGGTACAAAATGAATTTGGAGGAACGGATGGAGCTGAATTTGAATTTAACATTGCTGCCAGAGATTAGGATTGGGATATGGAGGTAGTTTTCGAAATCTGTACTTATGGGCATGGGAAGGGAAATAAAATGGTAACAAATTTGGTGCAATTACTATTTGAGTGAACCGAAAGAGCTGGAATGCTGAAATTGTAGGTAGTTCAGGTATGTAAGTAGTTTTGAAAATTCGTACTTAAATGTACAAAATTTTACTAAATTTAGTACAATTTAAATTTTAGGGGCGCCTATAGAGTTGGAATCTTGAAATTTGGCAATAAGAGTACTATTGCATTGTATGATTGAGGTATGTAGGATGTTTTCGAAAATCGTACTTATGTGGTACTAAATTTGGTACAATTTAAATTTCAGAGGGACTGATAGAGCTGGAATCCTGATTTGGGAAATAAAATTAACATTGGATTTTATGAGAATCTGTACTTATGCGCACGAAAAGTACTAAATGGTACTAAATTTGGTACAATTTAAAATTTGGGAGAACGGGCAGAGTTGGTATCATGAATTTTTGGCAATAAGATTTTTATTGCATTGTGGGATTGAAGTATGTAGAATGTTTTCGAAATTCGTACTTATGCGCCTAAAAAAGGACTAAACTGTACAAATTTGGTACACTTTATATTTTTGGAGAATCATAAAATTTAGCAATAAGATTACTATTATTTTACTGGTTCGTCAAATAGGATTGGGGTATATAGGATGTTTTCGAAATTCATATCTATGTGTACTAAATGGTACTTAATTTGGTGAATTTGAATTTGGAGATGGAGCTGGAATCCTGAAATTTGCAATTAAGATTACTGCTGAAGTTTGGGATTGGGATCTAGAGGTGGTTTTCGAAATTTGTACTAATGTGCACGAATGTTTATAAATGCTGATATTGCTTGAAATTGGAAATTTGTTCGTGTGTAGGGTTTGGATTTGGAGGTGGTTTTGGAAAAAAAGTACTAAATGGTACTAAATTTGGTATTTGGTTAATAGATTGAGTTGGAAGTCGAAAATGTGGCAATAGGATCAGCTTTTGTGCGGTGGTTTGGTTGATACATTTTTAGATTTGTTCGAATTGGTCACTTTTGGCACGAATTATGGCCTTCAAACAGCCAATGTTGCTCTGCGGTATTTTGGCCCATTCCCGGTGAAGTGTTTGCTTGAGGTGATCGACACTTTGGTATTTTTTAGTGCCAACCTTGCTTTCCGAAATACTCCAGACACAATAGTCCAACGGATTAATATCCGAAGATTTCGGTGGCCATTGTGTGCTGAAAATGAAGCGAGGAACCTCATTTTGTAACCATTCTCGTGCTCGTGCTGAGTGCGATGGTGTTGAGTTTGAATGTCCAAGGTCTGCGGCCAAATATTTGAGTGCCCAAGGCTTAAATACACCCTCCAGAATATTTTCGCGATAATATTCAGCATTTTTTCTGATACCACGGTCGATTAATACGAGCAGAGAGCGACCATCGGCTGTTATGGCCGTCCATACCATCACCATGGCCGGCGATTGAGATCTGGTGGACAACCGAAGGTGCACATTTTCAGCTGACCTCTTTGGTTTGTTTACAAACTGCTGGACAACGAATGTTTTCTCATCGGAGAAAATCAAATTCGACAGTTCACCACTTTCGGCCAAGCGAAGCAACTATTTAGCTCTTTTTAGTCTATTTTCTGTCGTCTTTCTGTTGCGGTGTAAGTTCTTGCACTTTTTGGAATTTCAATGGCTTTCCGCCGAGTTCATTTTTCAATATTTGCCGAATGGAATATTGCGATATGTTCAGCTCACGAGCCATTTTTTGGCAACTGCGCCGCGGGTTTCGATCAAGATGCTTTTTTACTTTTCGAACCATTTCTGCTGATGTTGCTGTTTTCTTCCGTCCACTTCCTTGACGTCGGGCTACGCTACCAGTATCACGGTAACGAGCGATGGTACGAGATACAAAAGATTTATTCCGATTCAAATACTGGAGTGCTCTAACGATAGCCACTTGCGGTTTTCCGGCCAAATATAAAGAAATCACACTATCACGCTTGAATTCCATCACGAATAACTTTTTCTCTGGAGAATTTTCACCAAAATGCTTTTGTACACTGTAAACAATATAATGAGATGTCACTAGAATAATTTTACCAGCGATGGTGCTAAATCCTGTTGGAGTGTCCAAAGTCTGCGGCCAAAATGTTTGCGTGTCCAAGGCTTTAACACCCTCCAGAATATTTTCGCGATAATATTCGGCATTTATTCTGATGCCACGGTCGATTAATGCGATCAGAGAGCGAACATCGGCTGTTATGGCGGCCCACACCATCACCATGGTCGGCGCTTGAGTTCTGGTGGACAACCGAAGGTGCATATTTTCAGGTGACCTCTTTGGCAAGTAAACACGATAATTTTGTTGGTTTAACTGCCTGACAACGAATGTTTTCTCATTGGAGAAATGACAGCAGTATGAAGTTGGTTGCAGTTTTTTCATCTCCTTAAAATCATTACATATCGATATGTAAGGATTCTAGGGAATCTTAAGTCGAAAATACCAAAACATGTTGTAAAGGGGGGAACTTTCCTCCTCTATTTAGGTTACTTTGCGATGCGAACTATTCTATTATTCTATTTTTAGCTCTACTTTCAGAATCTGCTGGATTTTGCCTGTACTATGGAGAATAAAAAAAGAAAAAAAAATGTCCCACAGTGTACCCTTTTAAACCTCTAGCAATACTCCGGTTATTTTAGATCGGTCAAGATTCTCATATCATCCGGATCGGTCCAAAATAACCAATGTCTTGCTTTAGACATCGAAGGTAAATAACACTGTGCGACAAAATTCGAGTTTTTCAATAATCGCACGCAAAATCCAGTACTTTCTCAAAGTAGAGCTAAAAATCAGCAGTTCTTGGCAAAGAGATATCTAAAATCGGGAGGACTATATGCATTATAATATTTCAAAATATGACATAATAAATTCTAAATCAGGGCTCCAATTTGGGGTGAAAAATTTGTGGTCTCTTCCCCACTTTACAGCTTCAGTTCTCATATGTAAATAAAGTTCTGCCATATTTGAGTACATAAAAATTTCTCCCACCAGATGAACTTAAAATATCCTTACCTATTACTTGTTTTTTATACCCTACACCACAAGGTGGTCAGGGTATTATGTCTTTGTGCATTTGTTTGTAACAGGCAGAAGGAAACAAGATAGACCCATAGTTCCTTTTGATGATCTGCATAGAATCACATTCTGAGTCGATTTATGCATGTCCGTCCGTCCGTCTGTCCGTCCGTCCGTCTGTCCGTCCGTCCGTCCGTCTGTCCGTCTATCCATGTATTTTTGTAAACAAAGTACAGGTCGCATTTATTGCCCGATCCAGATGAAATTTTGCAAAGATCTTTTGTTTGGCCCAAGGACGAACCCTATTGAAATTGGAGATAATCGGTCAAAATTTAGATATAGCTCCCATATATATCTTCGTCCGATTTGCGTTTTATTGTGCACCAAGCGTGTAATATCAGCCCGAATTGTATGGAATTTTGCATATACACCCAAATTAGGCCCGAAAATATGCATGCCAAATTTGATGTAGATCGGTTCAGATATAGCTATAGCTCCCATATATACTGTTCATCCGATTTGTTATATTTGTTACCCACAGCCGTAATATGCACTCTGTAACAACGATATTCAGGGAAATATATCAAAAACAGCTCAGAAATACATTTGCAAAATTTTATCGAGATCGGTTCAGATTTGGATATAGCTCCCTTATATAACTTCGTCCGATTTACCTTTAATTGTGCACCAAACGTCTAATATTTGTCCAAATTGGATGAAATTTGGCACTTACGACCGAATTGAGTCTAGAAGCTAGTATGTCAAATATGGTGAAGATCGGTTCAGATATAGCTATAGCTCCCATATATACTGTTCATCCGATTTGTAATTTTTGTCCTCTGCAGCCGTAATATGCACTCTGGAACAACGATATTTAGGGAAATATATGAAATACAGCTCCGAAATATCTTTGCCAAATTTTATCAATATCGGTTCAGATTTGGATATAGCTCCCATATATAACTTCGTCCGATTTACCTTTTATTGTGCACCAAAGGTCTAATATTTGCCCGAATGGGATGGAATTTGGCACATGCGACCGAATTGAGTTTAGAAGCTAGTATGCCAAATTTGGTGAAGATCGGTTCAGGTATAGCTATAGCTCCCATATATATTGTTCATCCGATTTGTTATATTTGTTACCCACAGTCGTAATATGCACTCCGTAACAACGATATTCAGGGATACATATCAAATACAGCTCAGAAATATCTTTGCCACATTTTATCGAGATCGGTTCCGATTTGGATGTAGCTCCCATATATATCTTTTTCCGATTTCAAATTAATAGTGCACCAATTGGGCAATACAAGTCCGAATTCAAAAGATACAAATGCTTCGGCATATTTAGTCCTTTGAACTTTAAATTATAATTATAATCATAGAGTGTATGATCGAATTCTCCCATAAAAACTTTTAATTGTTATGTGGAGCTCTACTAAATTAGCAAAGTGGTGTAGGGTATCATAAAATCGGCCTCGCCCGACTTTAAGACTTTCTTTACTGGTTTTTTGTTTAATTTCCAACAATCATCATAAAGCTTTTATTTATATTTGTATTTTTTTTTTTTTTTTTGGTTGTTACTTACGTGGTATGATGCCTTGTTCCACCAGCTGGGAGTGGGGTCTTCGCACCATCAATTTCACTTTGAGTGCTGCAGCAGCCGACGAATTAAGCCGAGCAATGAGAACCGAGAAGAAAATAAAGAAGAAATAAAAATTTAATGAGTTTATTTCTAGTGTGGAAAACATGGGTAATTATAATTGATGGCAAGGAACACTTGACGGTGGCGGTGGCGGTAGAGAAGGTGAGGGTCGTCAGGTAATTTAATTTCATTTTAACTGTCATTTGTTTGGCAAAGATAATTTTATTTTTTTTATTTTGTCGGTATTGTGTGGTAAAAGTTGTTGGGAGGTTTATTATGTGGCGACCGACGTTGTTGTTGCTTTTGCTTTTGTTGTTGTGGTTAAAACCAAACATCACACAATGTCATATACAATCTCACATCTAAGCCCAAAAATCCATAATGTTTTGAGACTTGTGTTTTGGAAGTTTTACCACAAATTATCTAACAAAGCCCCGCAATAATTGCAGAGAGATTAATATTAAATTTTCGAAGGAAGAAGAGATGAAATAAATTTGAGGCAAATTTAAAGATTAATAAATGGGAATTTACGATTGGTGTTAAATACTTCTATAATTAGAACTTATTCATATTGCTACAGAGGGTATTTTATCATTTATATGGTCAAAATGTGTCTCATCAAAGCAACAGTTTTACACCCTAGGCCTCTTTGAACGAAATCCATTTCAGAATATTTGGAGTCGATTTAGCAACGTAGTCTTAGTTAGTTTATCTGTCTGTCTATTTGTGAACGTAATAGCTCACGAAATTATATGGTCTAAACTTGGTACATCGTACTCTTTTTAGAAGGAGAAGGACAAAATCAGTCTACTCCCTCTTGGTAACACCTCTACAAAAAGGCAATTTTGACCGAAGAAATGGGCCATTTTGTGTCTGTCCTATGTCTGTTATTAATATTACAAAGAGCGCGTTAGCTTGTCAGCGAAAAATCCACCTTAGAATTTTAGATTCCTTCCAACAGCTCGTGTAAGGCTTATTAGTGCTCAAAATGCATAATTTCTTCAGTTTGACAAACATTTTTATTCTAAACTTCATACATTGTACTAAATTTGCAGAATTCCAAGGTTTTAGATCTTCTTCAAGTTTTCCTTTTTTTGGAAAGCTGAAATATCTGGGATTCTATAGAGTCGACCTAAAGGGCCGGGGTGGAAAAACAACAAGCTGGTATGAAAACTTGCTGAATGGCAAAAATTGGGTATAGAGAGAAACCGCAGGGAGTTAATGTTAAGAGGAGCTGAAGGACCATCGTCTATGTATAGACGGACTGAAGGCCCAGCTAGTAGATATAGAGGAACTTAAGAGCCAGAGATTCGATATAGACAAACTGGTGGGATAGGGCCAGCCTGGAAGTTGATATGATCCAAACAGTTCTTATGGGTGCTGAAGAGTGCTATATTTCTCAAAAGCTACCCCAACCTCTGCTGCACTTTGGACACGAATTCTTTGTGTCATATTTGGAAATTTTAGAATTCCTTCTCTATCCCAAAAACCACATTTTGTGGAATTTTGCACATTTCGTACGTTTATAGTATGCATTTCTAAAACCACCTCCTTCTCTCAGACACAGACACCAACAGCTACATCAATATAAAATTTCAGGATTTCGTACAGTTAAAAGTACGCCTTTTCACAACAATCTTCAAATTGCAATCTCAGATATCTCAATATCAATATTTCGGGATTCCAGCTCTATGCCTTCATCCAATGACCAATTTCGTACCTCATAGTACTTTTTAGTACAATTATGGCACACATTTACAAAACCCCCTCCCTATCTTAAACACTGACACCATCTGTGATAGTATACATATCAAATTTCAGGATTTCGGTTCTATTCTTTCATCCAAGAACAATCTGTTCACCCAATACCAAATTGTACCAAATATGGTGCTTTTCATGTACATGTAGTACACATTTCCAAAACCACGTCCATATTCTAATTCCAAATACCAACAGAGACCTTAATATCCAATTTGATGATTCCAGCTCTATTCCTTCATTCAATAACAAATTTGGTACCATATACTACTTTTCGTAGAAAGCACCACCAAATCTCCATCAGTGATCTAAATATCAAATTTCAATATTTTATATTTATCCCTTGACCCAACACCAAATATAGTACCGTGCAGTACTTTTCGTACAACTATAGTACACATCTCTAAAAACACCTCCATATGTCCAGGCTACACATGAACAGCAAACCCTAATACCAAATTTCAGATTTCACTATCAATCACTATCTGTTCACCCAATACCAAATTATACCAAATATAGTATTATTTAGTACACTTAAGTACACATTTCCAAAAGATCCGACATAAAACCCAATCCTATCCTCCAACAGTAATCTTAATTCTGAATTTCAGGATTACAGCCCTATCTTTTCACACAAATCCCAATTGTACCAAATTTAGTGCACATAAATACGTATTTCCTACACTCCACATTTCCAAAACTACCTCCGTACCCCAAAAATACAATCCAATAAAAATCATCTTTCCAAATTTCAGAATTCCATATCTATCGGTTCACCACAATTCCAATTTGTACCAAATTTAGTAACATTTGACACACATAAGTGCGAATGTACAAAGCTTCATATATACCTTAATCCTACTCTCCCACAGCAATCCCGAATCTAAATTTCAGGACTCCACCTCCATTGGTTCACCGAGAAAATATAAATTGAACCAAATTAAGTACCATTTACTAAAACTTAAAACTTACTACATACCTCAATCCTACAATGCAATAGTAATGTTATTTACAAATATCAATATTCCAGCTCAAATCGAAACTATAACAAATTCAGTACCATTTAGTACTTTTCGTGCACATAAGTCAAAATTTCGAAAACTACCTTCATATCAGAATCCACACTGCGCCAGTAATGTTATTTTCAAATTTCGGGATTCCAGCTCCATCCGTACCTCCAAATTCAAATTGTACCAAATTTAGTACCGTTTAGTACTATTCGTATACATGAATACACACTTCCAAAATTACCTCCTTACGTCGACCCTACTCCTCCAAATTTTAGGTATTTAGATCGAAACCTCAGATTTTATTGAACTAATTTTACGCTTGACCAGAAAAATGTCACTATCGGGGGGTACCGTTATACGATGGCTATACGAAGACGTGGAACTACATGGCGCATTTTCTGTCTTATGCTGTAGTATCCACTACGAACATCAAATACCAAATTTGAAATAGTTCCGGTAAATAATGTCGCTACAATCATCAAAAATACCGAATATCGGGGGGTACCGGTATATGTAGGCTATACGACGGCTATAAGACGTGGACTTGCACAGACAATTTTCTATCATAGGCTGTAGAATCCATTTCGAACTCCAAATACCAAATTTTAAACAATTCCGGTGAATAATGTCGCTAAAATCATCAAAATACCGAATATAGGGGGGTACCGTTGTATGGGGACTATACGAAGAAGTTGACTTACATGGCCCATTTTTTGTTTTATGCTGTAGTATCTATTACAAACTATAAATATTAATTTTGAAACAATTCTGGTAAATAATGTCGCTAAAATCATTAAAATACCGCATAACGGGAGGTACCGTTATATGGGGGCTATACGAAGACGTGGATCATATGGCCCATTTTCAATACCAAAAGTCCTGCATACATAATACACATTTGAGTAAAATTTTATCAACCTACTTCATTTCGTTCGGAAGCTAGAGTGATTTCAACAGATATTGATAAATCGACATAGTATTTTATGCTAATCAAGAATATATATACTTTCTGGGGTCTAAAATGTATATTTCGAGGTATTACAAACGGAATGACAAACTTAATATACCATTCATACTATGGCGGAGGGTATAAAAAATCATCTACAATTTTGCAGCCTCTTTTTTATGGCTTCTGATTTCAACCATACAAAATATGTGACCTACAGTGCAGGGCATAAAATATTTGTATGCGACGAAATTAAGCCAATATTTGTTTATTATCATGTGAAATACATGCATGTGTTTATATATGTTTTTGTCTATGTATATGTGTATTTGATTTTCTGTGTATTTAATACAGTCTGCATATATTGTTATTATATTATTCAAAATTTAATTAGCACAATCACAAAAGAAGGATGAACTCAGCAAGCGTGGAAGTAGATACAGTATTTCCCGCCTTAGTGTTAGCCAAATAAATATATGTTCCATAAAATACCTGGAATTTATTTTGTGTAGACCAGTTTATGCTACACTACTCCCCCTGTTTCGGAAAAATGTCGTATAACTGAAATATAGGTTATTATAACAAATTGTCGATTCTTTAGAATATATGTTTCGCCTCAGGGCAAAACAAAACTAACTTGTGTAATCATGGAATTTAATTGCTAGTTGAGAGGATAAATTGTCTAACAACTAAAAAACATTTCCATGAATTTCAAATAATATTAGATTGTCCATATAAACGAGAAAATGGAATACCTTTTGTAAATGCGTATACGTTATTCCAAGAATGCAGAGTCACCTGTATGGACCTACCATCATTCACACATTTCCCTTTAATTTGACCAAATTAAACAAATGCTGCATAAGGTAGATATAACCGTATATTTTATGTATGTATGTTTGTAATGATAAAAAAAACTCTCTCTCTCACACACACACAGAAACACACACATTTTAACTAGTCACATTGCTCCTTCGTTGCCATATCAACTTTTGAGATTCGTTGTTGTAAATCATGTTCAGCTTCTGTTGTGTGGCCAGTTTGAGACTGGGGGTGTTGGTTGGTGTATGATTTCGCTGGCATTATTCATACGCCATGATAATGTGTGCGGGTGTGTTGTGGTGCATAAAATATTCATCATACGCCTAAATGGCCATGAAACGAGTATTTTATTTCAATTAAAAGTTTGTTTCTTTCACTTCGTTTCCTGTTCCGTTTTCAGGGTTTTCCTCCACGTCTATTGCATTATTAACACTGATGGCCACAACAAACTAAATTAACAACGAAAAATCATAACTGGTTGAGGGTACTAAATAAGTAGCCATCATATGGATCTAATTTCATGGCGGCAATCATGACAATGATTTGGAAAAATTTGTGGGTTTGGGGGAAATTCGAAATAAACGAAGAATAAAAAAAAATCGTAAATTTAAATGAGAGTTGATATTGGTTTCTATAGGTGAACAACTGCTGACTTTATCGGAAATACGCACCAAGAGTGTGCGATAAGTGTTATAACTTACAAAAATTTTGACAACTTATAGTAAACAATTGAAGCTAGAATTTTGACATTTGAAAAGGAGCTCGAAACTTTTGAGTGACTCGCGGCCGGATTTTTTATTGAATATTGAAAAAAAGGTAAATAAAATTGCTGTGAAAATCTTAAATACCGGTAACTGTTGGTTTTCAGTGTAAGATACAGAGGCATTTTTGCCAAATTCGAACTAAATAAGTTAAAAAGTATTAATCGGTTTTGCCGACAGATGTAAACCTTCAGCCAATGCTTAATTATTTAAATATATTTTGATCTCTGTCATGATTATTTAAATTCTTGAAATTCTATCTAGTGGGATCTGAAGGAATGGACCATTATTGTCTATTTCTTATCGGACGTACATAAATATGATATAAAAATTGGCACGTACCAGTTTTGGACTATATCGACTGTTTCCTTCACTTTATATGAGATATGTGGTAATTTTTAGAAAATGTTAAAATGTACGTCAGATACCAGATATATTCGATCGAAGTTTTCAATTATTTTCCTCATTTAATACACATAAAATATTGATATGTGCAAAATTACAAGAAAATTGAAAATGTATATAGAATTTCGTGCGAAATCATAAATTTTATATTCATCTCAGGTTTCTGGTTGAGAGAAATATTTAGATATAGCAAGTTGTAAAGAATCGCTGATTTGATTCGCAAGTTATGACATATATAGGTATTGGAAATTGTGACCCTTTGTGGGTGATTTACCAGAAAGGTTGGCGGATTTATATCATCTTCACAACAGATCTTGCGTTAGCAACAATATTTGTATATGTGAAATTTGAAGAGAGCTTATTCCGCGTTTTATGAGCGTGTTGTTTTTCAAAATGTTGAACACTATGAGGGAATGTACCAGAAGAAATGGTCCATCTTTATACAAGATCTAGTTTTGATGGAAATATTGAGATGTGTCAAGTTTGAATGGAATCGGACGTTAATTTCGAGTTTTATGAATATTCAAAATTCTGACCCATTGTGGGGAAGGTACGAGAAGGAGTTGACCGATGTATTACATTCTCGCACCAGACCTTGGGTTAATAAATCTATTGTTATTTGTGTATTTTAAAGACCATTATTTTACATGTTATAAGAGTTACCATTATTCAAAATTTTGACCCCTTGTGGGGAGGTACTTAATGGAGTGGACTGATATTGTCCATTTTCGCATCTGACGTAGCACTGCAAATATTAGTTGGAGAAAAATTGGATTACCCGTTTCCTTCCTATGCAGTTAAATTTTTTTTTTTTTTTTTTGAAAATTTCGACCTTTTGTGGATGGAGTTTCCAGAAGGAGTGGACCGATATTGCCCATCTCCGATCTCGATCTAAGTTTGATAATAATATCATGATGTATCAACTCCCTTCTAGAGTTATCGTGCGCCCCAGACAGCCAAGCAAACAGACGGACGGACGGACATCGCTAGATCCACCTGAAACGGATTTGGTTCAAAGAGGGTCTAAACCGTTATTTCGATTAGGCACGTTTTGGAGGTATCAAATGATATATACCCTCTCTAGCCATATGGCTGAGGGTATAAACATGTTTATATGAGATAAGGTCGAGCTTCTGGAATATTTGAACTAATGACCTGTTTTATCAAATGATAAGGCAAAAACGTGTCTCATCAAAAAAAAAAAAAAAAGAATCGGTTTCAGACCCTAGGTATCCTTGGGCAAAGTCTGTTGCATGACATTTGGAGTCGATATAGGGATATTCGTCGATCTAGCTGTCTGGGTGGTGCTCGCGATAACTCTCGAAGGGATTATCCGATTTGGTACAAACTTTTTTACATCGTAAGATGGGACGGTCCACTCCTTCTGGTACATCCCTCACAAAAGGTCAAAAGTTCAAAGAAAATATTTTACTTCATCGAAAGAGAAATGATTAATCAATTTTGCTTAAAATTTGCAAATCCTAATAATTTTAATAATGCTAGGTCAGGTGGCAAATGAACAATATCGGCCACTAAATGAGCATCTGATTGGTTTCGAACTCGCCACATGCCAATATTTCTATCAACACAAGATCTGGTGTGAAGAACAGACCAGAAGTCCTGGTACCTTCCCCACATCGTGTAGAAATATAAGACGCGAAATGGGCATCCGATTCCTTTCAAACTCGGTATATCCCAATATTTCTATCAAAACGAAATCTAATATGAAAATTGGAATATATCGGCTCACCCCTGGTACCTGTTCCACAAAAGTTAAAAATTTTCATTAACAAAACGCTCATAAATGCGTAGTAAGACTACGATTCTCTTTAATTTTCACATATAGCTATATATTTATTAACACAAGATCGGTCCACTACTTCTGGTACCACACCCATAAAGGGTCAAATTTTTCAATACTTATATCACTAATAACTTGCGAAGCAATTCAAACTTGCTAAAACTAAATATTTCTCTTAACCAAAGATCTGATGTAAATATGGAATTTATGGGGCCTTCTCGTACCTCCCAAATAAATTGATTTTTTTAACAATAGTTATCGATCTTTAAGAATCCATGTTATTGGACAGACAGTCTTTGAAAAAAAATTTAATTATTAAAAATCCAGGTTTGTTGCCCAAATAGTCCTTGAAAATAAATTCCTTAAAAGTCCTGGTTTATTGGTCAGATAGTCCCTGAAAAACTATTTTTTTAAAAGTCCACGTTTATTGGTCACAAAGTCCTTCGATAAAATACTCTTTAAAAATCCTCGTTCGTTAGTCGTGTAGTCCTTGAAGAATATTCTTTGAAAAATCAGGTTTATTGGTCCTTTTGTTGACTTGAAAAAATATAATCGTGGCCCTGTAAAGAATTTTTTTATTTATTTATTATTTATTTATTTTTTTTTTGACCAATTTCTTTCAGGAACTATTTGGTCAATTGACTTGGATATTTTAAGCCTGAAAAACAAATTGGTAAAAAAAAGTTCCATGAAAAAAGTTTCTTTACAGGGCCACGTTTATTGCTCGGATAGACCATGAGAAATTTTCTACAAAACTCAGAGTGTATTGGTCAGATAGTCCTTGAGAAGTTGAAACCAACCAAATTAGGTACAATTTGGTAAGTACATTTCTGAAAAATGTAGCCCTCCGTGCTAAAAATTTTAAAAATAATTCCTCCATATGATATGTCTCTCATACAGATGCAGCTCCTGATTTCCATGATTTCAAAGGCCCACATAGCTGTAAATGTCAATTTTATTTATTTGGAATAAATTAGCAACATTTTCCAACACGAAGGTGCTGTAATGTGAGATTTTACTCGAACACCATCTATCAAGAATTTTCGCTATATTTAGAATATCTTCGGACTATAATTTGGCTATAATTTGATAATCCTGATTCGTAACAGGACAATATAGAAGCAGGTTTGGACAACAAGAACGAGTGGAACTGGAATTTTAAATGTTTTCAATTGAGTAGTGACCCATAAATCCATAGATCTAAAATAATAAATGCTCTGTTCCAGAACTGCAAAAATGTAAAAGGTTCTACTACGATAAAGGATTTTCCCTTTATGATATCGAAAAAAAATTGTAAAACTAGTAAATTCTTGCAGGTTCTGGAACAGATCAAAACTCAGTTTTCTCTTAAAATCAACTGTTTGCCAACGGAGTACCTACCCGCGCTTGCTAGAGCATCGTAATAAATCAGCTCTATAAAATCGCACAATTAAAAATATCCTGATATCGACATGAATGTGTGATATAAAAAAATATTAACAATATCACAAACTAATTAACCCCATTCAAGTTGCGTTCCATTCTCTTATCAATATTTGTTATTGTAAACCGAATGAACAACACCAACAACAGCAAAGCAAATAAACATATTAACGTGTATCCACTGGTCACACAAAACCCAACATAATGACACATGCCGGTAACAACAGCTCATTTTACGTGGCCATCACCTGCCCCCAGTCAGTGTGGTGGCAGCGGCAATGACAATATCGAGAAACGAAAAAGCGAAAGGATAGCAGAGCAAAGAAAAACAAACAGCACTTTTGTGAAGAGCGACCCAAATTAAAGGACACGAACTGAACAATGCATGTGGAGCCATGGCGTGTTGATGCTGTTCTTTTTAATTTTCAAATAAATATCGGAAAGCACGCAATCTTGGTTAATGTAATAATGCAGTGGTGAACACAAAATTAAGTCTTTAAATAGACTAGGAGGATTTGAGAAATTTGGAGTTAGCACGTCAGGGATTGTAAAGCGTACTTTCGAAAGGAAATTAAGATTTTTCTAGGGGGGTTCGAATGACGTTAAAGGGCATGTTTGGTTTGTTATCTTAGAGAGAAATCTCATACGCGGTTTCTGTGATAATGCGTGCTCAAGCTTGTGGCACTGCAATGGGGAAGGTTGGTAGAGTTTGGCAAGCTAGCACATTCGAGGTAACAGTTGCCTGAGGTGGTCCAACTTGTATAAAAAAAAATATTTTTTCTAATTCTGTTTTTTATAAAGCTATGCTGGGATTAACAAAATTTTGAAATAAGCTCAAAATTTTACTGATTTCGAATCGAAAAATTCTACCCCATTTAAAAATTTCATATACATCCCAGGTTTCTGGTTGAGAGAATAAAGCAAGTTGTAAAGAATCGCTGACATGTTTTGCAAGTTATGACAGATAAAAATATTGAAAATTGTGACCTTTTGTGGGTGAGGTACCAAAAGGATTACAAAAGGATTATACAGGGTGAGATAAACAAAACTGCAACAAAGTCAAACGCCATAACTTTTAATAACTTTTTATACCCTACAACACTTTGTGTTGGGGGTATTATAAGTTTGATTGGTCCAAAAATTATGTAGCACCTCGAAATATTGATTTCCCACATAGGAAAGTAGGAGAAAGGAAGATCCATATATTCCTACCTCGCCGAGCTGAGTCGATCTAGTTATGTATGTCCGTCCGTCCGTCTGTCCATGTTAATTTGTAATCACTCTACAGGTCGCAATTATGGTCCGATCTTCACAAAATTCAAAATGTAGGTGGGGTTACGGTCAGAATAGAACCCTATTTCTTTTGCTAGCTAAAATGCTTATATCTCCAGAATGGTTGGAGCGATTTTGACAAATTTTGTAAATTTAGAATGCCCTTTTGGCATAAAAGTAAAAAAAATCACATAAAAAGATGTCAATAACGATGTTAATATAGATTTTGTAGTTTTTTTGTGACATTTTTTATTTTTTCATTTTTTTTATACCCTCAGCCATATGGCTACAGAGGGTATATATCATTTGATACGGCCAAAACGTGCCTAGTCGAAATAACGGTTTTAGACCCTAGGTCTCTTTGGACCAAATCCGTTTCAGAACATTTGAAGTCGATCTAGCGATGTCCGTCCGTCCGTCCGTCCGTCCGTCTGTCTGTCTGGCTGGCTGGCTGGTGCGCACGATAACTCTCGAAGGGAGTATCCGATTTGGTCCAAATTGGCTACAACGTAATATTTTTGTCAAACTTAGATCGAGTTCGGAGATGGACAATATCGGTCCACTCCTTCTGGTACCTCCCCCACAAAAGGTCCAAATTTTCAAAAAATATATTTTTTTGCACAGGAAGAGAAAGGATAATCCGATTTTGCTCCAACTTTGCAAATCCTAATATTTGCGTCAGTGCTATGTCTGGTGTGAAAATGGACACCATCGGCCGACTCCTTCTGGTACCTCCCCCACAAAGGGTCAAAATTTTAAATAATTACAACTCTCATAAAGTGTGATGTAAGAGTCCGATTGTCATCAAATTTCACACATCCCAATATTTGTATTAACCCAAGGTCTGGTGTTAAGATGAACAATATCGGTCTACTTCTTCTGGTACCTCCCCCACAAAAGGTCGAAATGTTCAAAAAAATATATTCTTTGCACAGAAAAAGAAAGGATAATCCGAATTTGCTCCAACTTTGCAAATCCTAATATTTGCGTCAGTGCTAGGGCAGGTGTGGAAATGGACAATATCGGTCCACTCCATCAAGTACCTCCCCCACAAATGGTCAAAATTTTGAATAATTACAACTCTCATAAAATGTTATGTAAGAGTCCGACTGTCTTAAAATTTCACACATCCCAATATTTATATTAACCCAAGGTCTTGTGTTAAGATGAACAATATCGGCCCACTCCTTCTGGTACCTCCCCCACAAAAGGTCGAAATTTTCAAAAAAAAAAAAAAAACAAATTTTTTGCTCAGAAAGAGAAAGGCTAATCCGAATTTGCTCCGACTTTGCGAATCCTAATATTTGCGTCAGTGCTAGGACAGGTGTGAAAATAGACAATATCGGTCCACTCCATCAAGTACCTCCCCCACAAAATATTGAAATTTTGAGTACCCATGAAGCTCATAAATCGCCAAATTAACATCCGATTGGCACATCTGTCGAAATATTTATATCATATTTTGGGTCCGATAGGAAATGGGCAATATTGGCCCATTCCTTCGGGATCTGCTCCATAGAGGGTCAAACGTTTGAATAACCTTAACACTAGTCAAAATATATTTAGATAATCGAACATAGGCTGAGGGTATATCTCTGGCGGCAATACCGACTGATACTTTTTAACTTGTTTTTTTTTTGCATGCGATTTTTTCAATTTGACTTATAATATTGAAGTGTATATTTTGTAATATTTTTGCATTTTACAACACAGTTTGGGGTTATTATATACAGATTGCAATTATCGTCCGATCCTCACGAAAATTTTCACAAGGATCGGATTAGGCTCAGAAGGGCTAGGTCTATCGTTTTCAAATATGTCCCAATATATTTAGAGGTTGAAATGGACCAACAATTAAAAATATTCTTGATTTTACAGCCGTTATAAAGGTCATAAATAGAAACCAAAAGACACGAAATCTCGCATGAAGTTAGAGTTAGGACAGAGGATAGAATGGACCACTACTTTTGTGTGAAAAAATACCAACACTACTTACAGGCGATATTCGAAATACACAAAAGGCGAACTTCTCGCTTTTTTATGCGTATCGTAGACAAGAAAATCATATAGATTAGTCTAGATTAGGAGATACAGAGGGGCCTCTTGCTTTTGGATATGATCGCAAAATATTTAGGGGTTCAAATGGACCAAAAACAGAAAAATGTTCCTGATCACACAATTGAAGCCAATCGACACGCCTGAGAAGAGAGTTAAGGACAGGAAAAAAGTTCAACATTTTGGATGACCATTGGATTATATTCAGCTGTAAATGGACGACAACAACTAACAGCATAATTTCAAAAACGAAATCTCCCAAAATGGATTTGGACATAAGGGGGCTTCTATCATATTGTGGTGTTGTAGGGTATCACATAGTCGGCCCCGCGCAACTTTAGCCTTTTCTTACTTGTTTTTAAATGTTATTGAATGACAGCAAAAAACATTGGGAAATAGTATCAAATTTTAGTATAAGTTTAGATTTGTTCGAATTGGTTATGGCCTCCAAACGGCCAAGATATTCCGTTGGGTTTGGGGATAGACAGGGAATTCTGAAATTTGGTATCGAGCCCACTGTTGGTTTCCTGGGCATACATGTGGAGTCGTTGAAATAGTTTTTGAGCGTAAAATTGGATGAGGTCCTTAGTGAAATGGTTTTTCTAATATCCTCCTCGGCAAAATTCAATATGAAAGACTTTGAAGACTTTTTGGTGTAGAAGGAAACATTTTGTTCCCATTTTTTCGAGAAAAGAAAAAACTTGAATAATATATAAAAACTTAAAAGTTTTGATCACAAAATTTTGTCAAACTGAACAAATTGTACATTTTGAGTACCAAAAAACCTAACATGAACTGTTGGAGCGAATCTAAAAATGTAAGGTGGATTTTTCGATGACGACGTAGCAGTCACATTCGAATACTCATCTCCCATTGTATTCCATATCCTACAGACCATCTTCAAACCGCATGGTTGCCAAGCTTACACAAAATTAACGCTTTGCAAATATGACCTTCCATCGTATTATTGTTATTATCAAAACCACGAAATCAATGATCTGAAAACTTCCGCTTGTTTGATAATTGTGTTTGTCACTTGAATTAATTTCAAATTTACCATCAAAATTACGCCACAGAATTTTCGGCTGATGGACATTGTTCGTGCTAATTAACTGTTAGATAGATAGGCCGGACGGCCTTTCGCTTACCTCCAAAAAGGCCGATATGTGGTTTTCATCGAAATAATGTAATTAAAATGTACCAAACTAATGGAAAGTTAATTGATGTTATATTGAGAGAGAGAGAGTGAGCTAATGACGAAACCACCTGTATGGTTTAATGTGATATGTTTCGAAGACATATCATCGTATGCTTGTACGTGGGCGTGAGCTACATGATATGCTGATGCATCAGATAATGAGAATCTAATTTTTCCATTTGACATGTTTCGCATATCTAAATGTAAACAGGGTTAAAATCTGCCGGTGAGCAATTCTCGTTTTAGCATTGAAAGCCATTGATGTTTATAAGGTGAGGTTAAAAAAAAAACTGCCATTAAGTCAAACGCCATAATTTTTACATTATTTTTTTTTTAATTCTTTTGAATGAAAGCAAAAAAAATTCGGAAATAGTATCAAATTTTAGTATAAGTTTAGATTTGTTCGAGTTGGTCACCTTTGGCACGAATTATGGCCTTCAAACGGCCAATGAAACCGTCACACGCTGCCCGAATGTTTCTCTGCGGTATTGTGGCCCATAGGAAATAGCACAGAATTTTAGAATAAATTTAGATTTGTTCAAATTGGTCACCTTTGGCAAGAATTATGGCCTTCAAATGGCCAATGAAAATGTCACACGCTGCCCGAATGTTGCTCTGCCATATTTTGGTCCATTCCCGGAGAAGCACTTGCTTGAGGTGATCGACACTTTCGTATTTTTCAACACCAACCTTGCTTTCCCAAATACTCCAGACACAATAGTCCAACGGATTGGTATCCGGAGATTTTGGTGGCCATTGTGCGCTGGAAATGAAGCGAGAAACCTCATTTTGTAACCATTCTTGGATGGCGCGTGCTGAGTGCGATGGTGCTGAGTCCTGTTGGAATGTCCAAGGTCTGCGGCCAAAATGTTTGTGTGCCCCATCCTCTACAATATTTTCGCGATAACATTCGGCATTTATTCCGATGCCACGGTCGATTAATACGAGCGGAGAGCGACCATCGGCTATTATGGCGGCCTACACCATCACCATATCTTCGATGGCGCTTGAGTTCTGGTGGCCAACCGAAGGTGTATATTTTCAGCTGACCCCTTTGGCAAGTAAACACGATCACTTTGTTTGTTTACAAACTGCTGGACAACGAATGGTTTCTCATCGGAGAAAACCAAATTCGGCAGTTCACCACTTTCGGCAATGCGAATCAACTTTTTAACTCTTGTGAGTCTATTTTCTTTCTGTCGCGGTGTAAGTTCTTGCACTTTTCGGAATTCAAACGGCTTTACCCCGAGCTTATTTTTCAATATTTGCCGAATGGAATATTGCGATATATTCAGGTCACAAGCCATTTTTCGGCCACGACCACGCGGGTTTCGATCAAGTCGCTTCTTTACTTTTTATACCGTTTTCTTCCGTCCACTTCCTTGACATCGGGCTACGTTGCCAGTATCACGGTAACGAGCGATGGTACGAGACACAAAAAATTTATTCACATTAAAATGCTGGAGTGCCCTGCTCTAGCGATAGCCACTTGTGGTTTCCCAGCCAAATATAAAGAAATCTCACCATCACGCTTGAATTCCAAGACGAATAACTTTTTTTCTGGAAAATTCTCACCAAAATGCTTTTGTACGCTTGTAAACAATATAATGAGCTATCACTGGAATAATTTTAACAGCTGTCGGACGAGTGGCTCAGAAATGATAGCAGTCTGAAGTTGGTTGCATTCTTATCATCTTACGCTGTATATTTTTTAAATTAAGATTTTTCCAGGATTTTCGTACGGCATTATCAAGTTTGCTAGGGGGATTGGAAATTGACAAGACCACGTATTGGACGGTACCTTGCATGGGGGTTTCAAGTCTAACAACTTTTTTTATTTTTCTTCTTAGCCTTTAAGCATTACTCATCATTGAAAAGTCCTTTGAACGAATTTAATCTCTAATTACCTACTCAACATTTCTATGTAAAGCAGTTTTGCATTTAGAATGTCCGTTTCTCTTCAATCTATTGCCTTTGGCAATTACACCATAAATCGCTTAATGATTTCCCAAGAAAAACTACTCTAAATAGACATGCTTCTACCAATCAAAGATGGAAATCGACAGAAACATTTGATGCTGCAGTGATGCCTGTCAATTCTAATAAAACCACATGCAAACATAAAAACTGGATCAATTTCAGACCATCAAACCATACGCACATTTCGCGGAGATTTTTGGAGACCGGTCTACAACTGGTTGTGGCCATACTTAATTGTTGTTCTCCAGAACTACATTTGACATGGGCATTAACAGTAAACAACCTAAATATTATAACCCCACAAAAAAGGCAAATTTCATGTTATACATTAGACAACCCTGTGGAATGATCTATTCCTGCTGTACAGTCAAACATGGCTATGAGGACAGCTATATAAATTTTGGCAACATCCAAAAGCAGATTCTTTTTTCGAGGGGGATTTTCCCTTCACACCTCTTTAATTTGTTGTACCAACACTCCATTGGTTTACGACATGTCCCACTTAGGTTTGACTGTAGCAACCTTCTCATAATGTCTTCCTAATTATATATTTGCATTGAAAGAGTACACAATCGATTAGCTGACTGACTGCTGGCTGCTAGTGTGGGCGAATAAATGAAAATAAAGATGGATCGATGGACGGACTGCTGACGGATGACAGATGGCAGACAGTGCATTATTTGCTAATGTGAAAGTAATTATTTCGCGTAGAAGAAAAAGTAAACACCTGCTAGTGGCATTAGTTCCGTTGAGTTTGAGGTCGCAAAACTTCGAAATATAAATGGGATGAGTGTGAAGTTATTATTTCTCAAATAATGAAAACCCATGTATAGTTCTCCAAGGTCAATTCCCATCTGCAACCATTGGATAATCACACAATCGCCTGGCTTTTATTTTATATAACCATATCCATTTAAAATGGATTAAAAAATGTTTGGTTAGGTACCAGAAGGGATGGTCCCTTCTATCCGTTCTTGATACCAGATATTGTGTTGGTAAAAGAATTCGGATTTGTGAAATTTGAAGACAATGGTACACTTATTTCACATTTTATAACAGAGACGATTGTTCAAAATTGTGACCCTTTGTGGGGGAGGTACCTTAAGGAGCGAACTTATATATCCCATTTCCACACTACATCCTGCGTTGAAGAAAATATTAAGATGTGCGAAATTTGAAGACAATCGGCCTCTTATTTCATAATTTATAAGAGTTAAAAATACTTAAAATGTTGAGTGTGTCGATATATTCAATTTTCATACCTGACGTGGTACTGATACAAATATTAAGAACCTTTATTGTTTCTACGAGGTAAATTATTTTCTGTGAAAATGTGACCTTTTGGGCGAGAGATACCAGAAGGATACCATCTGTGAACTCAATCTAAGTTTGATAATAATACTACGATGTACAAAGTTTGGATCAAATCGGATACTCCTTCGAGAGTTATCGTGCGCACCAGCCAGCCAGACGGGCGGACGGACGGACGGACATTGCTAGATCGACTCCAAACGTCCTGAAACGGATTTGATCCAAAGAGACCTAGGGTCTTAAACCGTTATTTCGATAAAGCACGTTTTGGCCGCGTGGAATGATATATACCCTCCTCTCTAGCCATATGGCTGAGGGTATAAAACGACACTTCCCTGCCCTATTTTGGTCGACCCCGAATGCATACTTTGAAAACGCTGATGCACATGTTTCATAGTTCTAGCGCTACTTTCATAATCTACTTGGTTTTGCTTGTAATTATTTTTTTTGTCGCCGTGTTTCTTTGCAAGATGTTGATCGTTTTAGGAGGGAGGTTTACCTTACCTTATACCCGAGGGTATAATTAAGTTTCCGCATGGGTGGATTATTCGAAAATCATTAAAATTGTTAGCTGTCTCTCTTTTACTCTCTCTCTCTCTCTCTTATTGTTGCAATTTTCTTCTTTGTCGTTTTTCTCAATTCATCTCTCAGTCTCTCGTTTCCCCTATCCCAGTCCCTGTCTTCCTTACCCTTACCATATTGGGAGCCCCCATCCTCCATAATATTATATTATTATATTAAGTATGTCATTCCGTTCGTAACACCTCCAAATATACATTTTAGATCAGCATAAAATTCTATGTCCGCCTGACCGTCTATGGAAATCACTCTAGCATCCACATGAAATGAAGTAGATTGGTAGAATGTTTCTCAAATTAAGTTTGCAGGATTTTTATACCGCCCACCATTCTATGTCATTCCGTTTGTAAATCCTCGAAATATTCATAATAGACCCTATATATATACTGGATCAGCGTAAAATTCTACGACGGCCTAGCGATGTCCGTCTGTCTGTTCGTCTGTAATCACGCTATCTTTCGAACGAATTGAGATAGGAGACTAAAATGTTGCATACATGCATAGTTTACCAGTAGGCAGGTTAAGTTCATAAATGTGTCATGTAGGTTCTCGTTTTCATATAGCCCCCTTATAACGGTACATCCCGATATTCGGTATTTTGATGATTTTAGGTACAATACTCACCGAAATTGTTTGAGATGTGGTATTTGATGTTCGTAGTGGATACTAAGTAGCCTAAGACAGAAAATTGTCTATGCAGGTCCACGTCTTCGTATAGCCCCCATATAACGGTACCTTCTGATATTCGGTATTTTGATGATTTTAGCGACATTATTCATCGGAATTGTTTCAAATTTGGCATTTGAAGTTCGTAATGGGTACTACAGATTATTACAGAAAATTGTCTATGCGTATAGCGCCCTTATAACGGTACCTCCCAATATCCGGTATTTTAATGATTTTAGCGACATTATTAACCGGAGTAGTATCAAATTACGTATTTAGAGTTCGTAATGGGAACTGCAACCAGTGACAGAAAATTGTCTATGCAGGTCCAGGTCTTCGTATAGGCCCCATATACATCAGTACCTCCCTATATTCGGTATTTTGACGATTTTAGGTACAATACTTACCGAAATTGGTTGAGATGTCGTATTTGAAGTTTGTAATGGATGCTACAGCCTGTGACAGAAAATTGTCTATGCCAGTCCAAGTCTTCATATATAACGGTGCCTCCCCATATACGGGATTTTGAAGATGCTACATTATAGCCGTTTATATTATGGTAATGGCTAATACCAACAATGCCTATATAGGTCCACGTCGTATAGACCCCAATATGACGGCTATATTCGGTATTTTTAAGATTTTAACAGAATTTTTAACGGATTTTTTTTTTTTTTTTTGAAAATTTTCAAATTCGTTCCAAATGGTGGAGGGTATCGGCCCGCCGAACTTAATGATTTTTAACTTGTTGGTATTGAAAATAGAATATATATGATGGTGCATGTTTTGCTATAGGCCACATGCATCGGCATATTTATGGATCTTTGTTTTTTTTGCCGTAAATTGAGAGGTATCGTTCTTAGTATGTAGGAAAAAAACCTTGCAGAGAACTGTCCATAGAGGTACAAGTATAGTATCCATAAAACTGTACCTCCGCATATTCCGTTTTTTGATGATTTTTACCACATCTTTTCACCCTCAATTGCTTTAAATTTAGTATTTAGAGCTCTATTACAGAAAATTTTCGGATCAGATCGACATCTTCGTATAGCCCCCATATAAATGTACCTCGTTGTATTCGTTACTTTGCCGATATTAGAATTATCTCAATCCTGGTGTTTAGAGTAATAGGCACCACTTTTTCTGTCAGATAATTGGCTCTAGAGGTCTTTGTTTTCATATTGCCCCAACTATAACAGCAGATATTCGGAATTCCGAAAATTATAGCGTAATTTTTCAATGGATTTTTTTTTACATTTTGCTAGTTCCTTCCGAATGGTGGAAGGTATTAAAAATTCGGCCCGATCGAACTTTGCTGTTTTTTTTTTGTATTTTTTTCCTCTAGCTCTGTAAAGGGCAGGTCAAAGCTAAACAAACTTTTTTTCACGCACTTTGGATATCCCATTACCTATAAATGAAAAAAGGGGCATTGTTTCCTATTTATATATTGAGATTATTTCTCTCATTTTTTTTCTTTATATGGCTGAAAATTCAAAAACAACTTTTAAAAATTGACAAGTAAAAAAGCTGTAAGTTCGGCCGGGCCGAACTTTGAATACTCTCCACCATTTGGAACGAATTTGGCAATTCTCAAAAATAATAAAATCGGTTAACAATTCTGTTAAAATCTTAAAAATGCCGGATGTAGCTGCTATATTAGGGTCTATACGACGATATGAACCTGCTTAGGTTACATTTGTCATAAGCCATAACAATATTCAAATGCGAAACTTAAAAAAATCGTTAATCATCAAAATAGCGAATATCGGGAGGTACCGTTATATGGGAGCTATACGAAGACGTAGACCGGCACAGACAATTTTCTGTCTTAGGCTGTAGTATCCATTACGAACTTCAAATACCAAATTTGAAACTATTCCGGTGAATAATGTCGCTAAAATCATCAAGATACCAGATATCGGGAGGTACCGTTATATGGGTGCTATACGAAGACGTGGACCGGTACAGACAATTTCCTGTCTTAGGCTATAGTATCTATTACAAACTTCAAATAACAAATTTGGAACGATTCCGGTGAATAATGTCGCTTAAATCACCAATATACCAAACAAAGAGAGGTACCATTATATGGGGGCTATACCAAAACATGGACCTACATGACTCACTTCCAATACCAAAAGTCCTGCAGACATAAAATACATTTGAGTAAAATTTTATCAATCTACTTCAATTCGTTCGGAAGCTAGTGTGATTTCCACAAACGGACAGAGGGATAGACGGACATCGCTAAATCGACATAGAATTTTAGGCTGATCAAGAATATATACTTTATATTTCGAGGTGTTACAAACGGAATGACAAACTTAATGTTGAGTATAAAAAAATTGTATTTTGAAAACGCATTCTGTTATTAAATACTTTTTCTGAAATTCACTCTTATTTTGGAATCATTTGTTTACGAAGGGAAAATTTTATAAATTCGCCAATTTTTCACAATTTTGTGCTCTTTGAAAAATTAATATTGCCAATTTCTGAAAAATTCTCACAGACTCAAAGAACTAGTGAGCGAAATTCAATATTATTGAAATTACAGATGTAATACAAAACGATAAAGCCTTACATTGCCTTTTTGATCGCATGGAAGCCCATGTAACTTAACGACAATTTTGCTAAACAGTCCACTTGGCAGAACATAGTTAGGCCGGCACAAGCTGAATGGTGATAAAACCACCCATCCAAAAAAGGACAATGTCGCATTTAATATTGCCAACCGTTTGTTTGTCTTTCACATGATGATGATGATGATGACAAGATTGGCCATTTAATGATGGATACATGATGAACATGACCACAACAACACAGCCCGGTTGTTGCACGAGTATGTGTGTGTATGTTTGTAGCAATTGGTATACTTTGTCCCTGGTAGTACATGCCAAAGGATATAAAAATAAAAACCGACCGAGTAATAAACTTTTAATATGATAATAATTTGCATGATTACACTTTTATTGTCAACATGGTTCGCTCTAAACGAGTGCCATTTTCAGTTAATAAATCCAATTTAGTTGTGTGGCTTCCTAAGTATTTTATTGGTTGGCCAGGATATATATCATGCTTTAATTATTAATTTCTGAAAAATTGTTAATGGCAGAGTTTCAAGCATGACACAAGTAATAACATGACATGACAGGACACAACAGAAAGGAAATAATCAATAGTGAGATCTTTTCAAAGGATGTGTGGCGAGTAGGCTATGTTGACAGAGATATACTAGCAAATAAATTATCCTTATTAAAATCACCCTACCATAAACTATACTAAAATGGTAATACAGAAAGGTATTTCTACTTCCTAAATCAATTTTTACCCTTTGTGGGGGACATACCAGAAGGAGGGGACTGATATATTCCATCTTTACCCCAGACCTTGTGTTAATGAAAATATTGTGATGTGTGTAATTTGAAGATAATCGGACACTTACATCACATTTTATAAGAGTTATAATTATTTGAAATTTTGACCCATTGTGGGGGAGCTACTTGATGGAGAGGACGAATATTGTCCATTTTCGCACCTGACCTGGCAGTGATGCAAATATTCGCAAAGTTGGGGCAAAATCGGATTATCCCTCACTTTCTATGCAGTAAATATTGAAAATGTTGAAATTTTGTGTGGGAGGTACCAGAAGGAGAGAACCGATATTTCCCATCTCCGAACTCAATCTAAGTTTGACAATAATATTACGATGTACGATGTTTGGATGAAATCGAACCCCCTTCGAGAGTTATCGAACGCACCAGCCAGACAGACGGACAGAAGGACGGACATCGCTAAATCGACTCCAAATGTCCTGAAACGGATTTGGTTCAAAGAGACTTAGGGTCTAAAACTGTTCTTTTTGGTGAGGCACGTTTTGGCCGTATCAAATGATAGATACCCTCTCTAGCCATATGACTGATGGTATAAAAATCCACACCTAATGGCCTCAATAATATTACGATGTCCGATGTCCTTTAAAAATCATTGAAAAATGCAGATCCTTTAAAAAAAAATTAAAGTTTATTTGAGAATTCATTTAAAAATCCACGCCTAATGGCTTCAGCAGATCCTTTAAAAATTAATTTAAAATCCAGATCCTTTAAAAAAATTAAAGTTTATTTGAGAATTCATTTAAAAATCCACGCCTAATGGCCTCAGCAGATCCTTTAAAAATTCATTTAAAATCCAGATCCTTTAAAAAAATTAAAGTTTATTTGAGAATTCATTTAAAAATCCACGCCTAATGGTCTCAGCAGATCCTTTAAAAATTCATTTAAAAATCCAGATCCTTTAAAAATTCATTTAAAAATCCAGATCCTTTAAAAAAATCAGACATTATTTGAGAATTCCTTTAAAAATCCACGCCTAATGGCCTCCGAAGATCCTTTAAAATTTCGTTCAAAATCCACGCCTAATGGCCTCAGAAGATCCTTTAAAATTCCGTTCAAAATCCACGCCTAATGGCCTCAGCAGATCCTTTAAAATTCCGTTCAAAATCCACGCCTAATGGCCTCAGAAGATCCTTTAAAATTCCGTTCAAAATCCACGCCTAATGGCCTCAGAAGATCCTTTGAAAATTCATTTAAAAATCCACGCCTAATGGCCTCAGCAGATCCTTTAAAATTCCGTTCAAAATCCACGCCTAATGGCCTCAGAAGATCCTTTAAAATTCCGTTCAAAATCCACGCCTAATGGCCTCAGAAGATCCTTTGAAAATTCATTTAAAAATCCACGCCTAATGGCCTCAGCAGATCCTTTAAAATTCCGTTCAAAATCCACGCCTAATGGCCTCAGAAGATCCTTTAAAATTCCGTTCAAAATCCACGCCTAATGGCCTCAGAAGATCCTTTGAAAATTCATTTAAAAATCCACGCCTAATGGCCTCAGAAGATCCTTTGAAAATTCATTTAAAAATCCACGCCTAATGGCCTCAGCAGATCCTTTAAAATTCCTTTTAAAAATCCACGCCTAATGGCCTCAGAAGATCCTTTGAAAATTCCTTTAAAAATCCACGCCTATGGCCTCAGCAGATCCTTTAAAATTCCTTTAAAAATCCACGCCTATGGCCTCAGCAGATCCTTTAAAATTCCTTTAAAAATCCACGCCTATGGCCTCAGCAGATCCTTTAAAATTCCTTTAAAAATCCACGCCTATAGCCTCAGCAGATCCTTTAAAATTCCTTTAAAAATCCACGCCTATGGCCTCAGCAGATCCTTTAAAATTCCTTTAAAAATCCACGCCTATAGCCTCAGCAGATCCTTTAAAATTCCTTTAAAAATCCACGCCTATGGCCTCAGCAGATCCTTTAAAATTCCTTTAAAAATCCACGCCTATGGCCTCAGCAGATCCTTTAAAATTCCTTTAAAAATCCACGCCTATGGCCTCAGCAGATCATTTAAAATTCCTTTAAAAATCCACGCCTATAGCCTCAGCAGATCCTTTAAAATTCCTTTAAAAATCCACGCCTATGGCCTCAGCAGATCCTTTAAAATTCCTTTAAAAATCCACGCCTATGGCCTCACACCTAATGGCCTCAATAATATTACGATGTCCGATGTCCTTTAAAAATCATTGAAAAATGCAGATCCTTTAAAAAAAAATTAAAGTTTATTTGAGAATTCATTTAAAAATCCACGCCTAATGGCTTCAGCAGATCCTTTAAAAATTAATTTAAAATCCAGATCCTTTAAAAAAATTAAAGTTTATTTGAGAATTCATTTAAAAATCCACGCCTAATGGCCTCAGCAGATCCTTTAAAAATTCATTTAAAATCCAGATCCTTTAAAAAAATTAAAGTTTATTTGAGAATTCATTTAAAAATCCACGCCTAATGGTCTCAGCAGATCCTTTAAAAATTCATTTAAAAATCCAGATCCTTTAAAAATTCATTTAAAAATCCAGATCCTTTAAAAAAATCAGACATTATTTGAGAATTCCTTTAAAAATCCACGCCTAATGGCCTCAGAAGATCCTTTAAAATTCCGTTCAAAATCCACGCCTAATGGCCTCAGAAGATCCTTTAAAATTCCGTTCAAAATCCACGCCTAATGGCCTCAGAAGATCCTTTAAAATTCCGTTCAAAATCCACGCCTAATGGCCTCAGAAGATCCTTTAAAATTCCGTTCAAAATCCACGCCTAATGGCCTCAGAAGATCCTTTGAAAATTCATTTAAAAATCCACGCCTAATGGCCTCAGCAGATCCTTTAAAATTCCGTTCAAAATCCACGCCTAATGGCCTCAGAAGATCCTTTAAAATTCCGTTCAAAATCCACGCCTAATGGCCTCAGAAGATCCTTTGAAAATTAATTTAAAAATCCACGCCTAATGGCCTCAGCAGATCCTTTAAAATTCCGTTCAAAATCCACGCCTAATGGCCTCAGAAGATCCTTTAAAATTCCGTTCAAAATCCACGCCTAATGGCCTCAGAAGATCCTTTGAAAATTCATTTAAAAATCCACGCCTAATGGCCTCAGAAGATCCTTTGAAAATTCATTTAAAAATCCACGCCTAATGGCCTCAGCAGATCCTTTAAAATTCCTTTTAAAAATCCACGCCTAATGGCCTCAGAAGATCCTTTGAAAATTCCTTTAAAAATCCACGCCTATGGCCTCAGCAGATCCTTTAAAATTCCTTTAAAAATCCACGCCTATGGCCTCAGCAGATCCTTTAAAATTCCTTTATAAATCCACGCCTATGGCCTCAGCAGATCCTTTAAAATTCCTTTAAAAATCCACGCCTATAGCCTCAGCAGATCCTTTAAAATTCCTTTAAAAATCCACGCCTATGGCCTCAGCAGATCCTTTAAAATTCTTTTAAAAATCCACGCCTATGGCCTCAGCAGATCCTTTAAAATTCCTTTAAAAATCCACGCCTATGGCCTCAGCAGATCCTTTAAAATTCCTTTAAAAATCCACGCCTATGGCCTCAGCAGATCCTTTAAAATTCCTTTAAAAATCCACGCCTATGGCCTCAGCAGATCATTTAAAATTCCTTTAAAAATCCACGCCTATAGCCTCAGCAGATCCTTTAAAATTCCTTTAAAAATCCACGCCTATGGCCTCAGCAGATCCTTTAAAATTCCTTTAAAAATCCACGCCTATGGCCTCAGCAGATCCTTTAAAATTCCTCTAAAAATCCACGCCTATGGCCTCAGCAGATCCTTTAAAATTCCTTTAAAAATCAACGCCTATGGCCTCAGCAGATCCTTTAAAATTCCTTTAAAAATCCACGCCTATGGCCTCAGCAGATCCTTTAAAATTCCTTTAAAAATCCACGCCTATGGCCTCAGCAGATCCTTTAAAATTCCTTTAAAAATCCACGCCTATGGCCTCAGCAGATCCTTTAAAATTCCTTTAAAAATCCACGCCTATAGCCTCAGCAGATCCTTTAAAATTCCTTTAAAATCCACGCCAATCCTTTAAAATTCCTTTAGAAATCCACGCCTATGGCCTCAGCAGATCCTTTAAAATTCCTTTAAAAATCCACGCCTATGGCCTCAGCAGATCCTTTAAAATTCCTTTAAAAATCCACGCCTATGGCCTCAGCAGATCCTTTAAAATTCCTTTAAAAATCCACGCCTAATGGCCTCAGAAGATCCTTTGAAAATTCATTTAAAAACCCACGCCTAAATACCTCAGGAAATCCTTTGAAAATTATTTAAAAATCCGCGTCTGAAGACCTCAGAAGATCCTCTAAAATTAAGATCGTTAAAAAGTTCATTAAAATAATCCACACCTAAAAACCTCACCTTTAAAAATGCATTTAGAAACCACGCCTAAGGACCTCAGAATGTCCTTTGAAAATTCATCTAAAAACTACGTCTAAAGACACGCCTAAATACAGTAGAAGATCTTTTAAAAATTGATTTAAAAATCCACGCCTAATGGCCTCATCAGATCCTCTAAAAAATTATTAAAAAATCCACGCCTAAGGACTGTAGAATATCCTTTAAAAATTAATTAAAAAATCCACGACTAAGAACTGTAGAATATCCTTTAAAAATTCATTTAAAAATCCACGCCTAAAGACCTCAGAAGATCCTTTAAGAATTGATTTAAAAATCCACGCCTAAAGACCTCGGAAGATCCTTTGAAAAAAAATCCACGCCTAAAGACATCTGGAGATCCTTTGAAAATTCATTAAAAAATCCATGCTTAAAGACCTCAGGAAATCCATTGAAAATTCATTTAAAAAACCACGCCCAAAAAACTCAGAAGATCCTCCAAAATCTATTTAAAAATCCATGTCTAAAAACCCCAGAATATCCTTTGACAATTCATTAAAAAATCCACGCATGAGGACCTCAGGGGATCCTTTAAAAATTCATTTAGAAAAACACGCCTAATGACCTCAGAAGATCCTTTGAAAATCCAAGTAAAAACCACGCCAAGATTTTTTAAAAATTCATTAAAAGTCCACGCCAAAGACCCCAAAGAAAGAAAGAAAAGAAAGAAGGATTCTGAAGAAATAATTTATTCTCCTGAATTAAAAATTTCCACCGAAAAAATCAATTTAAAAATCCTCATCTGTATTCACCCCCTGCACCTCGCATTTGTTGAATGTGCCAAGAAGTCAGTAGATTATCTGATATCGATAGATGATGTATCTCTTAATTGGACGTTTATTTCAGAATTAAACAAACGAAATGATTTAATTGTTGACCTTGTATTTTCACATTCCCCATTCTTGCTTTCGACGATATTTCGGATTTCATAGTGTGCCAGGATGTGTATGTGTGTGTCTGTGTATGTTGACTTATAATAAACTTTACTAAACCATAAGGAACAGCTCACAAAAAACTGCTAAGGATTTGGTTGCTTTTGTACTTGTTTAAGAATGTATCAACTTGATAAGAACTAATACAAACACACACACACACACAGATGAGTGAACACCACACACATACACATACACACACAAAAGGAAATATCCGAAACAATGATAAACAAGAGTAGATAAACAAAATTGAACGGAAACGAAAGTCTTGTAGCTGAAAGTCGTAAGACCATGTTCAGCATTTTGTTAAATGTCTATATCAAGGATCATGATAAGGAACTTGAAGGACTCGAGCAAACAATGCTCTTAGTTTTAGCCAACCATAAAGCAAACAGAGTAGCAGCAAAAAGAAAAACAAAACGAAACGAAGCCATGTACAATATATTTTAGTGTAAGTCTGATGTAGTTTTTCCTAGCCATTGTTGCGAAATATGTTCTCAAGTTTCCTGTAATCAAAATGTTGTGCGGCGGAGAGAGAGAGAGAGAACTCAGTATTGAAGTCAACTATTTTCTATGAAAAAAATATTAGATACCATCATCCGATTTATTCACAAAAATGACCCTTCAAAACATGCCAAGTCTGATTTGTTTGCTTGTTTTTTTTCTTCTTCGAAGTCTTCAGTCGAATGTCAAACCGGACATTTCCGAACATTTGATTTTGTATAACTTATATAGCTTATATTTGTTACTAATTACAATTGGTAATGGAGAGCAACAAAACTAACAACCTAAATGTCCCCCAAATACTTCAGTGAACACACACACTCCCATATCATATTCAATTAGACCCAAAATGGCAAGGGACATAAAGCATAGTGATACAAGGAAGGAAATCAACAAGGGAACGGATACAGATGAAGAAGTTCGAATAGCATCGATATACCGGAAGAACTCAGACACCAAAGGCATGTTTCTTCTCTACGCTAGTAAAAACGAAACTCTAAGCAGAAGATAATGATGAAGATGATGATGGAAAAAAGAAAGTTTCCCAATAACTCAAAATTGAAATTAGGAATTCTATGAAAATTTAGTTTTGTCGTATCATTTGAGGAAAGATATTTGAGGAAATGAATTTTAAGAGGATCTCTAAAAGGCTACAAAAATGATAAAACTTAAAAGGGGCACTAGCACCGACGTAGAAGATATGCATTCCTTGGAGTTTTAAAGGATCTTCTGAGGCCTTTAGGCGTGGAATTTTAAATGAATTTCCAAAAGATCTTCTGAGGCCTTTAGGCGTGGATTTTTACATTAATTTTCAAGGGATCTTCTAGTCTTTAGGCGTGGATTTTAAATGAATTTTCAAAAGATTTCCTTTGGTATTTAGGCGCGGATTTTTAATGAATTTTCAAAGGATTTCCTGAGGCCTTTAGACGTGGATTTTTAAATAAATTTTTAAAGGATCTCCTGAGGCCTTTAGGCGTAGATTTTTAAATGAATTTTCAAAGGATCTCCTGAGGCCTTTAACACCGTGGATTTCTAAGCTAATTTTTAAAGGATCTTCTGAGGTCTTTAGGCGTGGATTTCTAAGCTAATTTTTAAAGGATCTTCTGAGGTCTTTAGGCGTGGATTTCTAAGCTAATTTTTAAAGGATCTTCTGAGGTCTTTAGGCGTGGATTTCTAAGCTAATTTTTAAAGGATCTTCTGAGGTCTTTAGGCGTGGATTTTTAAATGAATTTTCAAAGGATTTCCTGAGGTATTTAGTCGTGGATTTTTAAATTAATTTTCAAAGGATCTTCTGAGGTCTTTAGGCGTGGATTTTTAAATTAATTTTCAAAGGATCTTCTGAGGTCTTTAGGCGTGGATTTTTAAATGAGTTTCAAAGGATTTCCTGAGGTATTTAGGCGTGGATTTTAAATGAATTTTCAAAGGATTTCCTGAGGTATTTAGGCGTGGATTAATTGAATTTTCAAAGGATTTCCTTAAGTATTTAGACGCGGATTTTTAAATGAATTTTCAAAGGATTTCCTGAGGTATTTAGACGCGGATTTTTATATGAATTTTCAAAAGATCTTCTGAGACCTTTAGGCCTGGATTTTTAAATGAATTTTCAAAAGATCTTCTAAGGCCTTTAGGCGTGGATTTTTATATGAATTTTCAAAAGATCTTCTGAGGCCTTTAGGCCTGGATTTTTAAATGAATTTTCAAAAGATCTTCTGAGGCTTTAGGCGTGGATTTTTATATGAATTTTCAAAAGATCTTCTGAGGCCTTTAGGCGTGGATTTCTAAGCTAATTTTTAAAGGATCTTCTGAGGCCTTTAGGCGTGGATTTCTAAGCTAATTTTTAAAGGATCTTCTGAGGTCTTTTGGCGTGGGTTTTTAAGCGAATTTTTTAAGGATCTTCTGAGGTCTTTAGACGTGAATTTTTAAATGAATTTTCAAAGGATCTTCTGAGGTCTTTAGGCGTGGATTTTAAATGAATTTTCAAAGGATCTTCTGAGGTCTTTAGGCGTGGATTTTTAAATAAATTTTCAAAAGATCTTCTGAGGTGTTTAGACGTGGATTTTTAAATGAATTTTCAAAGGATCTTCTGAGGTCTTTAGGCGTGGATTTTTAAAACAATTTTCAAAGGATCTGCTGAGGTCTTTAGGCGTAGATTTTTAAATAAAACTTTAAGGGATCTTCTGATGTCTTTAGGCGTAGATTTTTAAATAAATTTTCAAAGGATTTCCTGAGGTATTTAGTCGTGGATTTTTAAATGAATTTTCAAAGGATTTCCTGAGGTATTTAGTCGTGGATTTTTAAATGACTTTCCAAAACATCTTCTGAGGCCTTTAGTCGTGGATTTTAAATGAATTTTCAAAGAATTTTCTGAGGTCTTTGAGTGTGGATTTTTAAATGAATTTTCAAAGGATCTTCTGAGGCCTTTAGGCGTGGATTTTTAAATGACTTTTCAAAACATCTTCTGAGGCCTTTAGTCGTGGATTTTTAAATGAATTTTCAAAGAATTTTCTCAGGGGTTTAGGCGTGGATTTCTAAGCTAATTTTTAAAGGATCTTCTGAGGTCTTTAGGCGTGGATTTCTAAGCTAATTTTTAAAGGATCTTCTGAGGTCTTTAGGCGTGGATTTCTAAGCTAATTTTTAAAGGATCTTCTGAGGTCTTTAGGCGTGGATTTCTAAGCTAATTTTTAAAGGATCTTCTGAGGTCTTTAGGCGTGGATTTCTAAGCTAATTTTTAAAGGATCTTCTGAGGTCTTTAGGCGTGGATTTCTAAGCTAATTTTTAAAGGATCTTCTGAGGTCTTTAGGCGTGGATTTCTAAGCTAATTTTTAAAGGATCTTCTGAGGTCTTTAGGCGTGGATTTCTAAGCTAATTTTTAAAGGATCTTCTGAGGTCTTTAGGCGTGGATTTCTAAGCTAATTTTTAAAGGATCTTCTGAGGTCTTTAGGCGTGGATTTCTAAGCTAATTTTTAAAGGATCTTCTGAGGTCTTTAGGCGTGGATTTCTAAGCTAATTTTTAAAGGATCTTCTGAGGTCTTTAGGCGTGGATTTCTAAGCTAATTTTTAAAGGATCTTCTGAGGTCTTTAGGCGTGGATTTCTAAGCTAATTTTTAAAGGATCTTCTGAGATTTTTTGACATTTGTTTTTACAAGGGTTCTTAAAGGATACTTTGAGGTCTTTGGAAGTGGATTTTCAAATGTATTTTTAAATGATATTCTGTGGTCTTTTGGCATGGATTTTTAAATTAGTTCTCATAGAATCTTCTAAGGTCTTTAGGCGTGGATTTTTAAAGAATCTTCTGAGATCTTTTGGCATGAAGGATTTTAAAGGATCTTTTGAAGTCTTTAGAAGTGGATTTTCAAATGAATTTTTAAATGAATTCTGGAGTCTTAGGCGTAGTTCTTAACATACATTCTTAATGGATCTTTTGAGTTTTTAGATGTGGATTTTTTAAGGATCTTCGGGTTCAAGGCGCGAATTTTAGAATTAATATTCTGGTCGGCTATTGATTTTCTGGTCTTCCATGAGAAGACCTTCTGGTTCTTCTCCTTTCGTCTTCTATGAAAACATATTCTCGTTTTCTATGAGAAGGCCTTCTAGTCTTCTATCGCCTTCTATGAGGATACTTTCTCGTCAATTATGAAAAGACCTTCTCGTCGTTTATGAGAAAATGACCTTCTGGTCTTCTAGGGGAATAAGACCTTCCGGTCTTTTATGTGAAGAAACCCTTGTGGTCTTCAACAAGAGGAAGACCTTTTAATCTTCTTTGAAAACACCTGGTTTTCCATGATAAAAGCCATCTGGTCTATCAGAAGAAGATCTCATCTTCTATTGGGAGAAGGCCTTCGAGACTTCAATGGGAAGAAGATCTGAGGGTCTTCTTTGGCAGAAAACAATGTGGTCTTCTTTGGAAAAAAATTATAAGAAAAAGGTTTTGTGGCCCTTCTTGTCCCCTATGAGAAGACCTACAGATCTTTTCTAGAATACCTTTTGGTCTTCTACGACAAATGGCCCGATCTTCTAAGAGAAAAAGAAGACCTTCTGGTCTTCTATGACAAGAAGACAGGTCTTCGATGAGAAGACATAGTTGTCTTCTATTGCGAGAACTTATCTTCTATGAGAAGACACATCTCTTTTCTATGAGAATACCTACTTGTCTTCTATGAAAAGACATATTGGCCTCGAAGAGAAAACCAACTAGTCTCCGTCTTGTCTTTTAAGGGAAGATGACCTACTGGTCTTTTATGCGAAAGGCCTTCTAGTTTTCTGTTAAAATATCTATGTTATTTTGTGAGAGGACCTATGAGAACACCAATTGCTTTTTTATGTCCTGGTGTCCTTTATACGCTTCAAAATTACCCTCGACCTCTACTTCACCTTAGCTTGGGAATTCATGTGAAAACTTACATTCTTTGTTTTTATCCATTTGTGGCTGCAGGGGACTGGAATCGACAATTGCCTTGGGCGGCGATTGCCGTGGATCATAAAAATCGGAATTTGTGGCGTCATCACTGCTGCTGATGCCTCCTCCCAGAAATGATGCATTTAAACGTTGTTCGCCTGCAAAGACAAAAACCACACACACACACACACACAAGTGCTTAAATTAATAGAATTCCACTACACCTCTAAGTGTGTTCGCCAACTTACCCTCTGACATATCGTCGTAGGCTTCCTGTAATAATATGACGTCTTGAAATGTCTGCTCAAAGGCTGCCTTGCCACTGAGATGGGTGGCGTTCAATAGGCCGTTGCACGAAGAATCCGATATAAGTTCGAACGTTGTTGCCGAACCGGGTGATGAGAATGTTGCAAGTAACGAACCACCACTGAGGCTATGCAATGATGGTGATTTTGGAATTACACGGGTAATTGTTGTCGCTCCCACAGCGCTGGGTATGTGGGCGGGTAGGGGTGGTGCCACAGGAGTTGGTGTCGGTGTCGATACTGTGGTTATGGGTTTCAGAGTGACACTATTGACGGTTGCACCTGCTGCTGTTGTTGTTGTCACGGTTATGCTGGTGCTTGGCAACGATTTGGCAAGTGTGGAGGTGTTGTTGGAGATTTTCGGTGTCTTTATTGGAGGATTTGAGGATTTTTTCGTTGAGACTGCGGTAGAGACAGATGCCTTCGATTTGCTGGCTGCTGACGAAGACAAAGATGAGCGGGACGTGGAGGATGACGACGAGCAGGACGAAGAGGATGACGATGAGGACGACGACGAAGACGACGATGAACTGGAAGATGATGATGAATGGTTGGATTTGTTTATCAAAATTGGTGGCTTAGAGTTGGAAATAGTTTGACTAACACAACCACTAACGTTGTTTGTTGCTGCTACTACTACTCCTGCGCTATTTCCTCCCACCACTACTACTTGTTGCTGATGCTGCTGCTGTTGTTGGCGTTGGTGGCTTGTGGAGCTTTGGGAATTTTTCGATGAGATCGTTGAATGTGAATTACCCGAACAGTTAGAGGTCACACTTGATGCTGGCGATGCTGACGAAGATGACAGGGAAGAACAGGCGTTGGCTAGCAGACTGGTCCCGTTCAACTGATGCAAATGGAGTGTATTTTGGTTGCTAAGAAAATTATGATGACCCGTGGATGACGACGAGGTATGCAAATAACCGCCGCTCGTATCAATCGTGATGGGGGTCACACAAATTGTATTATTCAGCAGATTTATGCTGCCGTTGGGTGTGATGTTGTTGCGGTTGGCGTTCGATGTAGCGGTGGTCGTGGTAATGGTAAGACCGTTGATGTTATTGCCGTTGAGAATTTTATTCACGTGGTTGTTGCTGGTGCTATTCTTATTGGTATTGTTGAGGATACTCGGATAGTGATAGCTGTGATGGTTACGGCGATAATTGCTGTTGATGGTAATGGTATTGTTGTTGTAGTTATATGTCTTCGTGCGATTTATGTGATTGGCTGTGGTGGTCAAAAGTTTGGTGGCGGCACTACTGCAGCTACCGCTGCTGTTACCGACAACCGTTGTTGTGCCAATGGCACCTGTCGACGTCTGCTGAAACCAACTGGGGAAACTGCCCTTGAGCGTGTCAATAAGATCCTGATCGAGCGTTAAACGCCACGATGCAGGCCCGTCCACGCCGTGCGTAGACTCTGTGAAAGAAAGAAAGAAAAATATCAGTATGAAATTGAAAATTACAAAGATTTGTCTTGAATAAGCAGTAGGTCCCGATAGATATATTACAAAGGTAAACAAAGGTTAAAAAACCGGAATTTTCGTTTTTTATAAAAAAAAATATATATATAAAATTTTGTAAATAATACTTATATGAGAATGTATTAAAAGAATATTCTACGAAAAAATCGCATAAAAGTCCTGCATTTGCGAAAGATGTCTTAAGTGCCATTTATCTCTTGAAAACCTATTAAGGGGTGTCTATCTTTAGAGTAATTTTTTAAAGTCTCCCATTAGCAGAATATATTTTTAAGCTTCTTTATTTACAGAAAGACTTCAATGCATAGAAAAGTTTTAAGAAAATTATTCTACAGCAGAACTTCGACATGTCCTCATCTATAGATACATTTTCCTATCGATTGAAGATCACTGATGGAGTCCTTTTTGTAAAAGGTCTTGCGAAGATTTTCTATTTTTGAAAGACCTCACGAAGGACTTATTTTTATGAAGGACCTTCTATCTATAGAAGTCCTCCTAAGAGTTTATGTTTCTGTGTGTAGAAAATGTCCAGAAACGCCATATATCCAAGGACTTCTCCAGGATCACTTATAAGTAGACAACGTTCAAGTCTCTTTAATTTTTGAATATTTCATAGAGGACTTCTATTTACAGAAAACGCTTCAAAGGTATTATATCTATAGGAGGCCTAAAAAAGGACTTCTATCTGTATAAGGAATATCGGCGGTCTTCAATAGATTGAAGATCTCTCGAAACCCTAAAATGTCTTCTATTTGTATAAAAAATCTTAGATACTTTATATTTAAAGAAGTCTTAAATGACCTATAGAAGATCTCGCAAAGAATCACTTTCTAACGAAGAACGCTTAAAGGAATTTTATTTAAGGTGAACCTCAGAAACTTCTCCAATATATCAAACACCTCTTTAAGATTCTTATTCGATTGAGACAAAATTTAACAAAGTTAATTAATTTGGTCCAAGGACGAACCTCTATGTTAAGAGCTAATGAGCACATATTTAAAGACTAGACTAACTGGCCTTTCTATGAGAAGACTTTTATGAAAACCCCTAATGGTCTTTACAAAGAAGATCCAATGGTCTTCTACAATAAGGCCTTAAGCAATCTAAGTAGAGAGGCTGTTACCCCTATTCAACGTGAGCAATATCGGTAAATTCTTTCAGGTACCTCTACCAAAGAAGTCAAAATTTTCGCAAAAATAATTTTTCTTATAAAACACGAAGGGAGCATCAAACTTTGTGCAGATATTGCAAATCCCAATAATTGTGTTTGTGCTATGTCAGGTGTGAAAATGGACCATATGGGCCCACTCCATCATGTACCTCCCATATAAGCGGTCGAAATTTTGTATAATTATAACTCTTACAAAATTCGAAATATGGGACCGATTGTCTTAAAATTTCATTCAACCCAATGTTTTTATTCGAAAAATATCTAGTGTGAAGATGGTATATATCGGTCCTCTCGCTCTGGTACCTCCCCCACAACGGGTCAAAATTTTCAATAATTATAACTCGAATTAAATGTGACATTAGGGTCCGATTGTCTTCAAATTTCACACATCACAATATTTTTACTAACCCAAGATCTGGTGTGAAGATGGCATAGATCGGTCCACTGCTTCTGGTACTATCTCCCGCAAAAGGTCAATATTTCGAATAAATATATTCCTCACAAAATGGAAAGTAAACACCCGATTCCCTTCAAATTTCATACATCCAAATATTTTATTAGCAAAAGTTTGTACCTCACGAATATTTGAGGATTTGAAAAAATATCACATCTTCTTCTTCTATATCTATAAAAGAGGAAAATGTTTGTATGTTTGTTTGTTTGTTTGTAATTTATGGACTCGAAAACCGCTGAACAGATCTTCCTGAAAATTTGCATGTATACTGCAACATCGCCTGAAAGTAACATAGGCTATATACATTTTTGAAATTACACTTGGAACTGGAGATATAGCATCAGAATCGGAGGTACCTCCCAAAAATTTAGATTTTGTAGGCACATATATATTGATCGATTACAGATACAGTCTCCAAATTTGGAATGCGTAACGGAATTTGGAACAAAAATAAATTTGCCAAATTATATTGAAATCGGTTCAGATTTGGATATAGCTTCCATATATATTTTCGACCGATTTCGTTCATTTGATGCCTCAAACACGATATGAATGTTCGATTCCAATGAAATTTTGAATGTTTATCGGGATTTGATGCGAAAATAAATTTATCAATTTATATTGAAATCGGTTCAGATTTGGATATAGCTCCCATATACATTTTCGGCCGATTTCATGTATTTAGTGCACCAAACACGATATGTATGTCCAATTTTAATGAAATTTAAAATAAGTAACGAAATTGGGAGCAAAAATGAATTTGTCAAATTATATTGAAATCGGTTCAGATTTGGATATAGCACCCATATATATTTTCGACCAATTTCATGTATTTGAAGCACCACTTTTCTAATGGTTTTGTTTATTAACGCATTAAAGTAGTGCAATATATATATATATATATCTTTTTTTTTTCATTTTTAAATTTGTTTTTTTTTTTTTTTTATCCAACATATATTCGTAAATAAAATTTTGAATGCATATAAAATCAAAAGGGGTAGCGAAGCGCACCGGGTTCTGCTAGTATTCCATAAAGTGTGAAGAAAACAGTAGAAATAGTCGAAATCTTACACGTTGTAAAATTTATATCAGTCTAAGGTCTCATAAGAAATGGATACTATTGGCCCACTCCTTAAGACCCACACATAAAGGATCAACAGTTTGAACCATCGTAACGCAAGGCTGTGGGTATTATCTCAATTTAGATTGGGTTTTACTTTCGAGTTGCATTGAATAAACTCGATTTATTTATTTATTTTTTTGCATGAGTAAGGCTGTCCTACTTCATGTGATTTTCACTCTTTAGTCATAAGACTGAAGGTAAAAAATTAACTTCAAATTATAATTTATTTCAATTTTTTGTTTGTAATTAATTTCATTATTTTTTAGCGTTTTCTAAAATGTAAATGTAAAAAAATTTTAGCAAACATAAAAAATGTCTTCCTTTCTTTGATTTACGAATGGCACACTCACACACACAACACGCTTACAGTTTTAACGCAGCTGTAAAAGTACGATTTGATTGTTGTTAGATTTTTATCAGATCAGTACAGTTGGCGAGTGTGCGTTTGTTTCTCTACATTTTCTTTTTTTTTAATTTTGTCCTTTTGCCAATTTCTATTTCTGTTACGTCGCACGTTTCACAAACAGTAAACAAACAAAGAAGACTAAAAGCGTTATACGCAAACAAAAACTCACAGGCACACATTTCGGATGCATTCTCGATATAGAAATATTCATTGAAAACCTACAAATTTACATATCGAATAGTAACGTTGAAAGACCTGCGAGCTAAGGCCAAGTAAGTAAGGAATTTTACTACAGTGAAGTAAAATAAAGTTTAATGTTTTCGACTAAAATATTCAAAATTTGTTGGACTGATACCTGTTACATTTCTCGTCTTACATAGACCATTAGCGAATGGAAAGTTTTGGGATAAATCTTGAAATCCGCCATTTACGATATAAATTAATTTTGCAAAATTTATTTTAGCGTTCGCCGTTCTCTATCTTCGAACAGGATATAATATGAGCAGAAATATAGATATGCCAAATTTAAAGAAAATAGGGCACTATGTACCAGATTAGGAATACCACAAGGAATGGTTAAGGCTAAATCATACCTTCATGCCAGATATTAGGAAATATTGAAAACATTCAAAAAAATGACGAAAAATACCGCTCAAAATAAAACCGTTATATGGGGGCTAGACGAAGACCTGGACTTGCTGATATGAGAATTGAAACGATTCCGGCGAATAATGTCGCTAAAATCATCAAAATGCGAAATATAGTTATATAGTTATATGGGAAAACGTGGACCGATATGGCCCAAAAAACAAAAAAGAATTGTTTAATACCTTCGGCCATATGGCTACAGAGGGTATATACAATTTGATACGGCAAAAAGTGCCTCATCGAAATAACGGTTTTAGACCCTAGGTCTCTTTGGACCAAATCCGTTTCAGGATATTTGGAGTCGATCTACACCCCTCTGTCTGTCTGGTTGATGCACACGATAATTCTCGAAGGGAGTATCCGATTTGGTCCAAACTTGGTACATCGTAATATTATTATTAAACTTAGATCGAGTTCGAAGATGGGCAATATCGGTTAAGTCCTTCTGGTATCTCCCCCACACAAATGTCGAAATTTAAAAATAAAAATAAATATTTTACTGCACAGAAAGGGAAAGGACAATCAGTTTTTTCTCCGACTTTGGAAATTCTAATAATTACATCAGTGCTAGGTTAGGTGCGAAAATGGACAATATCGGTTCACTCCATCATGTACCTCCTCCCAGATTTTACTGTGAATGAATGAGAAAAGAAAACCAACCGAACGGTTTGGCTGTAGATTCAATTCTGTTTTTATTTTAAATTCATGTTCCTTACGTACTACTGAAACTAATCTAACTTAACCTAGTCGCAGCCACACAATTGTTCTTATCTATTCTAATATTGAATGGAGAACATTGCAGGGCTGCTTGTAATTTCATTCTAGTGGTCTTGTGCATCTACTGAACGCATCGATATCTGTGCGTGTGGGTCATAACCTTTATTATCTGACACATTATCGTATGCGTCAGCGCACAAGATCACCGAATTGTTCACATGTGATGTTTTATGGCGGCTGGGAAATATTTAATTTTAGAACATTTATTTTTTATTGCTACATTTTCCCAGCGCCTCAATCGCACTCAAAAGTATGTACAAAGTATTTTGTACAGTGAATGATTATAACTTTTATAAAATGTGATGTAAGAGTGCGATCATCATCAGATTACACACATTACAATATTTTTATGAACCGATTTTCTGGTGTGAAAATGAAATTAATCGTTTCACTCCTTCTAGTACAGGGCTGCCCATATTCGACGGACCCATCTGGCAACGCCATAACTTTTGACAGAGATGTCACATCGCTTAATGACATACCGCGTTTGAAGCGTCAGTCCAAGCAGATTTTTACCATGAAATAGTTGAAATTTACATTCAACAGAAGAAGTCAATTGTGAAAACTCAACGTGCTTTTAAAACATTAAAAAATGTGAGAAGTGCGCCTTCTAAGAACACCATTAAGAGTTTATACGAAAAATTTTCGACTGGTAAGATTCTTTCTAATCCGAAGAGGCCATATAAAAGTCGACCAAGGCGATCGGCAGAGAATATCGCTGCCGTACGAGCCAGTGTTGAGAGGTCCCCAAGAACATCCCAAAAACGCCGTTCGCAGCAGTTGGGCATGACTCGGTCCACTTTACAACGGATTATTCGCATTGATTTGCATTTGTTCCCGTACAAAATTCAATTGACGCAAAGAATGTTACCTGCGGACAAGCCTCGTCGATTGGAATGGACCCAAAGGGCCCAAAGGTCCGTCAAATATGGGCAACCCTGTACCTCCCCCACAAAGGCTCAAAATTTTGAACATTTATGAAGCTCATAAAACGCGAAATTAACATCCGATTCCATTCAGACTTGATACAGCTCAATATTTACATCAACACAAGATTTGTTATAAAGATGGTAGAGGTCGGACCATTTCTTCTGGTATCAAGATTTTGAAAAACAAAAAGCTCAAAGAACTTGTTATATCTAAATATTTCTCTCAACCAGAAGCCTGAGATGAATATGGAATTTATGATGTCGCATAAAATTGGATATAAATGTTCGAATTCTGCCCATACCAATATTTTTATCTGTATTAGATGAAGTATGAAAATGGAATACTTCGGTCGACTATATCTGGTACCTCACGCACATTTTACTTTTTCAAAAAAATATCACATATAAAGAGAAGAAAATAACCAATACAGTCCAAACCTGGCACGTATATCACGTATTTATAATCCTATAAATAATCGAACATTGGCTGAGGGCATATATCTGCCGACAAAACCGACTGATACCTTTTAACTTGTTTATAAACCGAAATTTAGGATATTTTCTATGGTACATATTATTTATACACACTTCCTTTGTTCAGAGACTCTGTTTGAAATTCGATCTAGAATAATTCCTCTTTTGACATTTGGAATGTTTTTGTTTTGAATGAAATTTGGAATGTTTTTTTTTTTTTGTTTTGTAACCATAAAACCTGGATATATGGTTGGTTCTGAGATCCATAATTTTTTTTATTTTATTTTTTTTTTTTTTTTTTTGCATTTTCTGCCTAAAACCAATATTTTATTTTAGTTTCAACGCCAACTCTATATTTATTTATGCCTTACATAAATATTACTTATCCCATATTTTCCTTCTAAACGACTCATTGCGAAGCGGATTTGACCCACATCCATGCATATATTTAAATATAAATTTGTACTCATATGTATTTTTCTATTCCACTAAGTAGGTCAGTTAATATAATCTCTGAAAAAAAAAAAAAAAAAAAACAACAAAACACCCTCAAATTGTTGTCAACCATTCCTTGTTGAGATTTGTTTGAAATACGGCCAAAGTAAAGACAGCTGCAGAAATAACTGAATCTAAGGCGCCATTAATTAGAACAAACAGCAAAAATTTTGTTTTGCCAAAAAACGAGAAGCTATTGACAAATGCCAAACATTTTCGAAACAAACACAATACAATGTCACGTGATTGCTGAGAATACCAAAATGTGATAAGTTGTCATTAGGATGGACTAACAAAAAAACATAAACAAGCTTCATTTTCCATTCCCTAGTAGTTCCTATACGTTAGATGGGACTTATAAAAACTATTGCGATTTTTTTCATTAATTTTTTTGTGGGTTTTTTATATTCAATATCCTCATCTTCCTAAAGTTAGCCATCACGTAGTTCCGTTTTACCCTGATTTTTATCCCATTGTTTTTAAATATAAAATTTTGTTATCGTTTTTTTTTTTAGCGAACATTTGTGTTAACTCCACATTGGCATTGCTTATGGAGTGGATCGACATTGTCCATTTTCGCACCCGACCTAGCACTGATGAAAATATTAGGATTCGCAAAGTTTAAGCAAAATCGCATTATCCGTCTTGTTTCTTGGCAAAAAAAAAAAAATTCTTTAAAAATTTTGACATTTTGTGTGGGAGGTACCAGAAGGAGTGGACCCATATTGTCCATCTCCGAACTCGACCTAAGTTTGACAATAATATTACGATGTACCAAGTTTGGACCAAATCGGATACTCCCTTCGAGAGTTATCATGCGCACCAGCCAGCCAGACAGACCGACGGGCGGACGGACGGACGGACGGACATCACTAGATCGACTCCAAATGTCCTGAAACGGATTTGGTCCAAAGAGACCTAGGGTCTAAAACCGTTATTTCGACGATTTTTGGCCGTATCAAACGATTGTAGAATAATCAAGAAAACTAAAAGAGAACTAAGCAAGAATGGAATTGGTTCGATTTTGAGAGAATTTTATTCCCACACCAAAACGAGACCAAACCGTCCTAATTTGCGTGCCATCGAAATAATAGGGTAGGCACGATTTTATAGGCTCCAACATTGTATTATATAAATTTTTGCCATTTCATTTGTAACCCCTCGAAATATACATTTAAAACTCCTCAAGGTATATATTTCTTGATCAGCATGCAATTATATGTCGACTTGGCGATGTTCGAACTAAATGAAGGACTTTTGGTATAACCGTCACATAAGGTTTAAAGTTTTTTTGGGTGTTTTGGGCACAATTTTAACCCGAATTCACTGTAAATCGGACATCGATACAAGAACCATTTCCGGTCAAAACATATACCTTTGTTGGGGGATGTAAAAGAAACGTAGGACCGGTATTGTCCATTTCTGAACTCGATCTATGTTCGGTAAAAATATTACGATATAACAAGTTTGGAGTAAATTTGATGTTTTCTTCGAGAGTTATCTTGCGCACAGGTAGAAAGGCATATTCAAAATATAGCCTCTTCAGCCATATGACTGAGTGCAAAAAATTGATAATACTCGACCACTCGCTCTCTGGAAGCAAAACAAACTTCGCACCACTCGATTTTATATCAGGCTTTGGTCCCTTACAAAAGTAGAACATTTAAAAAAAAATATATAACCTTCTTATCCTATATAAAATGAATATAGTACTCGACTTATTCGAAACTTAGTACAAATTAGGACAAATTATTGAAAACTAATAGATCTGCTAAAAAAAAAAAAAAAAACAATATTCAGTATTCTATTCAATGTTTCTACCAACTTTGAGACTCACATGAATATGTGATATGTATCAGTTCGCCTTTACTGGTCCTTTTCCCATATAAATCAATTTGTTTCAAAACATATATTTATCCAAAGAATATTTATCCAAAGATTTATCTGGTATCTCGTCACGAAGAGAAAAAAATAATAATCACAGCTTTCATCAAATTAAAAAGGCTTCGATGGTTTTCTTTAAATTGCACAACTTTCTTCAAAGATGTTATGGCGTAATTTTTTTTTTACCAAAACTACACAATCTTGATACAGCTTCCCTCGCTATCATTTTAATCCGACCGAATGCTGTATTACACAAATCGTTTGTCAATTTTTATTTTTCTGTTTTATTTTCTATTTCTGCTGATGCAATATCCCATTTAAAGGTTGCATCATAAGAACGCCAAGAACACACAACACCAAAAAAAAAAAAACACAAGCGCATTTTTGATTTTGTTTCGTTTTGTTTTTTTCTTTTGATTTCTTTGGGGTTAAATTTAAGTGTTGTCGTGGTGTTGTTGTAGTTGTTTTTATATTTGGGACAATCCTGGTATATAAATATATATTTCGATAGATTTGTGTGTATGAAACTATGTGCATTGCTACTAAATCTATTTGATTTCATTTTTTCTCCCTTCGGCAGATTTTAATCGGATTAAACTGCAGACTTTGAAGGAATTTTGTGTCATTTTAAAGTGGGGGAAATTGTTAAAATGATACTTTTAGAAATCATATGGGATGGGGAGAGAGATTTAGGTTCTCATTGTTTTAGATGGTCTTTTAATTTTTAACAAATTTTTTAGACGTCTTTTTGGCTGAGATAAATAAAATTATAGATATATTTTAAATCAGTTGTAATTTTGACTAGAAAATATGGGGTATCTTCAAAATCAGGGGTATGTTTACAAAGACGCTTTACCAACCTATATTGATAATTTTGTGCTAGTGGTGAAATATATTAAAAAAACAAGTTCAAAAGTATCAGTCGGTTTTGCCGACAAATGTATACCCTCAGCCAATGTTCGATTATTTAACTAAATTTTGACTTCTGTTAGGATTATTCAAATTGTTGACGCTCTATGAAGTAGGTTCCTTATAAATTGCCCAATATTGTCCATTTCGTATCGGATCTAAATAAATATGCCATGCTTGGACTATAATACATAATTTTGAGAAAATGTTAAAATGTGCGTGAGGTGCAATATATTGTCGACAATTCATCTAATGCAGATAAAAAAATTGGTAAGGGGAAAATTATAAGAAAATCAAACGTTTATATCCAATTTTGTGCGAAATCATAAATTCCATATCGATCTCAGGTCCCGGTTTGAGAGAAATATTTAGATTTAACAAATTGTTAAGAATCACTTACTTATTTCGCAAGTTATGACATATGAAAGTATGGACAATAGTGACTCTTTGTGGGTTAGGTACCAGAAGGGTTTCGCAGATGTATATCATCTTCACAACAGATCTTCTGTTAGCAAAAATGTTTGGATGTGTGAAATTTGAGGAGAGTTGTCTGCTTATTTCGCTTTCTTTGGGAGTTTTGTTTTTCAAAATCTTGAACCCGAAGTGGGGGAGGTACTAGAAGAAATCTTTGGATCTCTTCCATCCTTATTACAGATTTTGTGTTGATAGAAATATTGAGGGG